>NW_028185694.1:1975969-2046291 GCF_003343005.1 Rhea americana | reverse complement strand
TGGGGCGTGGCCGCGGGGGGGAAAGGCAGCCGTTGGGGCGTAGCCGCGGGGGGGGGAGGGGGGCTCTGCGTCCCCTCCGAGCGTTGGGTCGCTCGAGCTGTCTGCTCTGATCGGGCGCTTCGTGGTCACCGATAAAGACGTGCGCTCAGTTGAGTGGCTGCTCAAAGGGTGAGGTAGTCACCAGCTGAGTGGTCCTGGCTCTGTGAGATTTTTAAACTGCTCCTTTTTATAACCCGTGATTAATCCCTGTAACCACGTGTTTGTACTGCTGTCACCCTCTTCTGAGCTGGCTGACTGCTTTGTACATCTGTCATGTGCGGGTGCTGCATTGCCTATTAATTCCGCGTAGCAAACGTTTGGAGCAGAAACTTCTCATTTTAAAACAGGCCTGCGCTGTCAGTTAAAGCAAAGCTACTTTTTAAACTTGCAGGATGCYAATCTGAACCACCCATCTAGCTAAGGGGAACGCCTATTGTTGGGTTTAAGCCATATGCTTAGGTGATTAAATGATCTGTGCTGTGTTGTGCAAGTAATTGTGCCAGTCAGACAGACATCTCTGACCCTGATCTGTAAAATTTAGTCATTCTGGAAGAAAACTGCAAACTATAATTCTTACAAGATCTCACAATTTCACAGGATTTTTCAGTCAAACTAATAATCTTCTGTTGGCTAAATCTTGGTTAGATATGGTTAGAATGGAAAACAAGCTGAGAAAATGAACTGTGTGGGTGTWTATGCAAATAGGAGCATGTGAGGAAAAATACCTTGAAAAGCATTGTGTTTGCTGAACCAAATCATGGAGGTTGCTAGATCATCCAACTGGATGATTATCAGTTCTCTGAACCAATMTAAAAATGTGCTTTATTTATTCAGAAAAATCACCTCACAAAAATGGCTTGTTCTTTCTGAATGTATCTGTTCTTTGTTTTTCATTAGGGGCACAGTTGTTGCCTGAGTCCTGATCTTGCAGAGCCTTAGGTACTTACCTACTGTCTGTACATAATTGAACAGAAACCTTGTTGATTTCCTGCTGCAACTGCCCACATACATGCAGGCATATGTGTCTCTACAGCACTGAATCCTTTACCATTAAGAGTAAATGCTGTTGCTTATTACTGTTATTTACTCCCTATACTTAATACGCCTAAGAGCAAGTGAATGGAACTCAAGCTAAAGCAAAGAATTTTGACAAAGGGGATAACTTACCCTGAAGTCCCAGACAAAAAGCAGTAGCAGCATTTTAAAATTATTCATGTATGTTGGTGTGTATGGAAACACCTGTATGAGGACTTCAGATGAGAGAAGGTGGTGGAGAAGCCATAAAGAGCACCTCACCATCTGCCTGATAACCACAGCATTTTAGGTACTGCACCTGCCCTGTGTTTCAGACAAAACTGTTTTGACAGAGTTTCAAAAAGGCTTTTTTGAAACACTTATCATGACTCTTATTTTTATTTATTTAGTGGAACTATTTCTCCTACAACCTTTAAGACCTGTGACTGTAGATAAAAGGTATGTTGGGTCTAGCTGCAGAGATTTTTTTGATCTAATGGTACAAGTTAGGATGGTTCTGCTGTCAGAGTTCAACAACCTGATGGACAAGTGACACAGAGGATTAGTGCTGATGCCAAGAGGTGTAATTTTACTCTGCTGAAAAAAATAAGATTTCTAGGAAGTCCTGAGAGAATTCAGGTATTTCAATTCTGAATATTTTAAAAGCCAGTTTCCCCCAGGGGAGACATTCTTTATGCCATCCTTCTACAGGGGAAGTCAGTAGTTCTTCCTCACCTAGAACTATGTCCTATGAGTCCTTTTTCTTTTCTGTGCAAACTCTACAGGTCTGGAGTTTCTATCTCTATGGACTTGTATGAAAGTTTAGGATCAGACAAGTAAAAAAAAAAGCGTGATAAAAGTTTGATTCCTTTTGAATATTATAATAGCAGAAAAAAAGAAGAATTGCCATTGTTTGGTACAGTTAAAAACGCTCTCAGTCAACTTGGTATAGCTACACTTGGCAATGTTAAAGCAGTGAAGCCTGGATGGCTTGAAAGATGTTTCTATGCCTGTAAAAACTTAATTTATAGATAGAATTGCYTACATTAACAGAGAAATAAGCTATTCCAGAAGTACCAAAGAAGACTGCAAAGAGAAGGTAACTCCTAGATCTGGAAACCTTTATTTCTTTCTCATCAATTGTAATTGATAAAATGATGCCTTTAAGACTGTGCCACGAAGACCTTGACAAGAAATGTGGGCAGCTCTCAACATTTTACTCAGTTTGAGAGTAACAGAAATAGACTGCAGAACCATCATGGCTGGCACTTTGTATTCGTATTTATTTGATAAGTTTGACAGCGGGACATGTACCTGCCTGGAGCCTTTTGGCACAACCAAAAGATAGGTTAAAAGAGAAAAAGAAGTTTGCAAGGAGYTGTCATGTCCTTTTGTGCAGTGACACTGTTTTGTGTCTTTTTGTTCAGCTTCCTTGTATTTCTGAAGTACCAGATTTATTATGGCTACCCTCTACAGACTTACCTGGAATATCCTATCATCATTGCACAAGGTAATATTTTTAAGCCAGTTTTGGAAATAAAAGAGGGCTCATTCAACATTCAGGGTTCTGCATGTGTGTACGATACTCCACTATAGTAATGTGAATCCGCTGATTGGTTCTAGCTGGGGTTGGAATGGATGGAGGGGAATGAACACCTCAAATATAATTGAATTCCTCCTATATGTTTTATGAAAATAGATGGTCAAGTGGAGGAGAAAGGTCTAATTAATTCCCCCCACATGAACTGCTTACAGTGGGGCTGCAGTATAAGCTCATTCTTTATCCATTAATTCTTTATCCAGTCAGTCCATGTGGGAGAAACCTTATAAATGCTCCAAACTGGGAAAAGCCTCTTTTTGGTGCTGGCAGTGTATTGGACATCAGTCAAATTAGAGAGACCAACCTGTAAGAAACCTGCTTCCTTAGGTATGGTGTTCAGTGGAGTTACTTTCTTCTGTCYAGAATGGTATTTAGGCCCTTTATCTCCCTTCTGTAACAAGCAAATTTTTATTTATTTCAGATGTCATTCTCTTTTTGTTTATTCTGCACTTCAGTGGAAACATGAAACAAGCTTTGCTCTACACAGTCACGTATCCTTTCAGATTTGGCAATGTCTGTTTATGTAGTTTATTTGGTAGTTCTTTGCCTAGCTATGTCATTATTTGKTTTGTATTACTATTGTAAATTATATTCAGTCATGTTCTAGGAGGCCAACAACAGATGAGGAGTAAGATTGATTCTTAACTTACATCCTTGCTAGAAATGCAGGTTCGAAATGATGAAACATCTTAATTTGATTCCTATCCATGCAGATTATACTTGCTATGATGAACACAGTAGCTGTTTTTTAAAACTATAGAATTTGGGCATAAATCTCATGCCATGTGCTTTGGAGCAGGTCTTGAGAAACTCAACATGCCATTCAATCAAAGACACTTTGATTTGTAGGAGCATTTACTGTTTCCCTCAGTGCTTAATTTGTTTTATCCAGATTGTATGGTCTGTGTACAAAGTTTCAATAAGATTATTTCCAGATGTTAGAAAAAGGTAATTCCGCAGCAAGTTTTGAGAGCTTGGGTACCTTAAAATTTGCAGTGCTGTGAAACTTAACATTACTTAAGATTTGTGGGGGGGTGGTACATGCTGACACTGCAGAAGTGGGTACTAGACCTGGCCATGGTAAGTGTTACTTGATTACTTGGAATTATGTCCCTATATGAAATCATTCTTTCTGAAAGTCTTTATTAGTGAACATCTTCCCTTATATTTGTCCTTGAGAGAATTCATCATTTAGGTTAGCTTTYGGAACAACCAACCAGTTTTCAAATATAAGTGTTTCTCTCACTTCTGTGTGAAGTTTGAAAACACAGCACTTGCAACACAGTCTCTGCACAGAAAACCCTGTGTGTTCTGAGGTATAATTGTGTTAACCTCATTGGCAAGTTGAGAGTGTTAAAACTGCTGGCATCACTTTGTCACTATAGTGTTAAAACTAGCAAAGGTTTAAGATGTTGAAAAAAGAGACATTAGTTTCTTTAGGCCTAATTCTATAGTCCCCATTAATAAATCTTTAACATGAGAGGAGAAAAAGAGAGCATTGAAGTATTTGAAAGGGACAGTGTTAAATATTTCACAAGATCTTTTTTTTCCTTTAGTCATAGAATTTTGTGAGAAAAATATCATCTGATAATGTTCTATGTAGTATTAAAGATACTTTATACAGATACTTTAGAAGGTCTTTGCCCTTTTTATAAGAGAGAAAGTTGATTTAGATGAACTGGAGTTTCTACTGGAAAAGATAATACAAATGGGGATAAAAGCTTCTTAGTTTACTACTGATCCTTACTTGCAGGAGAAATCCAGGCATGGCATAAAGTCCCACGTAGAGATCATCTCCACTCTCTACCCACTGCCTTTGCAAAATCTCCCTTAAAAGGATGACAGGTTGAATAGTCCTTTTTCCTTCATTTTTTCCCCACCAACTGGACTCATTTTACACACATTCTTGTCAGTTTTCTCATTCTTTTATTGTTTTGTTTGGCAGACAGAATGGTAACAGATGGTATGAATCAACCTTTCTGTTTAGACTAGATCAGTCTCATTTCAACTAACTTTTGTAAACAGTTTTATGTTGCAGGTTGGGGGGAGTTACTACTTGCACCTCTTATTGTAGTTGCGTATGTCAAGCCTTTGCCAACAGCAGTACCTCAGAACTCAGTCACTGGTTTATGACAACTTTATTTTTTTTGCCTCACAGTTCCTTAATAGGAAGCTGTAATGTTTGGTTACAAAAAATTGAAAAAATGKTTTTTTCTATTTTAAATGAAAAGGCTATTCTTAATTTTTAGTAAAGTGCATCCTAACAGTTAACCATAAACTAAACACTCAGATAATACAATGGCAGAGACAGAGGTTCTTTCTTTTCTCTTCAGAGGTTCTTTTCTTTTTATATGCTTTGCAGAATTTGTGCACGCTAATCAGCGCAGCAAGTAAGCTTGCTCAGCTGCAGTGTCTCTGGCAGACAAAAGATTCTGGACAAGTGAGCGCCTTGACCTGGAGTATGTCTGCATATACCTGTGCAAGTAAGCTATGGACAATTTGGTGCAAAGCACTGAGTTTTAATTTTATAAAACGATTTCTGCTCCAAGTGCCTGTGTCAATTGGTCTKTGCTAAACCACAGATAAAAATCTTGCCTAATGTAGTTTTCCATACTGAACACTGAGCCCAGCCCACTTCTAAATGGGGCAGCGGCCCTAGTGGCAAAGGGCGAACAAAAGGCAGAGGTACTCAGTGCCGCCTTCTCCTCAGCCTTTGCTGGTAAAACCAGTCCTCAGGAATCTCAAGCCCTTARGACCCCAGGGGAAGCCTGGAGCAATGGCTTCTCTATGGCAGAAGATCAGGTTAGGAAACACTTAAACAAATTGAGCATACACAAGTCTCCACCTGAYCAGGAAGAGAAAGTTGATGAGGCCTTCTATAGACAGCTGGAAGTAGCCTCATGATCACAGGCCCTGGKTCTCATGGGGGACTTCAACCACCCTGACATCTGCTGGAGGGACTACAGAGCAAGGCACAAACAGTCCAGGAGGCTCCTGCAATGCATTGGTGATAACTTCTTATCGCAAATGGTGGAGCAGCCTATGATGAAGGGTGTCCTGCTGGACCTTGTCCTTACCAACAGAGAGGGACTGGTTAGAGATGTGAAGGTTGGGGGCAGCCTTGGCTGCAGTGACCAYGAGATGGTGGAGTTCAGGATCCTGCAGGAAAGAAGTAAGGCAACAAGCAGGATTGCAACCCTGGACTTCAGGAGAGCAGATTTTGGGCTCTTCAGAGACGTATTTGGAAGAATCCCACGGGTTAAGGCCCTAGAAGGAAGGGGGGGTCCATGAGAGCTGGCTAGTATTCAAACGTCACTTCCTCCAAGCTCAAGAGCGGTGCATCCCTATGAGTAAGAAGTGCAGCAAAAGGGGCAGGAGACCTGCATGGGTGAGCAAGGAGCTCTTGGCCAAATTCAGGCAGAAGAAGAAAATAGAATGTGGAAGAGGGGAGAGGCTACTTGGGAGAATTATAGGAAAGCAGTCAGAGTATGTAGAGATGCGACGAGGAAGGCTAAGGCCCGGCTGGAATAGAGTCTGGCAAAGGACGTTAAGGACAACAGGAAGGGCTTCTTCAAATACATCAGCAGCAAGAGGAAGACTAGGRAARATGTGGGCCYGCTACTGAATGGGKYRRGGGCCCTGGTGACAAGGGATASAGAGAAGGMRGAATTACTGAATGCTTCAGTCTTCACTGCTAAGGGCAGCCCTCAGGAATCCTGCAGCCTGGACGTGAGGGAGAAARTCTGGAGAAGGGAAGCCTTTCCTTTGGTTGAGGAGGATAGGATTAGAGACCTTCTGGGTAGGCTAGACATCCACAAATTCATGGGCCCRGRTGGGATGCACCCATGAATACTGAGGGAGCTGGTGGGGCTATTGCCAAGCTACTCTCCATCATCTTTGAAAGGTCCTGGAGAACTGGAAGCCTGCGCGTGTTGGGGTGCCTGAGGACTGAAAGAAAGCCAATATCACTCCAGTCTTCAAGAAGGGCAAGAAGGAGGACCCAGGCAACTCTAGGCCAGTCAGGGTCACCTCCATCCCTGGWAAGGKGATGGAACAGCTCATTCTGGATGTCATCTCCAKGCATATGGAGGAAAAGATGATCAGGAGTAGCCAGCATGGATTCACCAGGGGGAAATCCTGCTTAACCAGCCTGATAGCCTTCTATGATGGCATGACTGGCTGGGTAGATGAGGGCAGAGCAGTGGACGTTGTGTCCCTTGACTTCAGCAAGGCTTTWGACACTGTCTCSYATAWCWTCYTCSTAGATAAGCTCAGGAAGTGTGGGTTAGACGAGTGGACAGTGAGGTGGATTGAGAACTGTCTGAAAGGCAGAGCTCAGAGGGTCATGATCAGTGGCATGGAGTCGAGTTGGAGGCCTGTGGCTAGTGGAGTCCCCCAGGGCTCAGCACTGGGTCCCATCCTGTTCAACTTCATCAGTGACCTGGATGAGGGGACAGAGTGCATCCGCAGCAAGTTTGCTGATGATACCAAGCTGGGAGGAGTGGCTGACACACCTGAGGGCTGTGCTGCTGCCATTCAGAGAAACCTGGACAGGCTGGAGAGCAGGGCAGAGAGGAACCTCCTGAGGTTCAACAAGGGCAAGTGCAGAGTCCTGCACCTAGGGAAAAATAACCCTAGGCACCAGGACAAGGTGGGGGCTGAGCTGCTGGAGAGCAGCTCTGCAGAGAAGGACCTGGGAGTGCTAGTGGATGACAGGTTGACCATGAGCCAGCAATGTGCCCTTGTGGCCAAGAAGGCCAATGGTCTCCTTGGGTGCATTGGGAGGAGTGTTGTCAGCAGGTCGAGGGAGGTGATCCTGCCCCTCTACTCAGCCCTGGGGAGGCCCCATCTCGAGGACTGTCTCCAGTTCTGGACTCCCCAGGACAAGAGAGACATGAAGCTACTGGAGAGAGTCCAGCATAGGGCTACGAGGATGATCCGAGGGCTGGAGCATCTGCCCTATGAGGAACAGCTGCGAGAGCTGGGCCTGTTTAGCCTGGGGAAGAGAAGACTGAGGGGGGATCTTATCAATGTGTACAAGTACCTGAAGGGAGAGTGTCAAGGGGATGAGAACAAACTCTTTTCAATGGTGCCATGTGACANTGGAGAGCTGGGCAGAGAGGAACCTCCTGAGGTTCAACAAGGGCAAGTGCAGAGTCCTGCACCTCGGGAAAAATAACCCTAGGCACCAGTCCAAGCTGGGGGCTGAGCTGCTGGAGAGCAGGTCTGCAGAGAAGGACCTGGGAGTGCTGGTGGATGACAAGTTGACCATGAACCAGCAATGTGCCCTTGTGGCCAAGAAGGCCAATGGTCTCCTGGGGTGCATTGGGAGGAGTGTTGTCAGCAGATCGAGGGAGGTGATCCTACCCCTCTACTCAGCCCTGGGGAGGCCTCATCTCGAGGACTGTCTCCAGTTCTGGACTCCCCAGGACAAGAGAGACAGGCAGCTGCTGGAGAGAGTCCAATGTAGGGCTACAAAGATGATCCGAGGGCTGGAGCACCTGCCCTATGCGGAACGCCTGTGAGAGCTGGGCCTGTTTAGCCTGGGGAAGAGAAGACTGAGGGGGGATCTTCTCAATGTGAATGGGCAATGGGCAGAAATTGAAGCACAGGAAGTTCTGCCTGACCGTGAGGGGGAATTTCTTCCCTGTGAGAGTGACGGAGCACTGGCACAGGTTGCCCAGAGAGGTTGTGGAGTCTCCTTGTCTGGAGATCTTCAAGGCTCGCCTGGATACAACCCTGTCTACCATGCTGTAGGTGACCCTGCTTGAGCAGGGGAGGTTGGACTAGATGATCTCCAGAGGTCCCTTTCAACCTTGCTGATTCTATGAGTCTGTTCTATGATTCTAAGTCCATGGGCCCTGAAAAGGATTMACCTATGAGGTGAGGTGGCTAATGTCATTGCAAGGCCACTTTCAGTCATCTTTGAAAGGTCTTGGTGATCAGGAGAGGTGGCAGAGGACTGAAAGAGAGGAAATGTCACTTCTGTCTTCAGGAAGGGCAATAAAGAAAATCCAGGGAACTACAGGCTGGATGGCTTCACGTCAATCCCTGGGATATTATCTCCAGAAAAGTGAAGGACAGGAAGGCAATCGGTAGTAATGAGCATGCATTTGTGAACGGGAAATTGTGTTTAACCAACCTGATAACCTTCTATGATGAGAAGACTGACTCGTGGATGAGGGAAGAGCAGTGGATGTTGTTTATCTTGATTTTAGTAAGATTCTCAACACTGTCCCTCCCATAACATCCCCATAGACATGCTGATGATCTACAGGCTAGATGGTGAACAGTGAGGTAGACTAAAAATTGGCTGAACTGCTAGTCCCAGAGGGTTGTGAGTAGTGGCACAAAGTCCAGCCAGAGGCTAGTCACTGGTGGTGGTCCTGGGGTCACACCACTGGATCAAATACTATGTAATACCTTTATTAAAGACCTGGATGATAGGATCAAATGCACCCTCAGCAAGTTTTCAGATGATACAAAACTAGGAGTACCGGCTGATACACCACAGTGCTGTGCTGCCATTCAGAGGGACCTCAATAGGCTGGAGAAAKATGCAGAGAGGAACCTCATGAGGTTCAACAAAGGGAAGTGCTGAGTCCTGCACCTGGAGAGGAATAACACTATACCCCAATAGCTGGGGGCTGATTTGCTGGAAAGCAGTATTGTACAGAAGGCCTGAGGGTTCTGGAGGACACCAAGTTGAGCCAGCAATATGCCTCTGTGGCAAAGTTGACCAACTGTATCCCAGGCTGCATTAGGCAGAGCATTGCTAGCAAGTTGAAGGAGGTGATCCTTCCCCTCTACTCAGCCCTGGTGGAGTGCTGTGTCCAATGCTGGGCTCCCCRGTACAAGGAAGACATGGACTGGGGCATACTGGAGCATCTGTCATAGGAGGAGAGGCTGAGAGCTGAAATTGTTCAGCCTGCAGTAAACAAGGCTCAGGGGTGGATTTTATCAATGTATATAAATATCTGATAGGAGAGAATAAAGAAGATGGAGTCAGTCTCTTCTCAATGGTGCCTAGTGGCAGGATGAGAGGCAGTGGGCACAAACTGAAATACAGGAAATGCCATCTGAACATAAGACAACAGTTCTTCACTGTGAGGGTGACTGCATGCTGGAACAGGCTGCCCTGTGGAGTTCCCATCCTTAGAGATACTCAAACCTGACAGGGCATGGTTCTGGGCAACCTGTTCTAGCCAGCCCTGGTTGAACAAGGGGTTGCACCAGCTGATCTCCAGCGGCTGCTTCCAACCTCAACTGTTCTGTGAAACTAAAACAACAGCCAGACTCTTGAAATGAAGTTTTATCTTTGCCATCAGCTCAATATTTGAYTTAGATTCCTTTGATCATTATTTCATGTTGTCCAATAAAGATGAAAAAAATTGAGAGTGCCTTTATGAAGAAAATATCTCAACATTCTAGGATTTAATAAAATTATCAATGATCCAGCATGAAAAGGTACTAACCTTTTTAGTTTATAGACAGACAATGCTGATTTGGAAAAGCATCTACTAACAAATAAATACATGCTTAATGTTGAGTACCTCTAACTTTGTGACTGAGTGTAAATAGTTTGCTCAACAGGGTGAATTTAAGAATACATTGAGAGCAGTAATTTGGACAGTTTTTGTATGTTTGGATAAATAGCTGGTGGTCAGAATGAACACTTCTACAACTCTTCAGCAGAAGTGCCGTTGTTGTATTTACAAAACTTGTTTAAAGCATTCTTAAATAAAGTGTATTGCTGCTGGATCTATTCATTTGTGAAACAAATGGTTTGAAGTCAAATGATTAAAGCTGTGTTATGTCAGACAAATAATAGCAATAATCTTTTAAATTTATTTCTTATAAATAAGAAATATAACATTTAGATATCATCTGTTGTGTGTAGAGAAGCTGATTTCCTCGTATTTGCAGTAAGCCTAAAAGCATGCATGTGAACATTTACAATTTATGAAGCTAAGTCATGGCAACTTGATTGTGGGTGTAGCTTAGTATCAACTACCGAAGGAGGGATTGAACAGAAAGGGAGCAGTAAACATTCACCACATCCCACCTAGTGAAATATATAAAAATATGTTTTTGAATTCTAACTATATCAGTGATTCTTTTGCTAAAAAAATACCCTTAATACAGTGTCAATCAGGTTTGAGAGCTTGGACTCAGGCTAAAATACTGAAGAGTGGACATACTAAAAAGGGGTATGTTTACATAAGGTATATTTTCATGCAGGATTACCCTCCATTGCAGAACAGGTGTGTCACATCATCATTTTTTTAAATATAAACATGTCATATCTAGTCCACTAATCACAATTCCTTCAATTTACAGCAAGAATAATTACAACTTTAATGACTACGAATGATCTTATAGGTGAGTAAAGTATGAAATTTTCTGCCTTTCCAAGAAAACAACTGCCATGGTAGTAACTGTTTTGTAAAGCAGTTTCTGTTCTCAGAAGAACAAATTATAAAACAAGTTTTAATACAGTGAGGGAAGGAGTTACTGCTAAAACAAGTATCACAAGATTACAAATGAAGAAGAAAAAGAAGAAAATCTGCTTAAGTTTGTCATATGTTGATACAGTGGTTAGGGAACCATAATTGCTTTTAAAAGGAAAAAGCACTACAAGATTTACTTAATTAGAAAAATACCAGAATAAAGTGTTAAAAAAATCTTTTCTATTTAAATACACTAATAAATCCATTTAGTAAATTAAAATACAGTAATCTTATACATCTATAATAAGTGAGTAGTAGCTTTTCCAAATAATAAGTGGTTTCTTTTTTTTCATCCTAGGATTTATGCATTAAAAAAAAATCTTTTATAAAACTGTTTAAAAGTCAGCTAGYGTAAATAGTTTTAGGCAGGACTTTTAGAAAGAAGTTTATAGTGGAGTGAAAAGCAGGCTAGTAGAAAACTCATCCCAAACTAACTTAAAACATACAATTAGCAGATAATTTCATTACAAAGGAAAGCTATTTAACAGCTTCTTACCATCCTATGAAAAAGAGTGATCATGACAAAACTGACGGAGCTAAGGAGTGCAGCATATTTTTCAATACATGATTCAAAATCATGATTTAGTAGTGGATGTAAGGACGGTAACAAAATCACATTGTACTTTATCTAGTGGATCTTTGTTCTAGTTCAAGGCTGATATTTCAGCAGAAGCATCATTTGAATTGATTTTTTTAAAAAGCAGCCCTCTGGAGCACAATAAGGCTCTAGTTTTACAAGCATTTAAGATGGCTTTTTCACTGGAAAAGGAAGACCCTTTTTCAATTGCTCATTTCCGTTCCCGTGCTTGCTGCTTTCTCTGCCCCAGAATACAAGCTTGTATTCAGTTAACTGGAACACCAAAAAATGGGCAAGGCATACACATATATTTAATCTAGGTCAGTTATTGAGTGCAGTTCACACACAGCTGCATGCTTATGCTGGTAAGAACATAGACAAAAGGGAGAAAAATACTGTCTAAAAGTGCCAGGAARACCAAAATCCTTGAAAGTAAAGCTGGGTTTAGTTAAAGCTACTCTTTAAAATATAGCACAGTATACTTTGCGACATGAAAGATACAGCAGCAAACACAGATAAGGCAGTGTTAAAGGAAAATGAATCTAGCCAACTTCTAAAACTTAATACTTTTGTCATGTTCATCTTGGTTGCTAAAACTGTCAAAGATCACTTCTGAAAGGAAGTTTGTCTGTGAATGCTCCATTTGCCAAATGGATATTAGATATATTTATACTACAAATTGCAGTCTCACAGGTAGAGATACTGTGCTTATTTTGGTTTTAAAAAATTCTGAAAGTTAATCAAGATAGTGAGCAAACAGTACTTTTTAATGAATTGTCAGTTTTCTCTCATTAAAATCTCATAGTCTGAAATATTTCTGTATCCCTGAAGTCAGAGCTTAACAGATGGTATTACAGACTAATCCTTCTATTATGAACAACACACGCAAGTAAAAAACACATGTGTTGCTACTCTGAGTTTCATGTTGGGTGTAAATATAAATTTAAACGAGACTCCTCAAACTTGTGCTACTCTGCAGGTTTTGTCCCAAAAGAATTAAAGATACTATGTTGTATTATTTTCAGCTGTCACTCAGCGAATGCTAAATGCTCTTTTCTGCTATGCTCTTGTCCACTGTTTCTCTCTTCTTAAGCAAAATGTGCATGCTGAATTTACTCTGAGAATTTCTGGATTCCTAAACATGGTAATTTAAATCAGTTAGTTGCAATGAGTTGCGGAACGGAAACCAGACAATTTATACACTGGCAAAAGTTTACAAAACAATTTGTCTTCCTAAAGTGACAGCAGTTGTTTTGTTTGTTTGTTTGTTTTTGTTTTTGTTTTTTGTTTTTGTATTTATACTTACAAGGTTTTTTTTCCTCCTTTTAGTTCTCATCCGTTTCATAACCATGCTCATTCTCAATATCTGGGTCACAGCCACAATCCTGCACTACAGGAAAACTAAAAAGACTGATTAGAAGATAACCCATCAGTCCACAATATATTTACCATAAAAAACCTGGAATAATTAAGCTTAAACAACAAAACAGGGTGTGAGAAAGTGTTCTCTCTTAAGCTTTTCTAGTATTTTTCCCTAAACATGCATAGTACATTTTCTGTTAGAAATAATTCTAATAAGATACTCCATTTAAGCAGCATTTTTTTATTGGTCATTTAAGACAAGTTTCACTGATACCACATTTTCTCTGGAATTTTTTACTAAATGAACAAGGTATTTTGTATTTAGATTTTTATATATTTTCATACCACTTCAGTAGTTTCTGGTTACATATAAGCAGTTTTCTTCAATTAWACAAGAGCAATTTTGCACCAACGTATTAACTCATGTTTCTGCATCTGCTATAAGTTTCAAAAATAACAGTAGATGTTTGTCTTTTTCTTGCAAGCAACTCATTATTAGACATTAACTATCAGTATTGTAGGATAAAGAAAATCTGAATCAAGGCTTAATTCAAAATAAGGTTCTAAATGTGTTTTATTAAGTCACAGATCCAGTTGGGGTTGCAGCACTTACACACAACACTTAAGTACTATAATTTATACAGCTGATACAGGATACCTACAGTCAATTTTTCAATATACTCAGGGTTTTCTTTAACCATAAAAGCCAAAACTCAACTATGACTTCTTTTTTAACATTGCAAYTTGAACTCTCATATTTGAACTCTTCAACTTAGGAATAAGCAGAGACTACAATGTATAGAAATGGATGAAACTAACAGAGTTAGAAACTATGTTCAAGCAGAAATTCCTGAACTGATACTCAGAGTCTCCAAATGTAGTCTGTGCTGATGATCACCTGATAATGTGCAGTTTGAGGCACCAAAAGTAAACTTCTTTTTTTTTTTTTTTTTTTTTTTTTTTTTTTTTTTTTTTTTTTTTTTTTTTTTTTTTTTTTTTTTTTTAGCCTTTCTGTGCTGAGGAATGCAGAGACTGCACTTAAATTTTTGCTTAGGATATTCTAATCAATTTGCACTAGGTATATTAAAAAAAGGGGAAAGGAGTAACTTGAGTAACTATTAAGGAGGGATTTTGCTTTTGGAAGTAATACATTTCCAGCCAGTAGTTAGAGGTGGATCATAGGGCTTGCCCTTATTTCTCATCACTACATTCTCCAAATGGACAAAATATTCCTTTATAGTTTTACTATTGATATGGCATATTGAAACCAAGGCACCCTTGATCCTGGCACCCTTGAAAAGTATGGGAAGACTCCATTGACTGACTGCATTTGAGGCATGTTATAAATCATCGCACACTTGTGGAACAGGAATATCTGCAAAAGCAGACCTTTCTGCCAGGGCACGCTCCCTGGGACAGAAGTCTAGTCATGCAATCAGATTGAGACCTTCAGGATCAAAAAACATAGCTGCCTTGTAAACTTTGATTTTGGAGTGATAGGAAGAGGCATCTGTGGACATGTGATTCTATGTATCTGTAGTTATGCAGAGCAAGTTAAAAGATGGGGATTTGTTTTTCCAGTGCTCCAGTAAAATGTATAAATGCTCAAAAGTGTGTTGGCTGAGAAAGTATTTGTAAACAGTCTGTTACTGATTTTGTTATAACTGCAGAATATCTTAAGTGGTTTATATACTTTGGTGGCATATGATATATTTTTCAGGTCATATTAATAAAGGATATTCTTAATGATTGATTAATGTCATTCTTACAGTCAACCTTCATTCATTTTCTTCCTGTTCCCATATAGGAATAAAAAAAATGAATATTCATTACACATCATTAATGGGCAGCTTTAACCTTAATACTTGAAATATCATGTCATATATTAACCTGTACAATGCTGAAGAGCTCCAAGATATCTTAAAGAAAAAAAAGCACTTACTTCTCATCCATATTTTTCTTTGAATTAAAGCCTCTTCTTGATAAAGATCATCATGCTAGAGAAACATTTGTTTAAATCAAAACCTTGTCTGTTATGGACATCTTTCATACTCCTGAGTGATGCTGTAGCAAATTCAAGACATTCCATCATTCTTTGTTTGAAGATCAGCACTTCAAGTTGGGTTTTTCTTCATCAGAAAATACTGAAAATCCATTTTAAAAAGTCCTTTACAAGTTACTTAACATATTTAGAATAAATAAGCATAAAAACCTGTGGAAATAGACTGAGGAAAAGAAACAGAGCTAGATAATTCAGAAGATGAAAGTGAAATAAATTTGTGGATTTGGAAAACAGGACCATCAGTTCTCTCTCAAGATTCAAGAAAACAAATCAGAAGGTAGTGGTAGCTAAGTTTATGTGCACTTGTTTTTCCAGAGAATAATTTATTTCACTTTTGAAAGGCAGAAATATGGTCAAATTTTGCATAAGCCTCATAAAGATAACAGCTTTAAACAAGATAGACTGTTTAAAACTTGTCATTCAACAGTATCACRCAGAACACAACCAAGTTGTTCGTTGCATAATGCAACGACAGACCAAAGACATGCAGAGAAAGTGTCTTGGATTTGTTTCAGTGTTTGTAAGCCAATAAGCAACTTTTATCTACAGAGTTTGAAGTAACACACCTCCATTCACTCGTCTTGTAGAAGTGCTGATCTACATGTTCATTGTCTATTTCGTGCTCACAGCATGAAATAAAGTTTTCATAAAGTGTGAGTTTTCTTTCTGTGAAAATACAAGATTTAAGTTCTACAGTCCATTGAAAGTTTAGTATAAATCCAATTACGAATATGATAAATTATGATCACATTTGGTAACAGAAAGCAATAATCTGCATTTAGCCATAAAGTTCAGTTGAATAGTATGAAACCAAATAAATTTTTATTAGATTTACTATCCATTAAAAAAAAAAAAAGACTAGGACATGATTCTAGGCATACCAGCTTGCCATTTTTAAAATGAGGATATAGACAGTAGGGGATGTGTAGCTAAGAGGTCTCTTTCTGAACTGCTCTCAATGAACAGGAAAATCACACAAAAACGCAGAAATGCAATAAACAGTGCTAATGAACATAGGCATCTCCCATACCTGACCTACAGGCTTCCATATGTGCATTCCATTCAGTGCATTTTGCACTGAATCCCAGATTCCTTAGAGGCATAGCCAGATGTGTTACTTTTCGATACACTAATCCAAAGATTTTATTGCTCTGACCATGCAGTACTCCCTGTCCCAACCTGATCCCTGAGCCTCTTCTACTGGCTTACATTGTACAGGTAGCTGGTCCCTAACCTGGTTTTGCTAAGTCATCTGTTAGAACAGGAAAGAAAGGGGAAACATCACTTCTGGTGTTCAGAAGCAGGCTTTTAGAGCACCTCAACTCTGGAGAAACAGGTTCATCTGCAATTAGCTAAAAAGTCTTGAACAGCTTGCAACTTTCAAAGGACTTTCATTCTATCTTATATATGAGGTAAAATTACTCTTACCCCACCACACCATCATTATCCTTTCAAAGGGATATAACTGAAAAAAGAAAAGTAACACAGAAACCACAAGAGGAACTATTATAAGCGATAAGSTACATAGATGTGGAGATGAGCTATGTGAGTGAGGTAGTTTTCCAGCCATGTATTTTCTGTGGTGATATATAACAGTTATTTTCCTGATAATTTTTTTGGCTGATTTGTTCCATTGTCTTCCACATTCTTCAACTACAGAGATTTTTATTTATCTATGCAGGGGAAGATAAAATGTTGCCTTCAACATTAATAATGGTTTAAGAGTACCCCAGTTTGGAATAGGAGGAAGTTGAAAATGGTTGAAAAAACTTAAAATTGGAAGACATTGAATTCTTGGTGTGCACAGAATTTAATTTGTTTGCTTTTAGCTAGAGTTCTCTAAGATAAGAGGTCTTGGGAGAGTATGGTATGGATACCTAACAGATGCCTAAGAGCCAAAATAAATACATCCCAAAGATCCTGCCAGTCAATCACTTCTGTTGGTAGTGGTCCTGGCAGACCTCAGGTGTTTCCTGCCTGATGGCAACATAGGCATAGGCATCATAATTCAAGATGTCAGCTGTTCTATCRCACCTTAAGAAGTGGTTTAGGATAAGCACCATCCCTACCTGGAAGAAAATCTGATTTTGCATTAAGRGATAAGAGCTTTTCCACACTACAGATTATTTCTAATGAAATGCAGTTGCAGTGATCCTAAGGACAACTTAAGCAATTGCCACAATTTTGTTCATTTCCATTTCCTTTTCCTTTTGAAGTTTGTTGCTATTGTCTTTTAAATTGTCAGTAATCCAAACAAGCACTTCTACCTATTATCTATTCACAGGAAAAYAATTTCTAACAAGATGGCAGACATCTTGCTTTATCTGGCAAGTATTCTTGAAACTAATTCAAAGCAATGAAACAAGAAAAGCGAGCTAAAAATGATTATGATTCTTTGAGTAGTAACATGGCTCAAGGCTAAAGAATACCATTAAACAGTGCTGTAGTTGTACGTCTGTGCATATCGCTACTCTGGGATGTACATGTTTTACACCTTTGGAGACTTTGCTCAACATCAAGATATTGACGTTTTTCATGCTATTCAAAAAGCATAAATGGCAGAAAATGCTTCCTATGCCTCAGTAGTCTCTCAGTCATGTAAATCAGATGATAGAGCTCTAATGAAACAGGAATTGAGCTCATGTAGAGCATATTTTAAATTATTCCAGTTACTGTAAAGAAATTAGTCTCTTTTMCTTTGAGGAATTGTTTGCACATGCATTCCATGGAGCTGGCTTTCAAGGCAATAACTGAATTTGTTTTTCCTGAAATGCACAGTTCTCATGGTCCCTCTGTGTTCCATAGTATTTTCCTATCTCAATGATCGTGGTGTTTCTTTTAAGGTTGCAGGTATGCTCACCAGCCCAAAACTCCCACTGCTATAGCTCTGAACAGTATAGAAAGCATATAAGGGAGCTCCCTTCCTGCATTGCTCCAGAGGGACAAGTTTTATCTTAGGGGTGACTGAATCTCAGCTGGCTTCCCATATACCAAGACTGCAGTATGCTGGACAACATCATACAAGTGCATGAAATCACATGATCCATCAAGTAAAGGTAAGTTCTGAAGTTGCTGTCACACCAGGATGGGGCTGCACAAGATTACTTGAAAAATGAAAGACTGTGGCTGGCCAGGGAGCCCAAGCTCAGCCCGATGAGTGCGCAACCATATTCACACAATGGGGCTTCTGTTTCCTGGCTATTTCAGACTTACAGCAGTTAAAAATTTAAATATCTTAGATACCTGCAAGAAAGATTTCACAAATTCAYTTGTTAATAAAGGGTAGCACATACCTTAGATACACTGCTAACATGGCAATTTAGTGCTTAACTTGTAAACAGGTGGCAAGCCCAAGGGAAAAATCTGGTATTGACAGTGATCCCACAAGCGTCATGCACTTCTTGTTGGGTGGCTAGGCAGACATAGGCAGGCAGGCAGGCAATGTAAGGCCAGTGAGCCAAAGGGAGCAGATTGTGGTAGATAACATCACCATCTTCAATGACCAAACTAAGTCTCCTGCTCCAAAATGAACCACCTCTGTTTTTTCTGTTAGGATTTTCTACAGTAACAGCTGTGGAGCCCTCTCCCACTGCAATGTTGGCAAATGCTTACCAAGTGCTGCATCAGTATCTTGAACAGAAGATTCCTAAAGAGCTAAAAAGGGTGATGGCAGGTGGCAAGATGAACTGGACAACCTAAGAGACACACTCGGATATAACATGGGACTATACATACAAGTTAGTTTACATCTCTCAACAAACACTGAAGGCTTAGACCTCAAAATAGGGTGAAACAAGTGAGATGTCAAACAAGTGAGGTGCCTTGATTGTGGAAACATTTTAACACCGCTCCTCCAAGCTACCTAAAAAGGGCTGCAGGGACATGCAGTTACTGCTCTGGGCCCTTTCTTACTTTTTCTGGAGTTCCTTGAAGTATGGGGGACTACATATCACACTTCACAGTTCTGCTCCCCAATATAACGGTCCTTTTTACTGTGACATTTATTTTGATGACTTTTAACTTGGGGCTTTTTTAAACGTTTGCTCRAGCAAGAGCAGCACTGGTCACATCTAGCAGCACATTTGTGGTAGCAAGTGTCAGTAACTGACTTTCTGACCCGTGTAAAATAATGCTTCCTGCCTACAAAGGGAACATTCACASCCCTTATCTTCCTAGCAAGGCCTAGCAATTAGCATTCCTGAACTGCAACACATGGTGGTGTGTATGTGCTAAGTCCCTACATCTCGGAATCATGATTTTCTGGGGAGCTCTACCATTCACTGAAGTAATTTCTAGAAAGTAATGGACTATGTGTGTTTAGATATAGTGTTTTTCTTTTCTGCCATATATATTTATCAGTAGTGTTGCTTCATTTCTTAGATGAGAATGTCCAAATACCTTATTTTCTACTTTAAGGTTACTTCAACAAGGAACATACAATAGTTTAAGAACTGCTCCATCAATTCCCTTTATAGAGATCCAAGAGAAAAGTCCATCACTCTCATGAGGGATATTTCAAAGAAGGAAGGCAAAAATCCCATGATCATGAAACACTGATAATCTGCTAAGTGGTCTATAGTATCATCTTAAAAAAAATAACAAATAATGTTTTCAATTTGAACTGCAGCACGTGCACATGTAGTAGTCCATGAACTATTCTGAAGATTGACAGTAATCTGCTGAAAAAAACAACTGAATCACTATTCTGATATGAATACTAAGGAAAAGTACTGCTTTAACCAGAAGGGTGTAGGAGACTGATATACTCCAATTCTTTGTACTGCGGCATAGCCTATTTTCATATTTGGGTTTAAAAATAGAAGAATTTAGGTGATGGTAGGACTTCTTAAGAGCCCTGCAGCTATGAAGACTGTCTTCATGAAAGTTCTCCCTTTTTACAGCATCATCCCCCAAATAACCTCAAAAGCATAGAGGGGTGTAGGCACTTAAGACTAAGATATAAATCCTCTCCAAGGATGATTCAATGATACATTGCACGAGTACTTASGCAAATGCTCAAAATTCTAATTATTGCTTGACACTGACTGAGACACTGAAGAAAGTAAGCGAATTCTCTCTAGCAGCAGCTTTGCTGGTCYTGGTGACTCAGGAGAGCTGTAGAATGCCTGTTGACGATGTAAGAGGTTCAGATTCTTCAGCACAAGTGGGAAGAGATTCTGACACTTAGTGACTTCTTAAATCTGGCCACTGATACTGACTGCAAAGATTCTTGAGCCTTTTGTGTGTCTGTTCAGACAAGGGATACTATGGTTCACATCATGTTTTGGTTACAGCATCAACCATTCCAAGGAGCACAAGAGCTACATGTTTTCTTTAGTACACACATTTAGTACTGGATCGCTGGCATCAGCTTAAGGGTTAGGCTTTGGCAGGAACTGCTGAGACTAGGAAATCACAATATGCAAACAGGACAGAATTGGAATTATCCTTTCAAAAAAGGCCTTTGTGACAACTGACACAGATGACAACTCAGATAGATAGTTTTTTTTTTTAATCCAACTTCAGTGTTGGTGAGCTCTTAGATAAGAACCAAAGAGTAACTTCCCTACAAGTGTCCTGAGCTTCTGGCTGCAAGTTTGGCCCCTGATTCTTCAAAGGAGTTAAGTTGTGGCTTGGCTATGCTGTCCTTATACTCTTGTGAAACAAAGGGACTTGCAAGGAGAGAACTTCTATAGATGCAATCATCCTGGCCATTAAAAACAAACAAACAAACAAAAAAACCCCACAGTTTTCTAGGAAAGTCCTGTTAAAAAGCAGAAGTGTTTAATCTTCAGTGACCTTAAGACAACCGTTCCTTACCCCAAGAATACTCTCTTCTCTTAAAGAGGTTATCCTTGGACAACAAGGAAACAAAATGATCTTCAGGAGCCAATATTTAAAAAGTTTGTTGCTGTCCACAGATCAGCAGAGAGGAGCTCTGTCTTGAGCAGAAAGACAAGTGAGAAGAACAGAAAGGCAGCTATGCCTTTTGGGTTCTGGGTACAAAAAGTTCAGGTGCATCATACCATTGACCAAATTATCTCCACAGGACAGCTCAACAGGGCCCACACTGCTGGTTCATTTGGGGACAAACTGCGTGAGGGAGAACTGAGGAACGCTACATTACTTCCGTCCTTAGAGGCACTGAAAACTCCAATAGACAAGGCCTTGAGCAATCCATTGCAAGTTAGTCCTGCTGTGAGGTAGAGGCTGGACCAGAGGACCTCCAGAGCTCACTTCCAGCCTCTATCTTCTATAATAGCTTCTAAATACAGCCTGCTGTATGTATAACTAACAAMAACTTGTACGTGTATACAATGTACATACTATAAAACACTTCCTAAAATGTCAGGCTTAGTAAGACCCCTCGGATTCACAGTAAATCAGAGCAAGCCAAGTGGAGGAAGTGCAACAGATCCAGCCCCAGCATCTGATGGCCTGCTAAGGCAGCTCCATTTGAGCCTGCCCACATACCACCTTCCTCCAYGCACAGCATTTGTTTGACATCCTTTTAAGTAACCTTTGCATTTCCCTTATCTGCCACAGTAGTTGCCTACAGATTTAAGTATTTCAATTAATTACCAGCTTGTCAAGTTCAGGAACTATTTTACCTTACTCAAATAGTTTATTTAAAAATATATATATAATATTCTCCAATTCTGAAAAGGATAGAACTTCCCACAATGTAACAAATTTTTATATATAAAATATTTATGCATTCAGTGAATGGAAACAGTTTTACTGCATACATTTTTAATGTTGTACTCTATGCAAATCTGCATTACCTAAAAATATACCGTACTTCTGTAAATCAAAACAAGCAGGGAAAAACACTCTAGCTGTGCATTGGGTTATAATACCTTAACAGAAGTGATATGGAAGTTTTAGTTTTGAATTTAAGAACTCACAAACAACATTTTACTTTGCGAGTGTATAAATAGGAGACTGAATACATTCTGGCTCTGTTAAACTGAACTGTAGTAGAGGTTACAAAATGTATATATATTTATTCATTTCTCAGTATTTCAGTGTTTCCAAGTCCACCTTTCATGATAGTGTTAAATAAATCATGGTCCTATCCTTCCAAACATTTCAGCACTCTTTAAAAAACAAAAACAAACAAACAAAATTTTAAAGTGAAATGTCATCCTTCATTGAAGTGTTAGATCATATTTTAAATTACTGCACTCCCACACAATATTTTATATATATATATATATAAAAATACATACATATATATATATATATATATAAAAAAGATCAAATAGGAGACTACTTTTTTTTTTTTTTTTACTGTCAATATGTTCATTTAGCATACTGTAGTTGTATAAAACATGCATCTTCTGGGACAATTATGAATATATCATGAATAAACCCACATAAATTATCTTTTGTACAACTCCAAGTAAAAAAACGAAAAGTCAGATTAAGTGCCTCTGAGGCCCTTTCTTCCCAGCTATCAGTTCTCAGAACACACTACTGAAATATTTATCTATGCCTACAGCTATGTGCTAGAGAACCAGATTTAAAATTTTAAAGTACATCTACAGTATGTTTTAGTTTTCTTTAAAGTTTTCGACAGTCCTTGGATATTGAGTTGTGAAATGTAAAAATAGTCACAGATTTTTTTTCCAGAAATAAAAACACATCTAGGAGAGTATGCAAAAACAAGGCAAAATGAAGTTTCATAGCACTTAATGAGGGTTAATACAAGCCAATAACTAATATTGAGGTTTGTAAAAGGGCTGGATGAGCAGTTACATATACGAGCAAATGGTCTAGTAATTCCGATATTATCAGATATTGTTTCTGTAACCAACATTTTTCCACCCTCAAAACCAGTCAATATACATTCAAAATAGGCTGACATGGATATAYTTACTAGGTGTAAAAATAGTGCACTATTTTTTCTGCCACAAAGCAAAATTGCATTCTAAGAGCTGGTAAACCTTCTTTTTCCTTAAATACGGAGAATGGGCAAAAAAATGAAAAAAATTAAATTAAGGCAATTAGGTAAAACAGGACTGCCCATGATGAAGTAGCTGAA
Source organism: Rhea americana (assembly GCF_003343005.1). Taxonomy (NCBI): domain Eukaryota; kingdom Metazoa; phylum Chordata; class Aves; order Rheiformes; family Rheidae; genus Rhea; species Rhea americana. The sequence continues at coordinate 2,023,080 of NW_028185694.1, read as the reverse complement.
ACTAGTATATACCTCAAACTTATACTAGCTGCTGAACACTGACATGCAGCTTTTGATAGACGTGTATGAATGATATAAACTTCAACATTATGGCTTTATACAAGTGCATAGTTGCAACTGCAGTAAGTAACGGTATCTGATTAATAAGCATAAAAAAATAAAGTGGAAAGATTTTTAAAACCCTCTTGCAGTATTACAGTACATATATATACACAGTATAATGGTCACTTCTTACAGATGCAGTCTATATCACTACGGTGGATCTTTCTCCTGTTCTTCCTGCAGACATGCTGGTGGCATCTTTATGAAAGCTGAAAAGTCAGTTTCTTCAGTTTAAATATTCATTCCTCTCAATCCTTTTGTGAAATGTAGTGTGTGTGTCTTGCCAAGAAAGCTTTTGCGGAACAGAGTTTCAAAGGTTATCTAACATATCCTTTTACTGTTTACCAACCATTCCTCATTTGATCAGTCACTCAAGGGAATACAGGAAAACCCTCAGAGATTAGTAATTTATATTGCAGCAAAAAATGTAAACCTCTGATATATATAGCACAATCTCTCAGGAAAATATATATTTTTAATATATTTTGGGATATGTTTCAGTCTTGCTTTATTGGGAAGAAAATTATCACCTTGAATTGTGTCTGCATTCACGGAAAGCAGTTAGCTGAAAAAGAAGCAGGAAGTTTAGTCAGTAAATGCACTCAATGAAAATCTAAAAATATAGACTTCCTCAGATCTTTATTTAAAATGGACTCTACAGCATACTTTGGAAATATGTTATTCATCTGCATTAAGCAACATCAAGTTACTTAAATATACTACATCCTTATGCGTTACAACTCTAAATCAAAAATACAAACTCTCTTGTAATATACAAGAGAGTACAGTACAATACACGCAGTGTTATACTCACTTCCAAAAAGTTAGTGATTTATAAACTTGCAGTACCTAAAGCTGCAGTATATTTAAATAACATAACACTAGTTACTGCAAACACTAAGCCAGCTATATTCTATGAGGGCTAATATCTCAATTTAATTGAGTTCATAGCTGAGGTACAGCCCTAGTGCTACTGCCATTGTCCATTCTTTTTTAAAGCTCATACACACCATAGGTACTATTAAAAAAAAAAAATCTGAAGATAGGTCATAGTATAACATTTAGTTTTTTTCTGCACTGTGAACACATTTAATCAGCATGTAAAAAGACTAACATTGAGATACAAAATAGTTGTAACTATTTCCAATACATTCACACTACATATTTAAGTTAGTCATGGGACAAATTAGGTCAATATTATAGCTTTGTCTTTTTTATAGCAGTCAAGGAATCCGTAACACAGCAGCTGCGAAGCTACTTTGCTTTACGTTGTTTTCAAATGCATTGTTAGGACCCCAAGAAGCACAGCACTGCAAAGGAAAGCCAAGTGAAACTCACTTTGTAACACCGGAAAAGTACAATGCAGAACTCCTGTGATTTCATGTCTGCGAGCCATAGACAAGTCAGTTTATGTTAAAAGCTTAAAAAAAATGCAAACACCAATCGTATTTCAAATGAATATCTAAATGTTACAATCTCCCTTCTAGTCTTCAAAAATTATTTGCATAGGTTAGCAGTATTGTTACTTCAGATGAGCACCTACTCTAACAACAACAGATACTTTCTTTTTGGGCAGGCAGACATGAATTTTGAATAAAAATCTAAAATTCAAAAACACTGAAAATGCAAAAATTTTGTTTTAATGAAAATGACTCTTTAAAAAAAACTCATCTTCACCATGAAGAGAATCTCATTTTTTGTGTAAAATATTAAAATGAGATCTTGTATTTTCTCTGTTTTGAGAAACAAAATCCAACACAGCATGCTGTATTCAAAGGCAAACAAATCCATTCCTCACTATTCAGATTTACCCCTTTTACTTCTTCAGAAATCAAAAACATCGTCATCATCATCATCACCATCAATATCATCAACATCATCAAATGACCAATCCCAGTCCTTAAATGCCAGATCAAGTAATCTGCAACAGGAGGATTTGATATTTAATACGTAACACACTTCTATAAATGACTTCAAAATTCCACTTGTCATCACTAAAACTTTTAAAATAAAAGACTGTCGTAATGTAGGGTTTCTTCCTTTGCTTATCACGGAATGCAAAAATTCGGTCAGTGTTCATGTAAGCCTGTAACATGTTATCCACTGGAAATATTCCTTGCAAATTACTAAATTCTATACAATGTTTACCACATTGACTCTTTTCTCAAAATTTCAGAAGAATAGACCAACCTTTCATAAAATTAACTATGTTCTGTTTTGCTGCTGTTCTTGTTGATTAAGGTGCTGTTTTATGGTCACCTCTTATACTTCTGCAGAAGAATAATGCAAGGCTAACAATCTTTCCAATAAAATTATGTAACTGATTGTTGAACAGAACAAATTAAAAAAAATATTATCTGAATTTACAAGCAAACACAATGGGATTTTAATATTTATCTTGTAGCTCATTACTTAAAACTAAGCAATGTCCAAAGAGGATATATCAACTTCTCCAGGAGTCAATGTCTATGCTCCTTCTACGGTCAATATGGACAGACTGGAGAAGGAAAGAGCCAGACTTGTTCAGCAAATGAGTCATTTCACCTATTGCAGACATTTATTCTTGAATGGGATGAATCATTGTCTAGTCTCTTTCTGTTGATTATAGAAGGATCCTAGACAAATATTATACACTCAAGTACTAACTTCACAATACCTACTGCTAAAGAAATGAAACCCAGTGAGTTCAGTGGATTTTATATTAGGATCATATGCCAACCACACAAGGCAGAGAGAGAAACTGAACCCTAAAGAAAGCACTTAAGATGTTTCAGCTAAAATATGACAGAGTGTTTAATATAATTAATCACATACTTTAAACAATGGGTTTCAGGTTTTATTGGGTTTTCAAGTTTTGAAGTTTTTACACTTTTAAAAGTGATGTATCCCTAAAAAGATTCAATATTAATTTATTATATGAACCGCAGTTACTGTTACATCCACAGCATGTAGCAGTAAGTTTTAAAATAAATTAAAGCTGATTTTTTAATTTTTGAATTATTCTTTTGGCACAATCCAGCTGAATGGATAACTATAAATTACACACTCTGTATCAAAAACTGCTTCTGTTTTAAATTCTCATGAAGTGCAACAGACATGAAAAGCTTGGAGAAACTATCACTATGTGAAATTCTCAGCAGAGACAGCATTTATAGGATTATGCASGTTGGAAAGAGCTTTGGGCAGTCTCTGTTGGTCAGAGCAAGGACACTATGAAGTCTGACCAGTTTGCTCAGGGTTGAGCCCCGTCAAATTCTGGAAACCTCCAAGGATGGAGRTTTCACAACCCCAYTGAGCAAACTGTCCTACTGCCACACTGCCTTCATGGTGGAAAAGCTTCTCCTCGTATCCAGTTGCAGTCTTGGACAAACTTGTGCCTGTCATCTCTCTTTCTCCCACCACACAGCATTGAAGAACCTGGCTCCTCGATGCCTCCTGCTAGGCCTGCGGGGTGGCTGTTCAATCCCCTCTAAGCCGTTCCTTCTCCAGGCTGGATAAGCCCTGCTCCTTCAGCTTCTCCTTCCTGGGCAAGTGCTCCAGCTCCCTGACCACCTCGGCAGCCATCTGCTGGACTTCCCCCAGTTTGACCATGTCTTTCTTGAGTATGAGGGGCCAAAACTGGACACTGTATCTCAATGCAGTCTCACAAGTGCCAAGTAGAGGGGAGTAACCCCTTCCCTTGGCAGTGCTCCTGCTCACGCGGCCCTGGGTGCTGCTGGTCTGCCTTGCTGAAGAGGCACCTGGCTGGTCATGCCCMATCGGCGCCCACCAGGGCCCCAGGGCCTTTCCTGCAGACCTGCTCCTCAGCGAGGCAGTGCCCAGGTCGAATAGGAACTAGATCTTCGCTCTTAATAAAGGTCACAATAGAAAAGTAACTACCCTGTATCATTGCACAAAAAAATCATAGAAGCACCAGTCAGATGACAATTGGCCATAACAATTACAGTGATTTATAAACACRTATTTTGTAATTAAAAATATTTATATATTTTTATAAATTTTCACTAGTTTGACAAACATGCATTAGTAAGGTGGTAGGTAAGATGGTTTGACAAAACTCCACTTTTCCATCTGTAACTACCTATGCTATTACACATCCATTTTCTATACCAGATACATTTGAAAAAGCTAACTTGGAAGGTTTAACTGCAAGAATAAATTGTTTGCACAAGTATTCATCCTCCTCCTTTTCCCACTATCATGAAATTTCTGAGATGTACCTCATTACAATATCCAGGTCCTATTTATTCCTGGTAAAATTCCACTGAAAGAGTTAAATTGAGAAATTATGCAGTTATCTTTGTTTCAAGAAGCCTAATTCTAGACTTTAAGTTCACCTAGAGGTAGGACACTAAAGCACTTATCACTGAAAGAAACTGAAACATAGCAACACACGAGCAGCATATGAAATCCAAAGCTAACAAAAATGCTTAACAGGCATCAGTCATTCAGAAAATATATTTTAGATGAATATCTCCATTTAAAGCAAGTTACAAAACTGATATGCAGTTAAATTCCAAAATATTTTCATTTAGATCTTTTTTTGTGAGTTTTCATAATTAATATTGTAAGCATGCACAGCTGAATGAGACATGGTCCCTATTACTTACTGTTGCAAAGGCAAAATATAGATAGAAAAAAAATCAGTGAAGAATGATCCGAAGCGGAGGAGGGTCACAACTAAAAGAATTTGCAAGAGTTAATATTACTACATAGAGTTTTTATAACATAGTATTTGTAAAAAAYGTTAAGATGATGAAAGAAGAGCATAAAAGGAGAAAAAATTTCTTTCTGAGCACCTAAAAGCAGCTGTGGGAAAAAAAGATCAATTTATCGTATACTTTTTAGATAACAACAAGAAAAATAATAATGCTAATGAATTTGATTGTAAGCATTATGCAAAATAAATGCATTTTACTTGTCCCCCAAGTAATCATGAACAGTTTTTCCTTGACTCATGCTTCAATTCAATTACTGCTATTTTGCCTGGTTTGGCTTTAAAAATCACTTTAGTAAGTCCCTARAAAGTGTTAATTAAAAAAACTGTTCACATTCATGGATACAATGAAAAACCTACTGATGTAAAACACAAATTATCAAAACAGACTTTTTTWAAAAGCCTCTAAATCACTGTAAATTAGAAGGTTTGGAAATGTAAYGCAAAGTGAAGTGAAGTAACGTGACATGAAGATACTTTGAATCCTCTAACTATGTACTTCCGCACACTTAAACAATTCTGATTTCTGATACTAACAACATCACTGTAAAATAGAGTATGTTTACACTGCAYTCACCATTGTAACTGCAATGATTTATCCAACCTAGTTTTAAACCAGCCAGCTCAGATATTAGTGGCAGTCTGGTCACAGAAAGAAGACTGATGCTATCTAGCCAAACTGTGTTCCATATTGTCTTTTTGGAGGAAATTTTAAGCCTTTGCTGAGCTGTGCATTGGTGGTGGAATATGGCAAAAAAACARAACAAGTTTGACAGACCAAACTTTTCACATGTAGTCTAACAACTAGGGACTAAGTATTAGCTTTACAACCTTAGCTGTTCCTTTAAAGGATTTGGCTGTATGCATACTCTAGTATGCAATTACACAAGTACTAACTGCAGAATATTACCACTTCTATGGATCTATCACATTCCTTAAAACTGGTCTAGTAACAGATTATAACCATTTATATGGACWTTTTTTGCCCAAAGTAGAGGAACTTTATGGTAAGGTTATTTTTCTAGAAAACACGAGACATGAGTGTGACTTCTTCTAGGCTGAATAAGTAACTGGGAATAGTACTCCCACCATTTCGTAAGTGCTCCAACTACCTGACCATTAACTAAATGGTGACCACCACTTCCTATTTTCCAGCCCTCTTTCAGATGGMAAGAGCTCACATAGGTGTCTATCATTATAACAAATGGCTCCACACTGTGGAACCTGCATGGACAGAGATGCAACATTGKGATTTTATCTGACCTAACTTCACTGTAGATACCTAAGAAAGCTCTGTATGCTCCTGTTCTGCATTAAAATGACCTGAATTGAACCCTAAAACTGACTCTTTCTATGTATCAACTATAAAGGCAATCAGACGTAGATATATTCACTTGGTCATTTGAATTTCACTTTAGTACACAAGTATCTAGCCTTTAGAGACAGGAATTCAGACACATTCCTCAGAACTAACTAGTAAGAAACAAAAGGCAAAGTAGTTTTTAGCTACAGGTAAGTACTTCTAGATTGCTCTTTGCAGGCACCTAATTCTCTCCATGGGTTAATTAGGGACCACAGGCACCTAACTTCATTGCTCAACTTCAAATCAGCCACAGCACGACCTATGCTGGAAATCCCTGAAGCTTTTTTTTCTAATCTTCACCCCCGTGTCACTGACTCTGTGTAGTTAAACTCCATTTTCCTCACCAGCTGCCAGTTCACAGGAACTATTAAGTTACAGATGATCCTACAAGTTCTCCCTGTTGTGCATAAAAACGATACATTATCCACATAGTAGGACTGACTAACCCGTAGTACAAGCTTCTTTAAACAGAGGAACAAACACAATGGCTCTTCCTATRGCTTAATCTTATTTCAGTTAATTGCAGTTTATAGCAGATGACATGTTATACCACATACCTGTGCCCAAATTACATTTGAGGTCAACTGCCTATATCAACACATACCACACTAATGGTAGTAAAATGTTTAAAATTATAAACTTAATACTAGCTTTTGTGTCACCTTGGTTTGTTTGGAGGAAGCTGTCGACTTGGTCGCCTGATGGACTGGTTTGGCTGTACCTTCATGGAAGTTCTTGGAGAAGATCGAGCAAAGGGGTCTGGTGCTGGAGGCTTCTTGGGTATTTTTTTCACCAGCCGGCTCACCCATTTTTGCTGCTCTTCTGTAGAATTAGCTAACAGTAGTAGGTTCTTTGCCGTTGAAATATCATAGTACACTGTCAAAGGAAAATTTCAAATAAACACTATATATTAATTACTATTCTAAACATGCACATGCATCAAAAATTAGTGGCCAGATTACCATACTCTCACAATCAATTCTAAAGAGAAATCAACAGAGAAATCAAAAGCTAAGTGAACCAAATTGCAGTTGTCATGATTAGCACCACTTCATGAATGTATTTTGCCAGATCTTATGTTCCCTGGCTGCTGACGGTTAGTGCCTCCTTCTCACATTTAGAGGATAACAATTTAGTAATATGGAAGATATACATTCATTTACAAGGAAAAAGATAAGAGTAACCCAAAGAGCACAAGAAACTATGTAACCTAAATCACAATGACTAAACTTCACTGAAACCATCTCTTTCACAACACGCACCAACACTGCTGCTCCACATGGCAATGCAGCACAACGCACAGAGTGAATAGCCTCACGACTGTCATACCTCACTGCGTGATGCTGACAACCCAAGTATATCAGCCACATGCAATTAACTCACAGCAGCGAGTTGATCCTCTTGTAGACACCCTTAGCATGGTTCTGACACCTACATGCTAATATCAGACCTAAAGATAAACCTGTTTATGCTTAGTTGGTCTCAGAACAACACTACAATCCTCTGACCTACTAGTGCTCCTTGTAACACCTGTGACTACATGCATACTCAGCTACTTGCTATTTACCTTTGCAAGGTGCTATAATCTCTTCTTTTTTATCCATGTGATCTTTGTGACATTTAATATGGCAACGGCGACATTCTAGAGCAGGGGGAGGTTTAAACATATGCCACAACGGCTTCATACAAGCCTCACAATTTGTTGGAAAGTGATACAGAGTTGGTATAAACTCATGTCCTTTGTGACAAATGTAATTTGACTTTTCTCCCATGGGCTCCACAGGAAATTCTTGTTCCTTCTTACTTTCTCCTTCATTAGCGTATAGAATCTAGAATCAAGCAAAATATTCTCAATATTCCCATATGACAAATGCAAATTCAGGGTAATTATCTAATCAGAAAGATTGAAGAATAACACTGGAATTGATTTTTTTCAATAATTCTGTAGATATAATTTTACCTTATTAGATAAAATTTATCAAAGCATTTTTGATGTTGTATAAAATTGTTTGTTACCTTAGAAACATTAATTTATTATTTAATACCTGGAATATCCTTGGAATTTCCTTGGAATCTGCTCTGTACACATCAGTCTGAGTGACTGGCCGGACATGGAACAGTTTACTGAAGGAAATGATTTCAATAAAGATAATGTTACCAAAGTGATAAATTTAATTTGATAGAAAAAGTTAGGATGTATCATACCAAATTAAGACTAGCAGTCATTAATGATTATTTATTACCAGTACAAATTCATAATCACTCATTAAAGCCTTATCCCTTGTATCCTTCACAACAATTTCCAAACTAAAAGTCACAAGAGTCAAAAACTCTATTCATGAGTCTGTACCGTATTTAAGAGTCCAACTGTATTTATGAAAAACTGACAGCTCTGAAAAGTTGACACTACATGACTTCAGTGATTTTCAGTAGCTTTCTAACACAATCCTCTCTCCTCCTTACAATTTCTGAATAACCACATTCCACACTCGTTAAAGAAATCAGTTAAAAGAATTAGTTTAACTATACAACCCCGCAGTAAGTATGTGTCATAAGTGAAAATATACAAGCACTATAAATTGCAGTCTCCCAGCTACAGTTTTCTTAACATTTCTTGGCACAACATATAAATGAGGCAGGTCTAGCTCAGCTGCRTCAGCACAACACCCTGCGTGGGCTAACACCCCTCACCCCGAGTCCACAAGGGCCGTGCTGGACTCAGGAGCACATTTGGCTCTGTCACTGCTTACAGCAGACGGACTGGCAAGTCTGCATCACAGCAGGTACACGAGCCCCCAGTCCTTTAGTTCAAACTGTAAAAGTGTGCCCCGTTTGAGCTTATGCTTCAGTCCCATGTACACTGTCCAACAGATCTAACCAGAAAACTGTGATTTGAATAATACGATAGCACAGCGAATTGTAACTCTCAAAAATATTTTCTGAAGAGGTCTCTTCTGCCAAAGGTCACTTGTGAACCAGAAGACTCAATCTCACATGGTAATACTTACTCTATATCTAATACCATATATGGATTAGATTGTTCTTTATCTTGTTCACTATCATAGAACAGAATCTTCTTACTGCTTACAATTACATACTGTTAAGAGACAGAATGGGATAAAGAATACATTTTAACTAAACTATTTGCAGAAGTCAAACACTTTCACAAATATATTTTACATAAATTACATAAATTTATATAAATGTAAATGGACAATAGTTGCACTGCATTATGAGTCCATGATTTGCCAATAAACTCACTGCTCTACAAACATAAAATTCTGTTTACTTAGTAAATCAATAAATGTTATCAGTTTAATTCACATTTAAGCAGATTCAAGTAGCTAGGAGGAGATAGCTCACTTGGACAGGTAGTGAGAACAGCTGTAATCTAAATTTTAAAAACATTTAGTTATTATTTAATATACATAATACACCAGACTATACTGTATTATATGTTAATATAAAAATATATATTAATTTCTTTTAATATTTTAAATATAATTAAAATGCTAATAACTAGTTAGCTAGAAGAATTTTGTCCAGAATGAACATTTTGACTGAGTAGCAAGTGAACTGCTATGAAACCATGTATATTATTCTTAAATAAAGAACCACTGAAGCTACTGAAAAATAGTAACCAAGTGAGAGCCGCATAAGGTGGATAAGTAGTCTTTATTCTTGTTTCCTAAAAAAGAATTTGTCAGAGGTATTTACTTTCAGACTATGCTGATTTCCAGCTACATGATCTTGTTGGGATGCTTATTTCTGAATGTACAAAGATCTGAAGCTTACAAAGTGGCCTTTCTTGTCTTCAGCTGGACATAAAAGCGCTTTAAGCTATAAGAATTGTCTTAACCTCTTAGTCTCAGACATAACTGTAAGAGACACAGTATTTTATATGTTGCGTATAATTTTTCTCTGAAACATGTCTTGTTATTACAGCATGGAAAATTCTGCAGTGAGTGAAAAATCTAGACTACACATGAAACAAGATTAAAAAATTATTTTTCTTACCTTTTTAACCCATCCAAATTTTTTAGTGTTATTTCGTACAGGGAGCGATAGCCAGCCTTCTAATCGTGATTCTGAAAATAGACGTATGTCAAAGAACATAAATATTTGCAGAACACATTATTTTTGAGACTACTGTGCATTTAAAACAGTTACTGAAGATCAATAATAAAGCAAACAAGCAGACATAACTACACAGATTGATTAAAAGTAAAATTATTTCCAAGAATAAACCTAAATTATGTATCCAGAACATGGCCAATAACAAACAATGCAATTACAAAAAAAAGCTAGTAGGCATGAGGAAAGAACGGGGAGAGCAAACTTTCAATTACAGCACACACATTCCCTTTAATCATTTTTTAAGCTTTAAAATGCTTATGTCCATCAACATTTACTCCTTAGAGCAGCATCTCTGAAGACATTAGTAGAGAACACACAACATTCAATTCTAAGCAAAAGACAAAACAATGCAAACTATCACCATCAATAAACCTGTATTATCTACACTCTGAATAAAATCTTGGAAATCTGGTAYTGTAATTTGAATGTTTTGCTCTGTAACTTTTTCTTTTTTTTATGATTCTGCCTAAATCTCTTGGACTTTCTAATCCAAAATAAGTCATTTTTGGCTAATCCTGATGCCTTGCCTACATTCACTATCCTATCACATACATGAAATATTTTATATTATGTTGCCATGTTAGTCAAATTAGATTTACAAGGAGTATTATCAGCTCAACTGCTGTTTGACATATACATTTTAGCAGTAACCAAAAGCTAACCAGAATCAGTCTATCCTCGTGCTTGGTAATACAAAGGATCTCATAACACTTTATTTTTATAGTCTCATCTACAACATTTTGTTTTTTCTAGAGCTTTCTAAGAGTTGCTCAATTGTAATAGTAACTTGCTGATTAGTTACACCCTAACTGATCACTGTCAGATTAAAGGTTGGCTGCTGCACAGGATCTCGAAGTGGAATATTCTGAAGCCTTTGGTATTAACAAACATAAACCCATGAAAGGAGCACAGAAATGCCCTGGAATTGCAAATGCCAGTTTCTTTCTCATCGKGAGGGCATGTGCAGGCTCACTCTCATGCGTAACAGAGTGTAACAAATAATTATTACCTACTCATAGAATTCTCATTCTGTCTACAGAGACTTGGAGAAAGGATATTTGTTCAGATGTGTTCTATCTTCAAATTTAATTTCTCTCTAAACATTGCTGTTGATGACATTTTAATGTATACACCAACTACATGAAATAATTCTATAATGTGTATTTTGCTTCATATCTGTCACATTAAATTGTTCTCCTCAGCTATGCCTGATAAGGAGTAGCAAGCATAATACACATAGAAAAAATGATTTCCCAAGTGCTACCCACATGCAGAGACTTATTAATGGTGTGAAAAAGAACGCATTCATATTTTTCCTATTTTCCTCTGTAATCTCTAAGACTACAACATGAAACTGCACAAAATGAGAGATTATTATTACACTTCTTCATTTCTGGGGTCCTTTCTACACTAATAGATCGGAAAAAGATTAAAATATTCCAATATTTTCACAATATGCACTTATAAGCACTCGGATGAAAAAAAATTCATATCTCAAATCTGTTGCAATTATGTCAGCAAAAACTAATTTAGATATGATTTTTACTTTAGAACAAAAGAAAACCATGCAGGCACCACTATAGCAGCTAACAACAATAAAAATTTATTTATATGCTTAATGATTCTCTTACCAGAAGCCTCAAAACAAAAACCATACAATAAGGAAAACAGAGGGAATGCATTAATCTTTACTTCAGTTTGATGAAGCAATGACAATATTCCAAAGTAAGTTTTGCCTTTTATGGAAAGATATTAACACTTTAAGGAGCCTCAAGTCAAATACAGAAATTTGAATAAAATTAAAAAACCCACCTCTGACGTTAACATTAAACAGAAGTTTTGTTCAACACAGGGTATATGTAGTCACATAGAATTTWTATAGCGTTAGTAAAATAGAAATCTGTTTTACCACAGCCACATAATTTTGTTTTCTGATTTGTGCATCTGGAAAAATAAATCCTGCAACTCCCTCCATATATCTTATATATTAGTTAGAGACCAATGATTTTGCTTGCCTTACCATTAAGGATCAAATACAAGATTCAAATTGGAACAAGAATATTTAACACTCGACTGAATTCTTATGAGCAAGTGATATATGCCTAGGTGGTGACAGTTAGATCTCTTCATACAAAGATTTGGCTTTTTGGTATTCAGCATCTTAAGGTCATACAGATAGATGCAAATACCAGAAATAGGCTACTTTGAAAACAAGTTCATGAGGATCATTTATTCAATGTTTTAATAAAAATGATGGTCTATAAACATACCTACTATGACAGCAAGCATCTGTGAACACTTAGAAAAAATAGGTTAATCTTTTCTTCATGCAAAGTTTACAGTGTTTTTGACTGGAATGCTTTCTGCCGGATTTTTTTTTTTTTAATAATGTGTTATTAGTGTTAGTTTTGAAACAGAGAAAAGGACACGGTAAAAACAAAACGGTTCTCAGGGATGTCACCTGTGCTATCAAGATCTGAAGGGCTCTGTGAACAAGACAAAGGCTCTTCCTCTGAGTCAGAATCAGAATCGAGAAGCATGCGAGAACTGGAAGGCTTAGTGGCAATACTGACAGAGGTAGAAGAATGCTGGTAGGTAAAAGACATGGATTCCATAGTGTGGGACTGAGTGATATGGACTAAACATACAGTACAAAGGAGGAAAAAGGTAGAAAAGAAGTCAAAACAGAATCCCGTAAGAGAGTATTAGCTTTACATTTCATCACACAAACACGTGATTTTAAATTAACAACCAAAATAATGATGAAAAAAAATTAGTTTTAATGAGAAACAGAATATGTCACATTTTTTTAAGAGAAATTCATTAAAATAAATTTAAGAATGAAGTATGATTATGATACAGATTTAGTTAGTATGTGGATATTGAGCACTATCAAACCATTGATAAGGTGCTAGAAATACATAAAGATGAAAAGAAATAGAAATATCAGAGGATTAATTTATTACTTCAGTTTCTATGGTAAAGCACCAATTAATGGCAAAATGATGGTAAAGCCAATTACTGAAGAAATGTTAATAAAAATAACATACCAGGGAATCCATCATCTGCCTCAGCATCTCCAGGTCCACTGCCTATGCTACTGTTGTCTAGACCAATGTGTAATGACTGCAACTGTGAACGAAGCTGTTCAATGTCACTGTCTTTGCTGTCTAGGGTCATCTGGAGCTCTATTCGTATCTGACTCTCTTCTGCTATTTGCTGTAAGAATAAATGAAAAGATTACTTATTATCACTATATTCAGTTCACTAGAGAATAAATAAGTAAAAAATTGTGGAGCCTCTGTAACCCAATCTTAATGCACATACTGTAAATTTCTTTCAGTCACAGAAAATTCAGACAAATACACACAGTATATACTATCTGAAAGTCTGCATGCATTCAATGAGAACTACAGAAAACGTTACCAGTATTTATATTTGCAAAGAGGATCTTACTGCCTGCATTTCATTGATCTCCTTCTGATATTTGATCATCATTTGGGTTAGCTTCTCTCGTTCAGACTTCAGTTCCATATGCAATTTCCTATTTTCCTTTTCCTTCCGCCGCACATCAGTGTCAGCTCCACGTTTGACCGGACCCTTACGATTCATGATCTCAGCCAATTTGTTCACAGCCTTCCAAAGAAGGGGGGGGGGGAAATCAAAAACTAATAAATACAGAGAGTTATATCATGAACAAATAAAGTCTTATCTCCTACCTGTAACCCAGCACTTTTAATCTAATCATAAACTCAAACCACTGCATATCTGGTGGTATAAAGTCAATTTAATTCAATGTATTACTCAAATAAAATTGGAAAAAAGGTAACAAAGTAATTTTCACTTTACGCAAACATTTTCTTAGAACACTTCTACTCATTTAAATATTCTCTTCAGTTTCCATCAGCTAGAATCAAAATACACGTTTGGATTAAAATGCCATTTATTGTTGTAAAACAACTGAGGATAAAAATCAGAAATACAATGTTTTATGGAACTTAAAGAGGAATATAAATCAAGATGGGAAACAGTAAAATATGAATTACATTTTATAATGGAATGCTCTGTCTTAAAAATAGATCATGAACGCTATCTCTTCATTCATTTAGAGATGTTTACCTACCTGGGTTTTCAGTGTTCTTTCATTCAACAACTGTTTCTCAAATTGTGCTTTAATATTTCCTATATTTGCTTCTTCTTCCTTTAGCTTTGTAATTTCTGTAACAAGATGTTAATAAAAAAACTATGAAAGCTCATTATAAAAGAAAATTGTAAAATTTAAGAACAAAATTGTTTTCAAATTAAGTTAGATTTAYTTCAGGAAATACATACGTTCTTGTGCTTCCTTCAGTTTATTGTTTAGTTCTTCTTTCTCATTAGCAAGATTAGCCACATCACTAGTTAGTGTCCTATTTGCTTCCTCCAGCTGAAGACAAAAAAAAAAAAAAAATGTATGTGACTATACAACAAAAAACATTTGATTTATGAAAATACTACATGACAGAAGGATATTTTTCATTTTATTCATGCAACGAATTAAATTCATTTAAATGTTAGATATACTTGTATATCACTTATTATTAGGAAACTGTCAATAATTCAAGCTGCAAATAAAACTCAAGTACATGTAAGCCTCTACCTAAATTACAATGCATATTACTCACAGAGGCTATGGTGGCATCTTTCTCAGTAAGTTCCTGTTTATGCCTAGCCATCATTTCTTTGATCTCCAGCTCCTTCATAATCTTCTCTTTTTCCAAATCAGAGTACTGCTCTTCAGCAATGGAACGAGCAAGTTGTTCTGAATCAGCCTTTGTCAAAGTAATCTCTAGCTGAGCAGCCAAGGAATCTCTGCAAATTATTGACATATTACTAACTCAAAAAATTGTAGTTTCCTTAAAAAAAAAAAAAAAAAAAAAGGAACTAAACAACTTCGTCTTTTACATATTAACAGTAAAATTAGTAAAACCCACCTCTCATCCTGTAACTCTTGTATCTTTTGCTGCATTTCTTTACAAAGTTTAGTCTTTTCTTCATATTCTTCTTTAAGTTCTCGAACTTGTGTCTTATACAGAGTCTAGAATTTAAAGTAG
This sequence comes from Rhea americana, assembly GCF_003343005.1. NCBI lineage: Eukaryota > Metazoa > Chordata > Aves > Rheiformes > Rheidae > Rhea > Rhea americana. The sequence goes on along the minus strand of NW_028185694.1, from coordinate 2,007,668 downwards.
GAAAGAAAAGAACATAACTTTCATATCTTGAAGGTACATGAAAAATGATATATGATGACATTGTATGTAATTCTTCAATTGTGTGCTCAATTCAAATATGATTGTGCAATGTCTTCTCTAAATTTAACTAAAAATCATCACCACTCCGAAATGTATTTTAGGGAGTTTTCTAAAAACTTTTTTTTTTTTTTAACTAGTGTACTTGTGAATGAATAGATATATTAGATATACTTTATATATTTATAACCATATAGACAGAGACACCCACAGTGTGAAAACAGCTATTGGATAGAAAATCAGGAGTATCAGAAACAGGAGAGATCCTGAATTTTCTTTTCCCTAAGACTTTAAATCCCCATCAGAGGTAGGTAAAGAACGAGACTTTAACCATACAAATGCATAAAAATAACATGACAGTTAAAGAGCAAAAACAAGCATAGGAAAAAGGTGAAAAAAAGGTTTGAAAAGCATTTGATATTTAGATTTTTGTAAAATGGACACAAATCTAGAGCTCTGCAGGAAATGAAAGAAAAATTACATTGCTCCATACACGCAAATGACTGAATACAGGTAAAGTGACAGGCAATTGTAAGTGGATTTAGCACAGGTAGCTTCAAGACAAATTGTATCTCAGGATAGATTCTCTCTCTGACGTACCCAGAAGAGTCAACTGACCTCAATTCTTCCTTTCTCTCTCCTTTGACATGTACAACATTTTGATGTACAAAAACTTCAGGTAGCCATTTTCCTCTTTGACATAAGGACCATAGTAAAATTCTAAGTTTCCTTTAATTCTGAAGCAAGCCCTTTAGCGTTTTACCTGCAGTAAGACTGGCGTACATTGTCATAAATTAATCTGCATATGCTAGTGATTTATATCTAAATACAACAGCTATTTACTCTACTGTATCCTATCACAGTATTGAGAGGAAAATAGAATCTCCCAAAAGGCTTTTTCCAAGTTTGGTTCTAATGGGAAAATTTTCTTCCAAGTTTTAATCGCCTATGTTTTTCTACAATATATTATTCTGAGAATATGTCTCTTCCATGCAGCATGGAACAGATGCTGAATGCAGGAAGGCTTGCAACACGCAGAAATTTATTTACACGGTGGAAGGGAAGGAATGAGCTGCTTGATTCCTTCCTCCCTCTAAAGAGAGTTTGGTACCTCCTTCAAAAGCTGGGACATCCCTTGCATTCCTTAACACAAACTCTTTTACTCTGCTCAGAGATCACGAGAAACAGTAACAGGGCTGGAGACCACACTGAAGACAGACACAGAAAAGAAAGCTAACTTTAGAATAGAGATGTGAAATGGTTACTAAGCCTGACAGCTGAGGAGGAAAAACGAAGGCTAACACTAACACTGTACTTAGCAAATAGATTAGTATAAAAATAAACAAGCATAAAACATACTGAGAAATACTGCTCAGCTTCAAGCTGGTCTTGAAGCTCTTTCATTTGTCCATCTGCATCTTGACGTTCCCTATAGAAGAATAAAATGCTTTTAAAGAAAAGATATGAAGATATTCCAAACAAGTTAACAGAAAAGAGTGAATTCACACTCTAAAGATCTCCAGTGTTTCCTTGATCAAAGTATGATCTACAATTAAACCTGAGGCTTCCTTTAGTTACCAGCTATCATCTTCATTTATATAGTTGAGAATACTGCATGAATAAGTCAGTTTAATATATTAATATATTAACTACAACCATGTCATATAGCTTAATCAGTAAGAAACACAGACAAAGCAAATTTCTGGAAATATGTCTATACTCTGTCATGCACTGCTTCTTAAATTCATCTGCTATCAAAACAACTCAGAAAGTCACCAGCCCCTCACATAATAAAAACCACTATACTGTARAAAAGACTTCCACCAGTGTTTGGCATTACAGTAGTCACCTCACATGTAGCCCTCTAGATGAGTAACTGCATCTTACTAATAAAAAATAAATAAATCATAAGGAGAAGAATCATTGTAAGTCATAAAGGAGTTAAGAATGAGATACTTGTGATATACATAAGCTCAAATTATCTTTTCAGTCACAGAGCACATTTCTCTTCCCCACTCATATTTCAGCATTACAAGACTTAATCTGATATAACAACCAATTTAATCAGTTGCAATTACTGCTCGTAAATCCTTGAAGAAGAATTGCTGGATTTAACACAGCTCTTACCTGAAGCCTCAACAGATCCTTAGAACAGGATATCTGCAATGGTTAAAATCTTCAGCTCTTCATTACCATTGCTGTCCAACTCTAATAACCTTTCCTAAATAGCACCAATAGCTTTCTTCACTACGAAAATCCTAAGTTGTCTAAATAGATCTATACCTATACATCCATATCTTTATAGATATGGATATACAGATATATTTACTCTACCTTCTTACTGAATTCCTACTAAGTGTTTTCCCTGAACTCCTAACACTCTTGTGTTTGATTTGCTTTTAAKGTTTTAGGGGTAGCAAACATCTTTTACTGTAAATCTATACAACGCTTTATCACTTGCGAAGTCTCCACAAAGGCCACTGAAAATTAMTGTGAACAACAATTAAGTTCTGCATTGTACAATAGTGTATTCTGTGCAGTAGATATTTAAAACTAATATGGCTCTCAGCTTCTGCCAAAAGAAAATTACAAATAAGTAACATTACTAAAAAAAATCGGATTGTGCAACTGCTTACTTGCGGAGTTCATTATTTTGTTTTTCCAGGCTTAATTTGATTTCCTGAAGATGGTTATTCTCCTGTTTTAGCTGCTTTTCTGACATTTTCAAGGTGTTGACTTGTTGCGTTTGCATCTTGAGGTCATTTTGAGTGAGACAACGCTTTTGTGTTTCTTGCTCTATTTTTAATGTCAGGTTTTTTACCTGAAAAATAAACAGAAATCATTGAACTTTACAGATCTACATAGAAAAGCAACATTTAAAACACCGTTTTAATGGATTTTTCTACATTTTTGTATAATATGCACACATACTTTCATAAACAACACTATTTCCTGAATAAAGGTCTCAATACACAATGAATAAGGTAGTTTTCCTTGTCAATCTTACCTCCTACATTCTACAAGAAAAGCTTTAAGTTCAATAGTGCTGAAGTATTTCAGAAAGATGAAACCATACTCTGTAAAGTAGACTTCTTTTTATCTCCAAAATAAGAGCAGAAGGAAAGGGGGGTTGCTGTCATTTTAATTCATAAACATTCCTAAATATTGCTCATAACAGGGAAAAGACTAAGACATTTAAAATGCAGTTCCGCTCAAGACCCCTTTTGTAATTGTTACTTACATCTTCATTTAGTTTATCCTTTTGCTTAAGAAGCTCATTTATTTTCTGTTGTGATTGTTTGAGATCACAGTCCAGCATAGAACGCTGCTTTTCAGCTTCTAACAACTGATTTTCTACTTTTTGCTTTAAAGCTCTCTCTTCCAACAGCTTCTTCTCCATTTCTGTGGATTAAGATATTTCAGATGCCAGTCAGTGTAAACCAAGGGTATTCAGCTTTTGAGGGGCAAAGGGGAAAGGATAAGGTACTATTCTTTATAAACCTTAAGTAATATGCTTTTCCTTTTAACAGGGAATAGAAAAATTTCTTAAAAAATGATTTAATTAAAATATGCATAGTAAACTCGCTTCTGGAGGATGGTTTTGCAAGCTTTTATGTCTTATATCTATTTCCTACATTTGAGCTTCAAGTTAAATTCCAATTTATCTGCAACATATCTGAGACTGATAAAAAGGGTGAATATTTTTAAAGAAATATTTCATCTAAATCTATTGAAATATTGCTTTGACTATGATAACATGAAATCAATTAAAGAGTTGTTCAGAAAGCTCATCTGCCAGGTGACTCAACCATTTTTCTGCTTCTTTAGAACATCTGCAGGCTCAAAATTGTAGATAATGCTCTACACAAATGGAACGAAAAGACTTGTAGGTTCAAAAATAACAACCATTTTCTGGACGTCACAAAGTAAATTTAAATATATTTCATTCAGGAAAACTTTAAGAGGTATGACTACACTGAGTAAAACACAGGTAAGTCTTCAACTAGACTGTTCCAAATAGTACTGTAATATACATTTAAGAAAAATTAATTCAGAATACACTACCACAGAAAATGAAGTAGTAATCTGGATGATGGAGAACCTACTTTATTCTAAAAGACCTTCAACCTAGAAAACACGGACAGAGGGACTATGACTGATATTGCTAATTATGCTAAAAAAAGAAGAAAGGAATTGAGGAGAAAAAAATACCCCTACATTTAAGCTTTTTATCTACTCGCTATAATTTATATTAAAGATCTATGATTAAGTCAAACACATACCTTTCATGGCTTCAGATTTTGCTTCCTCAATAGATTCATAGATCTTATTTTTGTCTGCTAATCGTGCTTTTGTAGCTTTATGTTCAGCTTCTTCTTGTTCAAGGTTCTGCTGCATAACTTTGAATTTATATGTCATGTCTATTTCCATGTTGCTCTTTTCCTGTTTAAGGAAAAATTAAATGGAAATTAAATATTAAATAAATCAGGTTAAAGAGAAAAAATTTTGAACAATAGTATCATGCTGCTTGGAAGTATACTAGCAGTAGGACAGCTCAGGCTCTAAGGATTCATTTCTACACATATTTTTGTATGGATGCAAAGGGCTTCAGGAGTGCATAGTGATATTCCTAGTTGCACATAGTTATATGATTAGGGCCTTAACAAGCAACATTTTGTAATAAGAGCACTTCAAGATTAAGTTTATTGAAAAGTATTTGTTTCAATACTTTTRATTCAATGAGAAATTTATCAAAAAAGTATTAGCAGAAGCTTTTGTATTTTCAACAATACTGAAAGTTAGAAAAATTTGAATTTTTCAGCAAAAATAAAGTAGTGCTTCTTCATTCTTAAACCACACACTGTAGTACATTTTTAATGTACTTAAGCCTAGAAGTATAATGTATTATAATCTTAAAGGAAATGCTGTAATTTTATTTTCATTTTTCATGTCGTAAAAAGAACAAACACAAAAACTAAAAACGAACACTGAAAACAAGGTTTATTTACTCATAGATTCTGTCTCAGTGTCTCAAGTAATAAAAGCACAAATTTAAAAACTGTATAAAAATTAAACACCAACGTTCACTTAAAAGTGCTGTTACCTTTTCTAAATCTGTAAGTTTTTCCTGTAATTGCCTCTTCTCCATTTCCAGTTTGGCTAATGCACCCTTTCCATTTTTTACTTCTTCTTCTAGGCTAGATATTCGACCTAAAAATGACCAAAATATCAAAGCGACTGCATAACTTGCAGAAAAGGAATGTACTATAGCTACTTAGGGATAAAAACAGTTAAATTTAATAGTGTCTGACTATTAAGAACATCTTCCTTTAGGGAGATTTAAACAATATCAACAATATTTTATAAATGTTAATGCACATTCTCTCCTGAAATGTGTGTCTACATTATGTAACATTGTATAAAATGAATGGTTAAAATAGTCAAAAATTTCAAGTTCAAGTAACGCTAAAACCTATTTTTATCTCTGAAACTAGAAGCAAGCTTAACTTCAGAACATTTTCTGTTATACCTTGTAAATCACTGATAATCTCCGATCCATGACTTCGATCTCTCCTTTCTGATTCTAGAGCTGACTGAAGATTGAGAAAGTCTTTCTCCAGTTTGAGTTTAGCATTCTCTAGCAAGCAGTTCTTATCTTGTAATTCTCGATTATTAGCTTCCAACTGCTGGATTTGCTTCGTGCTTTCTGTCTGGTTCTTTCTTAACCGGGCTGCAGTATCAGACTCTGATCGCAGCAAAGAATTGGCTTCATCCAACTACAGATTGATAAAAACATACTTCAGACACAATTAAAATATAGTACATCTCATTTCCATTACCAAGTACTAATTTTTATGGATTTAAGAAATAAAAAGGAGTTTTCTAAGATTACTTTTAAACACCAAAACATAATAAGAAGAAACAGCTTTCAACTCCTGCAACCACTAACAGAATCTGAACTTCAAAAAGCTGTTATTTTAAAATATATATATAAAAAAAGTTGGCATGCCTGTCTTTGCAGTTGATTGATCTTCTCATTGGATATTTGAGAGTTCTGATTCCTCTTTTTTAAATCTTCAAGCTGATCCTTCAAACTGTTAACTATAATAAAAACAATTCAACATTGTTAACCATTGCAATGAAGCTTTAAACTGAACTATAATTCATTTATTTTGTCTTTTAAAAATCCACATCAAAACAGAACCTTTAAAGTATTGTTCAATATACCTTCATTTTCCAAATTGCGTTTCTTATCTGCTTCATGTTCGGCTTTTCTCTGGTATTCTGTATTCTTATGCTGAAGAAGAGCCTTCTCTCTTTCTAGCTGTCTTACTGCAGACTCTACATTCTTCCTTGAAGTTATCTACACATATTTTAAAAAACAAATAGACAAACAAACAAAATACTAATTACACACAGAATCATGGTATTCTTTAAATGATAAAAAGACAGTTCATACACTCGATTTAGATTATAATGGACAAAGACACATTCCATTTGCTTGCTGTAAACTCAGTACATTAGAAAACATGTTCAGATCCAGCCCAGGCTGACAACGGCCAGGAACTTTTACCGTTGGCAGACTGGTGGTTGCATTCAATGAATCTGCTGATCTGTCTAGCGGCTACTCAGGAAGCAATAGCTACAAAAACATACATGCACCATAAGATCTCGACACGTATCTGAATGGACAATATGTTGAGTTGTACGTGTCCATGAAAGATAAGATAAATCTGCAGCAGCATTAGGGCATAAAGCTGGATAAAAAAGATAGGGTCCTTCTATCGACACTGTTTGAACCATGCTTTATACTGGAAAGAATGGACTTCCTCTTCGAATAACATTACTCTCTTCAATTATAATTACCAGAATCATACATGGGATATTTATATTCCACTATCCTCTGAATTAAAAACATGGTGAAAACAGATTCTGGAAATCAATGTGTAGTCATACTACAGCAGTCATGATGAAAATATTTTAGCAGTGACATCATTTTAGTATTTGTGAATATCAGGAAGCAACTACAGTGCTATAAATACAGTCTTAATCAAAAATAATTTGTTGTTTCCTAAGGGGAAAAAGGACATCCCACAAATAAATCCTAAAGTTGCAAGTCCAGTAAGAAATAACTAGTGACTTACCTCTTCATCTAGTTCTTTCACTATCTTCTCTAAACGAGTATTAGTTGACCTGAAAAAATTTGAAAAYTATATTTGAACTCCACTTGTTATACAGAAATTAGAATATTTACTTGTTTCTTGTTAATTTTGTTACAATACGCTATTGTTAGCAATCATATGAAACTTCAAGGGTGGGAGGAAAAAAAATCACTCGGATTCATAAAAAAAAAAAAAAAAAAAAAAAAAAAAAAAAAGTAGGAATAAGAAACACATTATTTACAGCAGGATCTGCTTGCAAAGCCAGGAATCCTGAACAGGGATTAAAGTATTTTTAAGCATTCTAAATCAAAAAGTGTAATAACACTTATTTATAAATATAGCAAACAGATGTCAAAACAATCTCACCTGTACTTCTGTTCTAGTTCATCTTTGGCTTGCATTTCATTACTGAGCTGTTCTTCTAACTTGCTTAGTTTTTTCTGAAACTGCATAAAATGTCAAAATGCATGCCCCACATATAAAAAGCTATCATATAAAACAAATATGATTCAATTAAATAATAAAAACAGGAAAGAGATGAAAATTAATTCAACCTCCCATTGTGTTTCTTTCAGTCATCAGAAGATTACAGTATTTTTATTTCCCAACTCTACAAAGTATTAATCTTAATGATTTTTAAAATACAGATCCACAGCAATAAAATTTGTTGCACACTGCATTAAATGTGATCATCACAGAATTATGTGCCACAGAATGTGAGACACAGAATTTCTACAGGCAAAGAATGTTGTTTCTAGTTCTTTGCTTCACTTTTTCTCTGTATAGAGACACCTTTCCCTGAAGCAAAATTTTGGGGTTAATCTTTTCTAAATAAACTAAATAAATGGAGGAGCGGAGAAGGAAATGACCAAAATGGACAATATTTGGAGAACACAGCTAAGCTTGCTCAGACACTTACATAAAGAAGAATTGCTCAGTCTCACATATACAGAAGCTAATGAACACTTTTCAAATTTGAGAATATTCTGTTTTTCTTACCAAAACATTAAAAAAATCACATACCAAATATCCCAAATTTATCAAATTAGGTTATAAATCATGAATCTGAGAATAACAACAAGTTCAAGTTTTCATGTACACTAATTTTCCTCCCATTCTCCCCTACGCCCAAAATATAAAACACAGAAATACAGTTTTCCAAAATACTTTATAATTGTCACAATTATATATTTCCTAGAACTGGAACTTTGAAAAGGACACAAAGACCTGCCAATCATKGCTTGAAAAACAAAAATCAAAAAACTGTCATAAATTAATACAGAATTTTATCAACATCTACAAAATYCAAATACACTTGCTATTACAATATAGAAAACAATGTCATGAACATGGCTCTGCATATTTTAGCAGCAGCAGAATTTCTTCTTTAAAAGTATATCAAAACTATGAATCTATTCAACAATGACAGAAAGTAGAGAAATAGAAGCTGAAAAACATTTGTATTTATATTTATGCTGGCTGCTATATAAATGAATTTCCTTTACAGAGCCTTTTCAAAGTTTAAAAATTAACTAAGTTGAAACAAATGTTAACAATATACTATCTATGCTTGAATGAGACAGATGTTCAAGTAACACAATGTGATTAGTTCAGTACATGAAAAATCCACAGCATTCTTCTGTCAGCTGCAAATTTAAATTCAGCTGGCAATCTTCAAAAGCTGTATAAACAGGCTTCATTCCCCTACTTTAACTGAGAGAGAGATTTATGTTCATAAATATTCCTTTATTACTGTAGATGACAATTTGCTTTCCACACCCAGGATAAATTTGTCATGAATCACTTAGACAAGTGTGGAACCAAAATGCACAAACTACCCAAGAGTGATGTTGTTTGTGGCAAACAGAGCCTTACACATTTGTTTTCGAAACAAATTCTAGATGCCAAAAGAATATGAGAAAAAACCTGTCTTCATTCATCTCTATACTACAATACTTCAAATCTTGAGCACAACTTCTCATTCAGAAGCTGTTTCAAAACACTGATTGGTTTACTATTAACAGTTCGGTGAACAAACACTTAATGTTTACACACATTATGCAGGAATTACTTGATTCCTTTCATAATTCAACATAATATACTTACCTCCTTGCTGTCCTGTAAATAGAAAATATCATTTTTACTGAGGAGTGTTAAAAGACAAAAAAGCCCCCCCCAAACTTCTTGAAAACCTACTTCAGAATTTGCTTTTTCTTAACAGACTTAACAAAATTAGTTAATCATACATTAATACTTACGAAATCAGGCACTAACCTCATTTTTACTAGATTGCATGGATTCATTTTCTCTGCAAGACTGAGAGGAGTCACTTAGCAACCTGTCAAAAACAAAAACAAATCCCACCAGCTCTTATTCAAGTTTTCAACAACTCTGGCAACCTTGCCAAACAATGCATTTTTAATCGATTCTCTCAAGTCTTAATTTGTCCTAGGTTGCTCTCAAAATGAGTACCTCTTTCCAACTTGAATCTTAAGTATAACATTTAGACTATTACAAATCAATAGCAGATTATTATTTTTAATTAACACTTACAATTATTACAAAACTATCAGATACTCTGAACCTGATTAATGATGCAAAATGAAGGTAAAATGGATAGAAAGCTATGATCTTGTGTAAATTTTCTTCTAAAGCAACTAATAAAAATGTATATTACAACTAAGTTACAAATCTATCAGTATTTTAAACTAAATCAGATTTTTAAAAGACCCTATGTAATGTTACACATATACAATACCATTTTTAAATGAAAGTTATCAAAATAACCAAAACAGTGACAACTGAACTCTCCATTTCACGTCATCATCATGGGACAAAATTAAATATAATGCAATGAATGAATTATGTCTCTAGAGTAAAAAAAAAAAACTTATATGAAGTGAGGAAAAACTTCAAGTGTATTTCTAACAACATATATTAAAATGTCACATACAAATTATCTCTGTAGTAGGTAAATCCTATAAAAGGCAGCTGGTTTCCCACAAAGGCTTTGGGGATTGGAAAGGTTTCCACATCTCCCTTGTCATCCTCAATGTCATCAAAATTACTGCTGTCTATATCACTGCTCAGCTCAGGAACAACAGGAGCTGCAGCTATAAAAAGGGGAGAAAAAAATTAACTTTACTCCAAGATTCAACAGCCTGGCATACACTGGTATCTTTATAACGTTACAAAGCCTACAATACGTCTTGCTCATTAATACGCATTAACAATGCAACAGATCTGTAAATATTACTGCCAAGATTTTTTTTTCTAAAGAAAAGTAATTTTAGCATTAGTTTCCAAATGCATGCAATTTCTAATGCACAAAATATATTCGCCAGTGTAATCAAATTTTAGAATACAACTCCAAACACAATCAACATTTTAAGAAACTTCAGCATCTGACTTGAAAAGTTATGATCAAACTTGTGAACTGAAGTATTTGGTGAGGTTTCCTGAAAGCAGTTAAGCTCTCTTAAACTATTGCCTACTACTACAACTACAACACCTCCTCTTAACCCTTCAAAAATATAGAAAATGCATTCGTTTTGGTCAGAATGCTAAAAACATACAATTCTATTGTTCAAAATAGAACTCTATAAATGAATAGCATGATAAACCTAAGGATAATTTCAGCAGGAAAAATATGTATTTAGTTTTTATAACAAGAATGATAAGTAAGAAAGTTTGTGCAAGTTTCTTGATAGACAAAAAAATATTTACTTAATTTACACAGCCTGAAGTCTTATCCATTCCTACTGCTACTGAACGAGTAGACTAGCTTATGCAAATACTCAATAAAAACACAACTTTTAAGTTAATTTACTTACTCTCTCGAATGTTATCCCAGTTCCACTGATCACTTTTGAAGAAAGGATGATGTTTTATTTCTTCTACCCCATTTCTCCCAAGTCGCACATCCCTAAACATAGAGATTAATCCAAATTCATATTAGGAGAAACAGCACTTCATTTTGGATATATAAAGTCTGACTTTCTCCTAATCAGCAAAGAAACATCTTTTAAGGAGATAAGGTTGGTCTAGGTAAACCACATTAATGGTCATTAAAAATAAATAAATAAACCCTGACCACTGATCTGTAGTTTTTCACACAAAATGTTTTCAGTTTCTTAGCACTCACTCTCCCTGTGACTGCTAAAATGGCCAAAACTTGGAGTCTGCCACATGTGGAGTAAAGCAAGAAAGGGAGCAGACAGGCAAATGGAGAAAAAAAAAGACCAAAAAAAAAAAAATCCTAAGAAAAACCGTAGGAGAAATAAAAAACCTGCAGAAGTTCAATGTCTGCCAAACCACATGACAAACCTTAAGATGCAAGTGAAGGAAGGTCTAACTTAGTACACAGAACTGTTATTCAAAGCTTAATTGAAATAAATATTTAAAGAATTCTATCTTCTGCCTGTAGAACCAACCCTGACATATCTTTTGCTGATTTTTACAAGGAAGCAAATCTTCAGTGCAGCAAGAAATTTTTAGTATAACTGAAAGAAGCCTCTCCTAAACCTAGCTACAGGAACATACAAACAACATGTATAATAGAGCTAGTAAGTCATAGCACAGATGCTTACTCCAGCTTGTCACTTGAAGTKCTTCAGCACCCATTATGCATGTAGAAAGAAGGCATCTGTTTTAAATAAATCGCTTGAGTGTTGTATTAAATATAAACAGGAAGACACGCATGCACAGTGGATACCGTATTTGCATTATTAAATTCTGTTCATATTCTTTCTCTACCCTTCAGCTACTAAGGGTGAGAAATCCTACATAAAGCATTGATCACAGGAAAATATAAGAAGGCATCATCAATCCACTATGGACCTGCAGTGGTGTTCTTKTAAGTCAATCAGAGCTGTCTAGAGATTCTCCATTTTCTGGCACCGAAGAAAATTTGAATGTTTAGGTCAAGAACGAGCTTACAGAGCTTACCACCAATAAACAGCTCAGCTCCGCAAAGGGAGACCCCTGCGATCTGTTTATAGCCAAAACAATAGTTTGCAAGCTTTCTAGTTTGCAAGATGTAACTGTAAAGTAATACCACAAAGCGAGTGGAAAAAGTTCAAGTGGTTTAAGCAAACTTAAACTCAGTAAATATATATATATTTCATAGAAAACTTTGCTTTTATTGCTTGTAAATTACATCTACTTAGACATGCACCACAACAATCTGGTCCCTGTCTTTAGGAGCTTACAAACTGTATTTCATATTATACTTAGAAGGATTTGTTTGGCACCAGCTGCATTGTTAATAGGAACTGTCAGAACTGCTCACAGAAATAAAATACAGAGCCTGCAAGAACACCCCCAAAAAAACTAGAGAGCAGGAGATTTTGCAGAAGGGACTTGAATAGAGATTAGCACAAGTAGATGGAAGGCATTCATTTTTTGTTATGTAAATGTGCTGATACTACCTAAAATAGAAGTAGTACCAAAATAATATATCCACCTACCTGTCAGTTAAAAAGGCACAGATAAGATTCTTTGCATGCTCRGAGATTTCCACATCATCTGGGAAATGCAATGAATTCTTATGATCCATAATTTTACTGTATGTTCCTACTAATGAGTCTGCATAAAAAGGAGTATCGCCTAAAAACAATAAAATTGTAAATTAACAATGGTTTTGGTCAAGTTCAAGACAAATACATTAAAAAAATAAAAAGGATATAAAGAAGAGTCTAGGGGCACTTTTACCTGTTTTTTTTTTTTTTTAAATTAAAAAGCAGGGAACAAAATAACGTGCGCTGCTAAAAATATTCCCTCCTCCAAATGCCTGCATTGCAAACTAAATCCTTCTCCCTCCTGCAAATCGCTATCACAATTTTGCCCACTGAAATTACGTCTTTTGTTCTGCCTCTCACTGTGTTTTCTAGTTTCCACGACGGATGGCACCCGCATAAATCCCCCTCTGCGAGTGCTCCCACAGGCCGGCAGGACTGAAGCTCTCTGCAGCCTGCGTCAGAGGCGTGCAGACCTGCCCTGCCTGTACTTGCCTGGGGCACACCAGTGCTGAAAAACAACTTTCACAGTGTGTTACTGCACTGTTAAACCCATTTAACAAACCTTGTTGACTGACAAATTGTATTAGCTTGGGTGCCCACATTAACAGGGGTAGGTGGCTCTAAGTCACAGACCTTTCTCATCCAAAGGTTTATAGCCTTTAATTTTAGCATTTTGGAGACATCTCCTTGGAAAGGTAGAATTAGGACAGCTTACAAAAATGACACACGTATTTACTGATGTTGATTCAAGTTAGCTGMCAACGTTCTGAGTACGCAAACGGTTTGGATCGGTTATCAAAAAGCTGCAACTTGAACACAAGTCCTTCTTCACARCCAAGCTATAAGCTTATTAGAGACAGAGAACAGCTGAGTGAGCTTGGCAATTTTTTCCTCCATTCTGGTGTGGTGTGTGCACGCAGCAGGAAAGTCAGTGTTCTGATGGCATACTTGCAATAAGTTATTAATTTTTTTAAAAAAATGGATACTTGAAAATGTATTAACAGACCAATGCATAAAAGGCCTTCAGYTTATAAAAACAAGTTCTGTCATTTTATGGCAAAATAACAAATTAGAACATAACACTTTGAGTTAAATACTGAGATTTTTAGTATTGTTTAGGTTGTCACACTAGTACATTCGTGCAAAAAAAAAATCTGATCGAATGCACTGATTCCACACGTATTTACTGCTGTCTCCCTCTTTCCAAAAATTCCTCCTCTCAGTTGTCTTAGGTCTCAGAAACAACCTGGATTTAGGATACACTTTGAAACAATCCTAATTCACTAAAATAATTATTGGATTCATCCTCTAACATTTTACCTTTACTCAAATGCACAATCAGAAGCAATATATTTTTCATCAGTACTGCATCTTTATTAAAAGCAGAATGCTAAAACGCTGTATGCTGTTTTTAAAATATAAAATTATACAGTTTTAAAAGACTATAGACAGAGTAACTGATCACGTAAAGGCAAAATAAAACAGATGCTTTCTACTAATGTGTATGATATGGACAGACTAAATAAGATCGTCAAGAGAAAACCAAATTCAAAACGTCCATAAAGGCTTTTRAAAAAAATTTTGTTAACTAGATCTTGAAATTAATACAGTTACTTCAGAATGGAAATGATGATGCTAAAATTGTTTTATGTGATATATTGTCATGTGAGGCTGAAAAAGAATACTTCTTCAGTAATCAGACTAAACAAATATAAGATGATAATAGGGATAAGAGTTTCATCAAAGCTCGAAGTTAGCCAATTATCAAATATTCAAAACCATCTTATCAATGCCTGTCTCTTAATAATATGGATGTGGAAGTAGCACATCTGTTTCAAGTAGTATAATTATTTCCAGGTCAAATACAAGAATCAGGCTACCTGTATTACTATCTAAGAGAAACTGCATGTTTTTTTCAGACATTTTAACAAATAAATTTGACATGAACAACAAGTATTAGAAAAAAGTATGTGGAAACTAAATCAYTGAAGGAAACCATGTTGGTGCTGTTAGACAGTAACAATAGTCAAGGTTGGAATATGATGATGTAGAAAAACAAACAAATTTCAGGGTATAACTAGGCCCTGTAATTATCAGCATAAAGGTAAAGCAAGTTTTARTATTTCAAACAGACTGCATAGATAGAAAAATCACATATCCATTTCAGAGGAGGAAAGATGTTCAGATAAATGCCATCTGAAAAAGCAGTTAAAAAGCTTCATTAAAAGTACAAAGAATGAAGACAGAATGCAGCAAAAAGTGTTAATCATATGTAGGTTTATGCCATGGTTAAAATTTCAACAGAAACAAAACTGTTATTTTGTTCCCATCAGACAAAAAGCCTGAAAAGATCATAGTATTAATGAAAGTGAAATTTTCAGATTAAAGTATGCACAAGAAAAAATGAGGTTGAGATAGACTTTTGTCCTAATCAAGTTCTCTTATGTAATCTAATTCCTGCAAAAGCTATACCTCTCCACATTTGGGGTTTTTTATTATTTTCAATAGAGGAATACAAGAGAAAACTCTGAGGAAGCATTTTTGGACAGCTATGTTCAGTGTTTTCAGAAGTGCAGAATGGTATTTATTACTAAAATTGTTTATGAGAGACTATTAATTATAAAACACATCTTTTTCCAAGTTAAACTGCCTCCATCCCCAAAGACAGAGATGTTTCAATAGCATCATATATCCAAGTATCTTTCCCGGCTCAGGATGCCAGAAACATCAGATCTGCAATATTCCTTAGAACACGCTCATATGGATTTTGAATAATTATATGCTCGATTCCATCCATGAATAATCAGTATTTTGCTACTAGACTACTGATCTTCCATTTACTTTAAGCTGCAGATGACTCATCTCTTTAACAGATTATATTCTATGTCAGTAGCTATAGCAGTCCAGTATCTTTTACTGAAAAATCCTKACTGATGCATAAAGAAGAATTAGGCCGTAGTTCCATAGTCAAGTTAACCTACCAGAAGGCCCTGCTAGTGCTGGAAAAAAAGCACTATCGTCCTTCCCACTCTTTTCCCATCTCGGCATCCCTGACAACTCACTATTGCCCCTGGGATGGCACATGCATTTACGAGACTGCAAAGTAAACAGGAAGCTGATCCAAGTTGAAACTATTCTGAGAGTTACTTTTAAGCTGAACAAAGTCAGGGAACTCAGCCCTGTGCAAACACACAGCAGTTTTTGTAGCGTGAGAAGGCGAAGGAAGTAGGAGAGAAACAACAGCATCTGCCAAAAGTCAGAAGCTGCTAGATACTGAGCTACAGCCAGACGCCCTGTAGCAAAGTGCAGATAAAGCTGTACGAAAGACTACACGATCATCTTATGAGCAGAAAAAATTGCTACTCACCAACCAGCATCTCAAAAAGGAAGACCCCTACAGACCACCAGTCACACTCCCGCCCGTAGTAGCCGTCCCCGCCTTGGGACTTCAGCACCTCGGGCGATATGTAGTCCGGGGTTCCGACCGCCGTATCGCAGCGCACCATGCCCGTCTGTGCGAAAGCAAATGTTCAGAGAGCTTCTTTAAAGAAAAATACTGCAGAGTCTTTCAACAAAGTTACAGTCGGCCCGTTAGGAGCTCAGAAAACCACACCGAGTATAACCCAAAACACTTAGTTTGAGGATAGTTTTATTTCTGCTCCAGAAGCGATATGGATTGAAATGACAGTTCCTGATAACCTGGTCTCCTCTGCCTACTCCACAGCTTTTTGTCTTTTTAATGACATCTTTCAATTAYTACTAAAATTTATGATTTAGTATTGGTTTCTATGAAAACAARTTGAACTACAGACCCTCTTGGACTGGTTTATATATCTCACTGAAGTATGGGGRGGGCTTCTGAATAATTCTGAGGAGCATGGAGTTAGGCCTTATATAGCAGATACAAATCATTTTTATCTAGTTTAAACAGTAAGCAAAGTTACAGGTAAGTTTTTACCGTTGCACATTTTTATTCAAAGACAGCAAAAAAAAGAAAGTCTATTTAATAAAATCAAAGTTTTTTTAAGAAAAGAAGTAAAATATGAATATGTGAATTATTTTTTATTAACATACTAACATAGCTGTATTAATGGAATGATTCTTTACCCTTTTGCTTCACACTGAGAGACTAAAAATAAGCAGAACAGTGTCAGATCTGCCAGCAGGCTGGTTCAAACTTATGAGTTTTGCTTGCTTTAATCAAATTCATTGCATTCATTCCAGACAGACCAGATGGATGAATGAAATGAAATCTTGGATGAAGTTAGAAAAGTATCAAAAATACACTGGTCTTTTATTTTGTAGCTCAATCTAAAGTCTCTTCTAAGTCATCTTAGAAAGTTCTTTACATATTCTGCCATCAGCTCTGGTTGAATATTAGTACAGAATATTCATAGCAATAACTGAAATCAAAATATATTTTTTAAAAAATTAAGAGACACATTGTGCTTTCAGAACTATATTGACATGTAAAAATCAGACACCAAATTATATGATTTCTTTTCACATAAATAAAAACTTTTAACAGTTCATATTGTATGTACTAAACCCAAGTAATAAACTGGTAGGCTAAAATTAAGTGATGGTTAAATACTGCAGACCTAAGGAATACTGAAATGTCTTCCTCATAAATGCTTATCTACTTCTATCTATCTACTTCTAACTCCATTATGAAGCTAAAGTATAAGTAAAGTGTAACTAGTACCCGTTCTAGAATGAAGAGCACGTCAACTTCTGTTTTCTATAATAACGTACATGACCTGGCCATCCCGGCATAAGAAAGTGAAATAATTTTTTGGAACAAAGACCTATTGCATTCTTGGACTAAGACGACTACAGATGAGTGCATTTAATACTGGGAAATAAACTAAAGCCCAAAGGTTCCAGAAATCTAAAGCAAAAACATGCAAAATGAGAGCTGGCACATAATTGGAACAATTATTTCATCATTCTGCTTGTAAGAGCATTCTGTGCACAAATCTCCAGGTCCTCTCTTAAGTTTAAGTCTCTCTTTGCTTTGACCACTGGAAAAACTGCTGTAGGTTAGCCTGATTCTGCCAGTGAACTAGGAATGCAGCATCTCAACGAGGGAAGTTTCCATCACTGGTACAAGTCTGTGCCTTCCTTATCCAAAGGCGAAATTAGAAAAAGGGGAAGTCTGAGACTTTGCTCAGTGAGAACCGAATCCTTCCCCAGGAAAGAAGCTTTTTTAAAAACAAAGGTCTGAAAAATTTCTCTGAAGACCACAGCTTCAGCCACAAGAACTATGTACTTAGACCAGTCTCAACTCCCTGATAGCTAAGCAAATAATAACATGCCATTTCCTATCCCTCTGTAATTAATACAATAAAACAAGATCACTTTTCACTATTTTGTACATATTATATGTATGTATACATGTACATTTTATGAAGTCTTATRTAAATAAATTAAAGGTACTAAAGAATTCTAGGTAAGAACATCAGTTTTCAGAGAAGATGTCAAAGAACTGAACAACAAGACAAAAAGGAAATCTCTAACAGCAGTTTTCAATGGACTGTATTTCTTCCACGCATGTGGAGTTGGCTCTACTTTCTCCCCATAAAATTCTCTACCTCCCATCTCTAGAACAAATTGAAAATTGTGTCATCTGATGAGATCTAAAGGGTGATGTTTTCTGTGGATAAAGTCTTATTCTTGTGTTTTAAATATGAATCCTCTTTGTTTTATGCCCAAGCAGCACACTTGCCATAGCAACTCTGAAACAAAGGTTCCTCTCATGAGTGTAAAGCCTCCATATTACTTGAGACTTTTCTCATCACCTCGAAAGATCAAGACAGATCTTGGAAATCCATCTTGAGGGAGGCTCCAGCAGCTAAAGTAAAGATGTGCAGTGTAGAATCAAGAATAAAATAAACAAATAAACAAAGCTCTCAACAAGACAGAGGACAYAGTATGTCCTCAAAGCTTATGAAAACTTGGAACCAAAGTCATAGTGTTTCCTAGCCTCACACAGAAATATTATATTGCTGAAGACAAAGCAGTTCTATGCTCATCCTCAGAAGCACCTCAGCCAGAGCTGAGTAACTCACAGTCTAGGAGYAAGGCTCTCAGGATTAGACTTCAACTCCTTCATGAAGTCCTTTCCAGTAAACCAGAGCTGGAGGGTACTGGTTCAGAGATGGTAAGAAAGTCCAGATCACACTTGGGCTTCCAYACCACGCTAGACAAGTAACTGCAGCAAGAAAGATCCAGTGGAGTTTTGGATGACACTTAATGAGAAATTAGTTGAGTTCCAGAAAGAGGAACATGCTGCTTATTTCAAACAATTTGCCTTAGCTGAGGGGACATTACTAAAAAGGCAAATGTTCCTTCTCTCAGTCACCTCTGTTTCCACCAGAGACCCTTTCCAATCTGTGCTTTGCGGAGAGCTCAGTTAGCACAGGCCAGAGTTACGAGGTCGAGCTTGGAGCGCGACAACCCTAGCAGGGCTTGGCTCTTCCAAACCGACAGCAGTTAGCCACAGGACTCTCCAGTTTCTTACCCACAGAACCCAAGCGTTAAGAGTCTGGTGAAACCTGCACTGGGATAGCTTACAATATCTAAACATGGAGAGAACTACAGCTCTTACTAAGACTTTGAGGTCAACTTCATTCTTTATTCAATTATACAGATACTTGCCTTGCTACAGATTAAAAAGAAAAAAGAAAAACTAATCCACAACTGAGTTACACAAACAGGCCAGTTCATTTTATATTTGAAAACATCACTGAAACATTTAGCAATTCTTTCCATATATTGGTTAGAAGGAATTCTACTGCCAGTGTCTGGACTGGCTTGGAAGACTTAAGAAAATACAGATTTCAGTTCCACTATAAACAAACAAACAAACAAACCTTCTAAACTGCATCTCTTATCAAATTGTAGCAAAAATTTCCTGGGCTCTCAACAGCATAAAGAAGATGCTAATGCGTACAACTGGTAAAAGAACTCCATGTCAGACAAAATTACTGTTGAGTAAGCATATATTTTCTAGAAATCATCCTGCCAACATCAATATTATATTTACACAGCTGGGATGTGTTCATGTTTTGTAAGGAGTAGCATGAGATTTGGAGACAATCCAGAAGCCTTTCAACTTTTAAAGCTTCCTGTATAAAATATTTTTGCCATTCCATTGAGTCTGAGAAGAATGAAGAATTTAAAATCTAAACTGTTAAAAAATTAAATTCTTTAGAGGATTACTGATTGATTGCTGATGCCCAGTTCAAACTGGAGGTTGTTACAACTCTTCATGAGAAACTTGCATATGCTTCTCACATTTACAACAAGATCRATCATATTTTTTTTATTCTATTCCTTTCACAAGAAAAAATAAGTTTAGGTTTACCATTTCTGGGATGCCCCAAACAGTGTAAAGGATCATCTTTTTTTTTCTTCCTCTTTTGGCAGATTTATATTATTAAGTTTGTGAAGCTTTTTTATTGTCTCTTTTGATAAACATCATAAMTACTGAAGACCTGCTAAGAACTGGCAGTCTGTTGGCTCAAAACTAAGGTTAATTTTGTAAGGACTAATTTGGGTTCACATTAGGAAATTAAATATTACTTTTGATTTTTCCAGCTAAAGTAAATGCTGTCCATTAAAATACAGACAACTAAATAACTGAAGTGGAGGTAAACAACCTGTCTGCTTATGGAATAACATCTAAAATATCAGCAAAATTAAATAGATTAGTGAATCTCAATAAACAGCTGTAGTTGTTCAATGAAGTTAATATATTGTTGYATAAAAGAAAAACACAGTCCCCTAAACCAATACTGAATACATTTTCATAATGATGCAAATGCCAGTTAAGCAGACTGCAGAGATTCTGCCAAGCACTGCCTAAACAATATAGAAAAATTCTAGAACATTAATGCAAACAAGCTTAAAAATGACCATCCTTGCCAATGTTAATATAGAAACCTTTCAAAAGCCAGGTCAATGATAACATACATTTATACAAAGTTTGAGCATTTGTTATAGTTTGACAGAGGAAGGGACAGTATTACATTACAGCATAACATTGTTTCTCAGKGAAGGTTAAAAAAAGTGCAAACCACAAAAAAGTAACTTTATATTTAGCTCTCCTTTAACAATACAGGGTAGTACATTTTGTTAAAAAATAAAAAAATATCTCTGGCTGTGCATGGTAAAATTTAAAATATATGACATCTTGAGTAATAGTTAAGATAAATCTTAGTCAAYCCATAACATGCCTCTGCTGCCTTACTGTGACCTCACTTTAATGACCACTAGGGGAAGCTAAGAGAACAATCAGACATGGTAAAAAATCATAGAGACTGTATCTTGTCTTTAAAATAATTTCATTTATAGAAAAATGTCGGCTTATGAACTGTTCCAGCATCACTAATGTTGAAACTAGGAGCTGTCTCATAAGCTTTTCAGACATTTGGCAACAAAAGACAAACCTCAGAAATTCATAAACAGATACGCTTTCAAAAATAACAAAAAGTAAGTTTATTTCCTTCTTCCRTGTGCCAGAACAGTTTATTATAGACAATGTTACAAAATTAGAAGTACCCTTGTATTTAAAATTTGGAGACAAGGAACAGCTTTCCAACTAAGYGGACAGTTTGATGAATATTCCTTTGAGTATTGTAACTCACACAAAAATACACTTTAGGATTACAGTTTTGTAGATGATTAATTAGTCTGTTGCATACTTACTTCATCCATTTTCATGCAAGTGCCAAAATCTGCCAGCTTTAGATGCCCATATTTATCTAAAAGCATATTATCAGGCTTCACATCTCTGTGTATCAAGCCCATGGAGTGAATTGCATCAAGCGCAAGAACAACTTCGGCTGTATAGAACTTGGCCCATTTCTCAGGCACATCATAATTGCTCATAAGGTTTACAAGATCTCCACCTGGCATGTATTCCATTACCATATACAAGTATCTGTCATCTTGAAAGGCACAAAAAAGCTGCAACAAAAGAGAAGAAAAGGTAGCAATTATTTTTCAAAGACAATTGGGAAAAATAATAAAATATTTTACCTTGAAGTTTCATTATACCTGAATGGTATATAATGGGTGTTACACCCAAGATGGGTGTAAGTTTTATATTCAAATAAATCACATTACATATTAATTCTGGTAATTACTTCAAGTTTATTAAAGTTCAAAAAAAAATTCATTTTTAAGAAAGAAAAAAAAAAGATTTACTAGTTACTTCAGTGGTATGAGCATCTCCTGAATATCCACTTCCTTAGCACTTGAAAATATCACTAAGAKTTATAATGCAAAATGTTAACTCAGAAAGGAGCATCCTGCACTGATTTGAAAATAGCTCAACAACGAACAGGATCTCGGAGTGTTTCTGAATTTCACATGTATTTATGYCACGTCTCTGAAGCTTAGAAGCTTTCAATATGATGCCAGGTGTGAAAACAGCCCAGAAGAGCAGAGCACTACCATGAACTGTTCAGTGACTGGTATGAAATAGGTCTCTGAAAGTTCCTCTCACTTTATTTCTAAAGGAATATTGCTCCTTTAAACTAAAAACTAAAATAATCCACATCTTCAAGTTAGCCACACAAAATCAAAGGCAGAGAATAAAAAGGATGAGTGGAAGGGAGGCATCAAAAACAAGGAGTTAGGAAGGATCATGGAACATCATGGAGAATGAAAGGTAGGAAGATTATTAAGGAGATGGGGGCTTTGGAGTAAAATGTATTATATACTATTAACAGAAGACAAATGTATCTTGTACTGCTGCAGCTGGATGTTTTTGTTTTCATAAATAAATAATATATTATCACTTTATCTAACATGTTTTTGGTAATWAAAATCTGAATTAAAAACTAAAATAATCTTTGTATTCTCATACGTAAAGATATCAATATGACACAACAATAACTGCAACATTATGCCCATATTTAYCACCTTCCACTATTGCTCTCAGGGGATTTCGTAAAAACATTATCTAGGGCTCAAGTTTCATTTGTTTTTCATGCAAAAAAAGGCACAAAGAAGCTGTGCAACCTGTCCCAGTTACTAGCTGAGAGCAGAACCTAAATCTTAAAACCAGTTGAATGTTCTATCCGTCACAATACCTAAATATAACATGAATATGCTTCATCATAGGAGGCACAGCTGCAACTGTATTTTAAGTTGTTCAACATTTGCTATTTACAAATATACACACTCATATTTATATAGCACTTCTTACACTTTCTCTTGAAAATTGAGTCATACATTTCTTATTACTTTCGATTGCAGGATACTGCAGTTCAATTGTGAAAAATAAAAACACTTCAGGATAACCTCTGACAGAAYGAAAACAAACTAGTAACTTAACAAAACAGATTATTCTTTATTATTTATACCAAGCATGGGCAAGAACACAAAATATGCTCAGAACAGCAAAACATACATAGAAATGAAAAAAAAAAAAACTTTAAAACATTGCCTGCATACATGAAGTGAATAATTTTGAAAAAACCTGAAAAGCTTAAGGTCTGTCTTCAGTTTTTAAATAAAGAGGGGCATGGCAATTTATCTGACAGTGTTTAAATGTATTAAGTGTTTAACAAAATAAARTATTAACAGCGTTAGTAAAATATGTATTTTCACTCCACATTTTATTAATTGGTCTAATTTACCAATTACAACAAATTGCATTATTTAACACTAATGCTTCCCAAAGGCCTAATCCATATTACAAATGCGATGATAATGCACCTCATGGGACAGCTGCAAGCAACCGTGCTAAGAAACAGCTAAAGTTAACTCTCCATCAGCTGGTGGGTCTCACTACCAGGCTGAGATGCGCTAACTGACCACTAGCTGAAGATGATTTAAGTGCTTCAGTTTTAGACTGCYGTCTCACAGGAGACTAGGCTTGTGCAGTCACTCGTATCTCAGCTGAGAAGACAGGAATTTCTTAAAGCACGCYAATATTAATTGCTTGTGATCCAGTGACCATATCATCAGGAGACTGACGTTTAACAAATAACGCTGACATTTATTTTTACATYGCTGAAGAGATTTTCTAGTAACTAGAACAGTAGTTCGTTTCCCTGAAAATGTTACATCTCAGATAACTACACAGCTATTTCAAAATTCTGTTTAAGTCCATTTTATGATGCATTTGAGGTGACAAATATACAAGTTAATCTACCTTACAATGCAGCCAAACATAAACGAAGAACAACAGAACTCAGCAAAATTTCTGTAAATACACGTCTTCAAAAGCAAGACCTGAATCTAACCTATTATTTGAGTTTAGATGTATATTCAAAACCAATCCAAGGTCGTGAAAGATTATAGCTTTATTATTATTATTATCTTCCTTACCTGAACCACCCAGGGACTGTTGGCAAAGGCCATGATATCTCTCTCTTCCCAGAAAAAGGCTGAATCTGACCTCTTGATCATTTCAAATTTACTAAGTAGCTTCATTGCATAAACTTTCTGTGTCATTTTATGGCGAACCTGTTGGTTGAAAAGGACTGAATCAGCATTTGTAGTGTGTCTTGTAAAAAACTTAAATATCAACATAGCATATTTCTCCTATTTGCAAACTGTTTTCTGGGATGCAATGACCCAAGATCTTCCTATAYGCAGATTTCTACACAGTAAGAGCTTGAGAACTTCCAAATCCGGAATGAAAAACCTGACAGTTGCTCCAAAAACCATAGCGAGGTGGAACAAGAAGGATGTCAAATGAGGGAAGCTATGCCAGAGCCTGGCCAACTGCTGCAGCTGCTGCTGCAACCCAGGAGGAGGTGGTACAGGGCCAGGAGACAGCAGCGCCCAGCYGAGGCTGCAGAGCCCTGTGGGCTTGTTTTCTGAAGACACACTGATGTATAAGCATTATGAGGGGTGCCCACAGCAGTCTGCTTACTCAAATTGAAATTACTAAAAAGAAATTCTCAGAATGAGAGAAGTCCCACCTTCCTAAAAAGAACGGAAATGTTGCTCTCAGTATTTTGTGAGTGACTCTGCTTATTTCAAATCACCCAGAACATTAAAAAAAAATATCTGCTTATTAGATAGAAGAAAATGCTCTTCTATTTCCTCATCAAAATCTGATCATATGAAAAGAGATAAAATAAAGGAATATAACTTGGATTTTCTTATACTGAATGCCATCTACCAGTTAATCCTTGAATGCTTGCTTATTATTTTTACAATAATTGACTGCTCTGATTTCTTTCCTTAACTGATTCCCAAATCCATTTTGCATGTAAAATCAGTGATATACAGGTTGTGAGAAATTTGGAATTTAAAACTTTTATTACAAAATCTGGAAAAAAAATGCAAAACTCTTCATCTGACTATGTACATGAAACAGAATCCTTAGAACACAGGCTGTAAAGACATTACTCTGTTAATGAAACAAGGTTATTAATTTGTGCAACTTTATGGACTAATTATCTACAGGACCGATGTTTTAACAGTGAGCATTCCTTGAAGAAATCAAGCTGAAAGGTTTTCAGCTATAACATGTCCAAATCAGCAGAAAAAAGGAAATTAACTGCATCTTAGGTATCTGCATACTTTCTTTTCATAAATGAATAAAAATTCAATATTTATTCAATAAAAATTCAGTGGCCTAATTTGTGAAATCAGAGCCAAATGGTTAACAGTTTCTGGTGTATTCTAGRATATAACATTTAGTAAAATAAACTGTATCCTCCAACCTATAGTTTATACACTGTCCAAATTTAAACATTCTTTCAARTAGCATAATTAACAGTATTTTTCTTTGCCCGACAGCATATATTTTACGTCCACCCTGTCTGCAGTGCAAAGCTTCTGAAAAGCACCCATTATTTGCTCTACAACTATGGAAGCATCRGTCTCCTCCTCCTCCTGCAGAGCTGTAAACATTGATGTCCCTCAAGCCAACAGGCAGGAATTGTAGAAACGGGGGAAGTATTAGYTGCAAAAAATGGTCTTGGAAGCAGTTAAATTACAAATAGAAATGCTATCATCTATTAATCTGTTGTTCTTGAAACTGATGCTTTTTGCCAGATAACGCTTTTTGTCAAGATACAGGTACAAACATTTTAGTGTTAGCCTCTTGCGTGCTTCAATACTAACCAACAACTTTCTGCAGAGCTAGATCAAAACCTCCCACTAAACCTCAAAACAGAAACATATTACCTACACGTTAATAATTCTAAGTGTAGGTGTATTTTAAGACATGAAAAACTAACCCACTAGTGAAGATGTCCTATCAAAAGATTATTTTGAGACCTAACTACCTCCCATTTACTAATCCCTGATGGGATTATTTACAATTGGTGGAGCACCACACACTATATATAATCCGTAAAGCACAGCTTTTGTAACCCTTCTGCTCAAAAACAGAAGAAACACAAGGTCCATCAACCTTGAAGAAAATACTGTTAAACCAAAGAAGTGTTTTCTGTGAACTGCATATACATACATACATATATATATATAAATCTCCCTAATGTATTTTACTAGTTTATGATTCCTCAAATCAGTGTGCGCTCTTGCCTGGGTGTGGTTAGTATAGCTGACTTCACGTCAGAGAATAACTGTTTCCTGCTACCAGAAAAAAAAAGAAAAAAAGAAAAAGTCTCCAAAAGTCTGCACAGCCTCAAACAAGCTCCTGCACAAAATAAATAGGGGGGGGGGCAGAAACCACAGTCTGTGCACTTCTAGTTGTGCTGTTAGGTTACTAGCTGCTTAAATTATTTCTTGAGAAAACCTATTTCTTGAGAAAGTTTCAAGATAGATCCTTTCTCTCTACAAAAATCACAGAACTGAAGCAGCAGCTAGCGTGCAGGACCGTCCGAGGGCTGGCTGTGCCTCGGCATGCCTTAGAGGCGAACAGGCTTCGCAGCGGCATTACTCCTCACACCACTGCCATARCCCCTGAAGACAGGCTGCTTAGATGTTTAGGCTACCGTGCTGTTCACTCAAAGCTATATTTGCACATATGTATACCAGCTCATATAGCAAATTATCCTGGTATTACACAGTCATGATATTTCAGTTTCTTCCAGCTGTTTAAATGAACTGCCAAATTTAAACTCCAAGCTCACATCACTAGAGTCACTCTCAAAATAGGTAGTAAAATCCCTTCATGCCATTAACATAGAGTAACAGCGCCTAGTTTAACTCACGAAAACRCATGAATTTCTTTCTAATCTACCTCACCAATGAAAGGTAAAGTAAAATCAATGATAAGACTYCCAAGAAAAAAAATGCACAAAATGAACCCATAATTTCTACAGCATTCCTATCAGGAGGCAATCTGTAGGTAAAGAAAATAGTAAGGCTGTTTTGAGTCATCAGATTAACTATATAGTATTAAAACCAGTACCATTCTAAAAAGAAAATACAGACCCTAGAAGGTAGTATTGAAATTAAGCATAAGGCTTTGAAWTAATCATAAATATCTCAAAACACTGAACAGAGCCATAGGAAATTACTACAGAAATGATACCATACTTARTGTCCTGGAAACATTTTCAGTTAATAGACTACTACTGCTTTACGTGCACTGTTATGGAAGCGTACATCAGCTGTGGCTGGCAAACTCCACCTCCTATACAAAACCTTTAATGCAAAAAAACTACACCTGTCTGCGCACAGCACGATAAGCGCTGGCTTGCAACACCACGAAACCACCCCGCGCYGCGTGTCACCCAGCACATCCTGCACTGCGTCAGCCTTTCTTTCGTCTGCTCGTTTGTACGATCAGGTCGGCACACCGTGGCACTGGAACATCACCCTATTTTGTAATTAGACTGAGGAGAAGGAACTGGGTACACGATTCGGTTTCAAAGAAAGAGGATTTTTCCTCAAGTAAAAACAGAGATGTAGCCAGAACGTGCTTTCATAAATCACTGTTTCTGCATAAACCATATTAAGCACCATAATTCAATTTTTATGTCTGCTCTAGACACCAGTCACTCAGTTGTTCACTCTGCTGCGTACGAGAAGCCGTGATCCGGCAGCCACCGACAGCGTCATCGCTTTGCCCACCACTGCAGAGCCAAAGGCCAGATCGCGAGAGCACTGCCTAATACTTCTGGAGTCGCAGGAAATTGTTTTTCCACCAAGTCAGATGCTCAGACCGAAATCTCTCTTCATGGGATAGAATTTGCGGGGAAAAGAGGCAGGCTTCTATAAATCTAGCTAGACACTACGACAGGGGCGAACGCACGTCTCGCTGCAGTCGGGATCTAGGAAGCTGATCTCTACGCACCACTTCTTCCACAGGAAACTGCCACCTGGGAGCACAAACTTGGGGTTTTTTCTCTTCTTGGAAGGAAGGAAGTGATAGGCTGCATATTTTATAYGGTATGTAAATACACTCATTTTTGGCTTATTTTTGTGTTACAAATATTTAACAATGCAAAATTGCATGTGCTGACAAAAGAACGTGAAATTTGTGATCTCAACCCATATATTCAAGCACATTTTATTTATGGTTCTTTCTGTGTTTAGCTCAAACTGAAGCAAATTTCTATTCTGACCACAGAACACGTTGGAAAATATTTTGATTCCTGCAAATCCAACACCTGCAACCGTGGCATTAACGATCTGAATGGCACAAAAATAGAAACACTTTTAGCTCAATAGCTTAAACTTGTATCAGACCTTGGGAGGCAAAAAATCTAGGTACGTATGTCCTCATCACTAGCTAATATTAGTACAGATCTACAGTTGCATTTATTAATTCACTGCTTTTTAGCAGTAAGAGAATACAGAATTATGGTTTCTACTTGTATTTTTTAGATCCCAGGGAAAGAGCGTTCTTTTACATTGGCATGAAGAGCTCTATGCGAACAGACAGAAATTTCCTTCCAGTCGCAGGCATTTTTCACTTTTTATTTTGGGTCTTCAATTGCTTATTAAAAAAAAATCTTTATATGACCAAATTGCTATATTAACATCACATTATAATAATGGTAAATGACAAGTAAAGTTTTTCTTCAGCCTGCTTGAATTACCTAAGTAATTACAGAATGTACCCTCTGAAATATCGTCTCTAATATAGAATTTTTTAAAGGTAAGAATGACAGTGAATTAAGGAAAGAAAGTTTCCATTCTGAGCCAGAACAGATTCAAAACCTGTATTTAAAGTTAAATGTAAAATGCAAAGGAAAAGTGGTTACCTAATTACTTAGAAAATCTTTGAGTGCTTATAAATGTGCATAAGAAAATAATCTATTTTGATTTCTGAACCACATTAAAAAGATAATCCCCTTGTGCATGCTTCTAGCAAATACACCAGCATGACATCTAAAAATCACACATGGCTTTAGTTATGGGGATCTTCTCTTTTTTATTTTCCCCTTACAACAGATGGAAGAGGAACTCTGGTCCTACCAAGCTGATTTTACTAGCTACCATAAGTGGTATTAGAAGACTAAAATAAAATATTTGACACAACTGTCAGTGAAAAGACAGATGCCTAAGAGTATCACAATTTCTTACACAGCTCCCTGCAATAGCTCATTTTCAAGTACATGAGGTTCTGCTGAAGGCTTTGTTTTTCCCTCTCTTGCCAGCAAGGATAATACATTAGTTCTTTAATGTCTTGATTGTGAATGGGTATCTTTGGAAATGCTACTGTCTACACTTCATAAATTCTTCTGAACAAAGCAGAGAAGACCCCGAAAGAAACAGGAGAGAAGGAGCTACATTTTCATATTGTCACACATGGATGAAGTTGCCTTAAAAAATAAATAAATATAAAAAAACCACCAATTAAATGTTTTTCACTGCTATATGAATCACATCTAAATTTGAAAATTATGTGTGAGTCACAAAAACAGTCTAGCCATGATTTTCTCCCACTCTATTTTTCATTTGACTTTCAAAGGCATTTTACACAATTTGTCAAAAGAATATTTAATCAAAAGTTTCATCTTCTTTACATTGCATTAACTAAAATAAGGAATCTAGTATTTAACTCATCTACCACAACAAGTGAAGAAACATCTCTAGTAATTATTTCATYAAAAATACAAATATTGACTTATTGGTTAAAAAAAGGGGGGGGGGGATTAAAACTACATCTGTTTTAGCCAGTGCAACTTAGATCAAGTTACTGCTAAAAGGTAAACGAACACTAAGAAAAATAAAAGTCTTATAGGCTTGCTTTTTTTACTTTACTTTTTAATTTTTTATTCTGAGTAATTTTCTTGACTCCAGTTTTATTATTTCACCAATATTAATATGGAAGGTACATAATAAAATTATTGTATTTATACATGGTGCAGCTCCTCTAAATACTTCAGATTTTTTTTTTTAAAAAAAAAAACTTACATTTCTTAACAGAACTCCAAAATATTGTCATATCTTCCAAAAATGCTCTACATTACAAAGTTATATGATTTTACCCATACCTTAATGCAAAAATAACACAGAACAATGAAATGCCAATTTYGTGTCAAAAAACATAGGCAAAATTAGCATAAGATAATTAACTTTAAATGTTGCATATTAATTACTCCGCTTTCCATTGACTTACTTCACATCTATCTTAAGCTAAAAATGTTTAAATAGACAATTATCATGGATCAGCTGAAACAGCACAATCAATAATTCATGATAACTTATTCCTGGTGTTTRCATTCTCAGATTCCAATTGTTCCTTATTTCTACATTGGATTTCAAAATTGAAGGATCAACCCATTTTATACATATGCTCACAGTTTTGTATTATTTAATGCGCAAAACAGCTTGGAAGTCCACAACAAATCAAAATTAAAGGCATAGCAGACTACGCACGATGCATCAAATTATCCTGTGAAAACTTTTATTTTTTCGTTTTTCAAGCATAATTTATCTGAAATGATGTAGATTTAAAGACATAACACCACTCCTATATTAGATCTTACGTAGRATACTATGCTGGTGGGGGAGGAATGTTAAGAAAGGAATCTTAAAAAACATTTATATGAAAAATGTTAGATACAATGTAAACATCACAGTTACAAGAACAAAATAAAACTTTCCTGTTGCACTATCAGCTTGCTCTTAAAAAGGAGAATTTGAGACATTATTATATATTGACACTGTGGCTAAAAAAATTAACATTGCCATGAACTATCTTTTCCTTTTTGGTCAAATTCTGGCAAACTGCTTCTTGATTCCTTCCCTCCTATTCCATCATTGTGATTAAGTTTTAAACTTAGATGTACTTATTTAATATGCACAAAAGAAAATAATATCTGCTTTAATATTTTTTATAAGAATACATTTTTAAATGCAAAGCATGCATGATTGGAGGGGGGAGGTTTCTGGCTGGAGCCATAAATCTGTCTAATCAATTAATCTTGACACTCTTACCAGCTGCACTTCTCCAAAAGCGCCTCTTCCAATCACTTTAACAACATCATAGTCTTCAGCTTTCATTTGTAAAGCTCGTATTTTTTCCACAATTTTTTCATCTAAAAAAAAAATTAAACAAAAGCTATTATAATATATTTATAACAGAATAAAAGAACTTTTGCCAATATTTGTCATTTAGCATCAAAGTGAGCTATTTGAATCTAAATGTTTACAGCCTTCTTGGTAATTCTTATCAATGTGTATAAGTATCTGAAGGGAGGGTGTCAGGGCAACAGAGAAAAACTCTTTTCAGTTGCCCCATGTGACAGGACAAGAGGCAATGGGCAGAAACTGAAGCACAGGAAGTTCCGCCTGAGCGTGAGGGAGAATTTCTTCCCTGTGAGAGTGATGGAGCACTGGCACAGGTTGCCCAGAGAGGTTGTGGAGTCTCCTTGTCTGAAGATCTTCAAGGCCCGCCTGGATGCAACCCTGTCTACCATGCTGTAGGTGACCCTGCTTGAGCAGGGGAGGTTGGACTAGATGATCTCCAGAGGTCCCTTCCAACCTTACTAATTCTATGATTCTATGATTCAATCTCAATTAAAAAGCTGGTACTGTCTGGAAAAGAGTAACATCTTGTAT
>NW_028185694.1:1938898-1975959 GCF_003343005.1 Rhea americana | reverse complement strand
GGGGGGGGGGGATTTTACTGATTCTTACTTCACACCTTTAATAATCATTTATAAGCTTCCAGAAACATTGTGATAACTAATGAACCAGATATGCCTATCTTGAATCTTTCAGATATTTTTTTCCTTGCCATCTGCTGTGCTGCCACCAGTCACTGACTTCCATGGATAACACAGGAGCATGAAGAACCCGGGACACACAAAAGCACAGCAGGTGCAATCTGCTGCTACACACCTGCAGGATTCAACAGCAGTCAGACAGTTAGCAAGATAACTCAATAACCTTCCTGTATAATCTCAGCCTAGCTTATGCAAGGATATGACTTCAGATCCATTTATTCATTCCATACAACATTTTAATTCAGCTTAAGCATGCTTATATCACTGCAGGCCATCTCAAAGTGCTTTCTTTAATAATGATTACATGCCTAGTTCTACACTTTTTAAAATTAAATCAACAATATTCTGCTCAAGTACATTTTGGTACAACACTCTGCAAATGAGCTTTACTTTTTTTTTTTTTCTGCTACAGGAATCTACGAGGAAATCCACTGAAATCCAATGAAACTCTGACTTCTAATACTAAGAAAAAAAATAATAGAGAGGAAGGGCTAAGGCTCTTGATTTTGTAAATGCCAGTGAACATATTTCTGGCTAAATGTATTTTTTTTTCCTCTCAAGGACAAAAGATAACAGAAGCAATGAATRGAATCCATAATTCCGTAATCATTCTTAAGTGTGACAAGTTTTTCACACTGCCCTCATATATACTTAGATGAAGAACAAAACTAAACAAAAGGTTGGCTTGAGCAAGGACTCTTCCAGGAAAGAACATGAGACTGTTTGAAGAGCTGTAGATGCTTTACATCCACAGAGAGGTGCAGAGGTGCACGAGACCCCTGCTTAGAGAGAAAGCTTGTAGGATTTGTTCTCAAGAAAGGAATTAAGAGAGATCTGAGAGTTGGATGGGGAAAAAAGGATCAGAGGTACAGTTAATTTGGTATGACATTACACATGACTATGTCAGCGGGGAATTAATGATAACGAATATCTAGCAAATAGTTCAACCACTCCTACACCCTTTTGAAGGGCAACCTGGCAGGATGCAAGTAATACAGCAGATTCCTCACCTTTTTCATTCAAGGGAGCAATAAGCCAAAATAACGAGGCACTCTGCTAGACCTGGAAGAACTGGTCAGGGATGATGAAGTCAAYGGCAGCCTTCACTGGGATGAACAACCCACAACCATGGGATGGTGGAATTTAAGATCTTGAGAGAACCAAGGAAGGCAAACAGCAGACCCTGGACTTCTGGAGAATGAATTTGGGCTTGTTCAAGAAATACATAGGCAAGATCCCATRGGAAGCTGCTGTGGAGAGAAGCCCAGGAGAGTGGGTTGACCTTGAAAGAAGACATGCTCGCAGCACAAGAACAGTTTGTTCTGGTGGAGCTAGAAATCAAGCAGGCATGGCAGGGGGCCAGCTTGGCACAAGGGGAACTCCTGCCTAGGCTCAAACGTGAAAAGAGAGGATTTGGAAGGTGGAAGTAGGGATGAGATACCTATGAGAATATACCAGGAATTCAAGGAAAGCCAAAGCTCAGTTGGAGTTGAAACTAGCCAGGATTAGAAAGAGCAACATGAAGAACTTCTACAAATACACTGGCAACAAAAGAAAAACTGAGGTAAGTATGGGCCCATAGATCTCAACAGGATGAGATAATTAAAACTGGCAAAGTTGACAAATGTGCTACATTCTATGTACTGATAATATTGTGAAAAGATTCAGAGTACAAACAGGAAAAAAAGCTGAGAGAATGCAAACACTTTTTACAGTGAATCATGAAAGCTTAGAGAGGAAGTATAAGACAGCAACAATGGCTCATTCAGGCCAAACTTATTATTTCAATATAATAATTTTGCAGTTGACAGGTAAAGACCATGTTCAGAGGCTTCCTCAATTGCAAATCAGAAGCTTTGGCACAGGATAAGGATGACCAAGGCAAATTTAAGGGACAAACAGCTGTACAGAAGGAACATCAGAAAACTTCAAGTCAGAAAGAACATGCCATTAAACATTTAAACATAAGACATTTCATTAGACAGCAATCACACGAATTTATTTTCAAATATTTCCAAGATGGGCTGGAAATGAAACATGCTGAGGGGGTAGTCCTACATTATCTCCATTACTGGTTGAAAATTCACAGAAATGCTTTTATTCTATGTTAAAAAAAWAATACAGAAATTATAAACAATTTTCATATAGTTCCAGTGAAAACGTTTAAAATTAAACAACACAGTTAAGCAATAAAAGCAAGCAAGCAAATGAAGTAATAATTGGTTTGCTGATAATCCTTATGAAATTATGAGAATTGAGCAAGCCTATTTGCTCTACTAAAAGATTTAATAATCTAAGTTAAAAAGAAATCTAGACATGCACATGTTTTGGAGTTATTTAGATGGACTATCCGTTTTTTTTCATAAAGTTTAACGGATATGGAACAGATAATCAAAGCAARGAACTAACTGGAAGGAAAAAAACAAGACCACAAAGTAAGCTCAGAGAAGCCCTGAAGTAGTATCATATTTGCATCAAGTTGGATCATATGATTTAGTTCATGTATCATGTAACATGATCAGATTCAACATGCAGGAAACGTTTCCAACACTATCCCGAGAATTTTACTATAGGGTWGAATCTTCAAAAGCTTTCATGCAGATGAGATATCAGAGATGATTTCTACATATATTTGCAACAGCATGAGGCCCAGTAGAAAAAAATGTCAAGTGAAAAGAAAGATATTAGATGAACGGTGCAATCCTAGATTATAACAGAATCATATAAAATATTGTAATGCTTGAGTAGAAGCCCTAAAATGTGAAAAATATCATCACCTATGAGTCAGGTTTCTTCAACACAGCAAGGACCAAGAATGTTAGGTAACAGAAGTGTTGAAGTCAACTTTTGATTTACTACTCAAAAATGACACTGTAACCTTGAAACAAATGGAGCTTCATTTTCTGAGTGGGTAGAGATTTTGGATCAGGCATTGACAGCTGGCAACAAGAATGTGTCTGAAGCTTACAAGTGCTTGTGCAAATCGAATAAATATCTGACTAAAAAGGAGGAGAGAGGAAGACTAGACTTTCCTGCCCTTGAAAAGAAAAAATGTTRTATTTAGATTATTTTCTCAGAAGTTAAAAAGAAAATGTATCAGGCAGTTACGGGCGTGTAGTCTCAGGGGGAAAAAGAATACAAGGGAGTGAAATTTTATCCTTACAGGCCAGAGACAGTCAGTCAGTGAGTGCTGCCATGGAGCAAAAGTTGCTGCTTTGAGCAAAAGTCTATCCAGAAATTAACCTGAAGTACAGCCAGAAAGTACTGCAATCTCACACTCTCCCTCAAACAAATCAATCAAACAGAAAACCTGAAGTAAACAGKGATGCAGACACAATACCTGGTCAAAGGCGAATGGGGAACAAAAAGCTGCTGGAGACCTCATAGAAGTAGCAGTAACTAGAGGGCACAGCTTCAGACAGGCTAGCATTTCCGTTTCCAGAGAAAAGAAAGGGGCACTCAAAAAAAGCTTTGGTCCTCTGTAGGCCAATAAAAACAGAAAACATGTAGACATACAAAGCAGCAGTTCTCTGACTTGCAGACGAACCATTTCTGACCACATGAAAAAGAGTCTGATGGAAGAACTGAACTGCTTTAGGTCTATCAAGTGACCGAATGGAGAAGTGGGCTAACAACATTGATGTATAACTTGTTTATATTTTTAAGACATTCTGTCTTAAAAACTTTGACCCCGATTCCTGCTTTCCTTTGAAAAAGTTGATTATTCGACCAACTCTTAATAGAACAATATTGTTTAAAATGGAATTGAAGCCAAACCTGCTGAAATGACTACAATAATCTGTCAAGGAGTGGCCTTAAATGCAAGAGAAAATCAGAGAAGCAATTAGCTCATTAACTCAACATGAGATCTACACTACACTAAGTTTCTAAGATTCCTCTTGGTATCCAACGTTACATCTGTTTCACTGGTAGGAAGTATGGAATACAGAGAATTACAATCGTGATAATATCGTATGATAATGCCTTTATGTCATTAACTGCAGRGTTGGCATATGATTCACATGAATTGTTTGCATTTGCAAGAAGCTCATCTGGATTAACTTGGCTTACTGGATGCAGCTTCTAAGCAGTATCTACTTGGAAAAGGAAATGTCCCCCCCCAAAAAAAATCCAGGAAGTCTCTGCTTCAGAGCTTTTGCACAGCTGCTACACAAGCAACACATCTGTATTAAAGGCTCCTTCTAGTGTATGTCGCCATTACAATCAGAAGTTCACCATCCTCCAAAACATCAGTAAATCATTCTAACAATTTTTGAGTGATGCTGATTAACGTRTATGAAGTCACTGGTGAGTTTATGGAGTCAGAGTTCCTGAACAAAATTGGACATGCAGATGGAACTTCTCTCTGTGTTGTCTGAATTTCCCCTAAATCATTCTTCATTCCCTTTTATTCCTGATTACAGGGTATTAACAATTAAATATCTTTATTTTTTATCTAAAATTGTTGTTTGATTGTTTGTTTTGTTAAACTGAAACAGTACACACTACTTATGTGAGAGGCAGCCTAGAAAAGGTGTAAACCACTAAGACATAATTCAGCACKTGGTAAATCTCAGATTGCAGAAAAGGGGAGTTAGAAGAATTTACTCAATCTGTTGTCATTGTTAAGATGACAGAAGAGGAAAAGATCAAGAAAGATTAGCTATGCCAAGACTGGGAAACTCAAGTTTCTTCTCTAAAATAAGCAAGTTAATTTTTCCTCATAGAGGACTGTAAGATTCCTCTCATCGTTTGCGGAATTCGGTTTCCAGTTACTCTCTCCTGCCCCGTGGAACCTTTGTTGTTTCTGAGTATCCTTTCTTGGATACTCAGAAAAAGCAACAGTTTAATCAGAGGCCTAATGGTTGGTTAAAGTATTATAGAAGACTGACAGGAAGTAGTAACACTTATGTACAAGATACTTATCTACATTGTGATAAATACACATTCAGCTTTAGCTCTGTGTACTGAAGAACGTGGCACAAGATCAGAATAGTAAGGGAAGGCAGGGTATGAAAAGTTTCCTGCATATTATATAGAGGCTTCTTCTGCAAAGTGGTCCCAGAAACAGGATGCATCGAATTCCTACAGTAAGGGCAAACAATAAATTTTAACTGTGCAATGAGTTAAACATCTGTGTTTCAGCTTGACAGTACGAGTTCAGCTGAATATTAGCACCTCAGTTGAGACACAAACTACTTCACTTTTAAATTAAAATAAGCTTTTAATAAAACACTACGATGACTACTAATAACCTGCAGTATGTCTGAATTAGTGGGTATTCAAACCCCTGGGAATACGCTAACAAATTCTCTCCTTCAAGTGATATTGAGGAATAATTAGGAGATTAAAATGGCTAAAATTGCGATCATTATAGCAATGTTTTCTACAATTTTTTGAAGATTTGTGTAACATAGACTATCAGGACTGTAAGCAAATACACTGCTTCAGCTACTTCATGTTGTGTTATAGAGCACTTCACTCACAAAACAGCTATGTCACATCTTTGTGGTTGCTTCAGGAAACCTTTCTGCCTTCAGGAGAGATGTGGTCCCTGGGTTCCTAGAACATATCACTAATCAGAGGTCTGTCAGACTCTTTGGACAATAATTCTCATCTAGGCATTTGCAACAGCTCTTCCGATGCTGTGAAAAATCAGAAAAGACAAGAGCTCATTGTCTCTAGCCTACAAGAGTACCAACTTAATGTTCCATAAATTCTGAACACTATTCCCAAATTCTCTTCCAAGTCTAAGGCCAAAACTTTCTCCTGGTCATCATGGCTTCTCTCACATAGTGGGGCAAGCATGCATGTGCTCTTCCCTTCCATTAACACCTGTTACCAGAACCATTAAGTGGTGATTTTAACTTTAAACTGCATAAATGGCAATGTCTCTTACAATGGCAATGACTTACTGAGTCCCATCCTCCTCCTGCTTTTTCCTGMCCCTGAACAGCTCTCTCTGTGCTGACAAAAGTATCAGTGAAGCAATATGAAAATCTGAAACTGGTCCCTGCTTTCCTTTTGCCTGACTTTAATAAAAATAAAACAACGAACCAAACAGGCCATCCTTTGTGTTAGTTCGGATCAGTTCCTCAACCTAGTTCACAAACACCTGCATTGGAAAGGAATTTGAAATAAAATGCTGAGCCAGAACGGACTCTTTCAGCTTCAGTGCCAATATATTACCAGCATCAAATGTTTACAGACGTCTCACTTCAGATACTTTTTTCAAAAAKGGTAAATCACAAAAGATACACAGCACTATTTTCCACCCTCTCTCAGGCAATTTAACAGAAGTTAAGTGACTAACTCTTGAAAGAGATGCACTGCTCCACAATGTGTGAACCAAAATAATTTCTTTAAATGCTTTTTTAAGGCACTTAAGGTAAGTGTGAAGTAAGCTGTTAAAAACACTTAATTACCTACTGTGAATTTAAAGGATTCACATATCCATAAATGTCTTAAAAAAAAAAAAAAAAAAAAAAAAAAAAAAACTACCAAACAAGAACAACTCTTGGATCCTTAGCTTACTTCAACAGAATAAGCATCGTTTGCTTCTGTGTGCTGATGTAACCTGTCTGTGTGTATGAGAAGCAAAGGCTGTCATTTGCCTCTCCTCGTCAGAGAGAGCCCTCTGGACAGCAAGAGAGTCACCTTTCCGAGCTAGAAAAATGGCACAGAAATTTGCCACTGAGTTTGAAAAAGAGCTGTAAACATTGCGGAAAGAAGCTGATTGCTCTTTATAAGAGAACAAATACAACCCATCTGATAGAGCAGACTTTATGATATAATAATTCCATTTCAAAGTCAATGCAAGGCTTCTCTCTCAGATTAGATAAGAGTTTATATGCAAGGCTTACATTCTGAGTAATTAATTACTACAAAGCGATAACTAGGATATGCTTTGCAAATTACTTTACAGTACTTAAGGGAAAAAGATAACATAAAAAGAATTTTGGTAACTGAGTTGTAAAAACTCCACAGTCTGTATTTGCCTACATATTTTTAACAATATTAACAACTCCCCAAAATGAAATATCACTGTGATTAAGTGATTCTTCAAAATACAAGTTTTATAACAAGAGTTATAACAATCAGTAAAATGAAAACGTGTAATGAATTTCTGATCACACAACTTCTAAGACTGTAATCACAACAGTACCATTGTTTAAGGTCCACTTGCAACTTACATCTATTTAAGAAATTATCTATGTTCTTGTTTTTCCTCAGTGCTGGATAATCCAGATCAAGGACCAAGGAATTGAGGCCATCCTGGAAAGAAAAAAAAAAAAGAAGTTAATTGAGTTCTAAAATAGAAATTAACAACTTGCTTAAAACTAATATGCTGAGAATGGTTATATACTTTTCAAGCACACGTTACACTCCTTGCAGGCTAACAAGACTAGCTCTGAATGTGTATGCACACATGTATGTAGTATATGTACACTCTAGTCACGGCAAAGGCGCTAAACACATTGACAGACTCCAGCTCAGTCTAGAAAGAATATAGATATATTACCACTGATTAGTGGCACTGGGACTTAAACTGGAGTAGTAATCTTAATGGTTAAATCCTGACTTACAATACTTGGTCTAGTCAATTTATTTTTTCCTCCATTACACTTTTACTGCATATTCCAAAACTTTACATTCGTATTATCAACGTTTTTGCTTTGTTTAGGCTCTCTCTCCTTTCTTACTCTGGATTTTCAAAAAAGTTATCTTCTCACAAGAAAGACATGACCTAAGCGTAGAAGAGAATTCACCACATAATTCAAGATCACAAAACTAGATTACTTTTTCTGAGCAACTCAAGAAAAGCCAGAACTGTGTGTCATTCTGCTACCAATTTTCAATGCCTCCATACAAAACAACTATCTTGAGATCATTAAGAATGGCAAGGAAAGTAATCACTGAAATCTAATCTAAAAATAGTATTTTAAACACCTGATACACAATTCCATCTTCCCTAGCTTAAAAGAGCTTACACTTGAAAGTAAAGAGACCTTTCTAGYCTCACACAGACAAATAAAAGTAAAAAGAAGCTTCAGATCCTAAGAAAAGCCAGAGCATCTCTTCATGTGCAGCATCTCCAGGGTTCTGCCTGGACCAACAGTTCTGTTCTTTGCTCTAAAAACAAAATCCTGAGATTGTTTCTTAAGGTTCTTTGAACCTCAGCAGGGCAATACAGAGATTTAAGTCAGAGAGATTTAAATCAGAGACAACACTGTATTTATTAATAAGCAACCAATAGAACTAGTCTTCCATTCTCCTTTACATCTGAAAGAAAAAAATGATGCTATAGTTAACAACTTGTTTGCCTTTTTGTAGAAGAAACGATCCTTTCCCAGGTATATTAAAATCTTACTAAAATTATTACACTCATTCTAATAACTTATCTACCTAGATAAAAGCAGGGCCCCAGACTATCAAACAAACTCTGAATGCCAGACTGCGCTAAATGAATACATGAATAAGAAAAGCGACATCTCTACRGATGAGGTATTTAGTTTCACCACAAAAGCCATTAGTGATTAAATGCACTTCCAAAATTAAGAGATTCAATTGCAATAGGGTTTTTTTTTCCCCTCCTACATAATGAAAATGTCTTGGGAAATATCAGTAGCAGTCACTAAACCATGTATGAAAAACAGGACTTGCTCAAGAAGTTACCCAATAGACATGTTTGTATGATTTTACACACTATTTGCCTCTGATAAAAGTCATAGAATAAACTTGCCTTATTTGTTTGAGACTGGTGCAGAAACATCAGTTGCATCTCACTACGTTCATCTGTGAGGCTCCTGAGAGAATTATTTTTATTTATTTGTCATTACTAYTATAAAATATCAGAGCCTCATATATGCAGTAAAACACATTATAAAACAAAAATTCTCAAAAAACAAACAACCACCTCTCCAAAAAGCAAAAGATGCAATACTTACAATATTGCAGTTTCAGCACAGAAAAGATATGGAATTTTATTGTTGAATCTATGTAACAAGAACAGTGATCTGAAGATCTAAAACATCATTAAAATCTATTTTAGAAATTCCTTATTAAAAGAAGCATAAACTAGYGTTTAAAAGGAAAAAAGGGAAGACATTGAAGAATACACAATATCAGACTTTAAGAATAATATTTATAGTCATTACCTGAGCCTTGACTGTAATTGTTCTTGCAAGACCCACTAAGGAGTTACTAAATTTCTCATTTCTTGACAGTATTTCCTATGTGATGCACTAGGACACCTTATTCATCTTTCAGAGCAACAGAAGACTAAACATGTTTTTAGAGCTAATGAAATTTTTCCTGAAGATACAATAAAACTAACAAGGTTGTTAAATACTTATGGTTTAGGCATTCCAACAGTTACACAGACATCGCATATCCAACCAAAAGTAGTGTAAGTGACTTCCTACAAAATAACATAACAGAATCTGTAATTGAAAGCTATTGAGAGAACGTTGGCTTTCAAAAACWGGTATATCCCTCTTTAGTACAGTGTGTCTGCAGAAATATGGATCTTTACCTGCACCATCAAGAAAAGGACCATGCTGCATGAGCTGATGGAGTACAGATGTGCCATCTCTTATGATTTTACGGTACCTAGCGCAAGGAAGTCCCAGTTCTAATTAGCTGGTAATCTATACACAATACCTAACTCCAGCACTAAATAGGACTTTAAGCTATGCTTTCATTAATATATTTGCAATACAACTGCATTAATATATTACTGCTGTTTACAGTGCCCATTTATTGAAATAAAGCCTTTTTTACTCTCTAGAATCCCTTAATGCAATTAAGATTTCACAATTCACTCCGTGCATATTTTGCTGATGAATCACAGTTCTCATTTTTATGGACTTAAAAACAAAAGTTAAATCTCTTAAGCTCTAAGCACATTCTTATTCTATTTCTCTCTTCACAGAACAGCATCTTTTCAACTCTTTTCCATTCTTCTTTTATTGCTAYTGAAACAGTATTTTAATGATCACTAACAACTGTGTGGCCATTTAATGGAGAATAAATAAAAATATTCTGTCTTAATACAAATAAATCAGGCATATCTTTGTTCTTTGCTTTTTTTGGGGGGAGGGGRGGCAGGGCGGAGGAGGAGATGGAAGTGCTATTCCAATGGTTTTCACGCAAAGGTTTTAGAGGTTGACCAAGTAAACCTATTTAAATCTCATTCACAAACTGAAGGCAAAAAAATRAAGCTATCAATTCCAACAGACATTTTAGTAAAGATGCATTAAAAGGTCCAAAAGAACCATAACTTCTAATTTAAATCTAGCTGTTTATTATCATTGTAGATGTCATCGTGTCTTCCCTCTGTCACTCCAATTCCAAAGCTTTCCTGTAGAGTGTTAAAATCAGGTACCGTATTTGTTGCAGATTTGTTGCTTTGCTCTTCTGCCCTYCTTTTCCCAGCCCTCTGGCAGCAGTGTGCAGAGTCAGCTACCGCAGGCRGTATCGACGACAAGAGCTGAGAAGAGCATCAGCTTGCTTTTACCCCGCAAACTGTATCCATCGTCCTTCAACAGCAGACTTCTATGCTCTTAAAATAAATTTTAAGATAACGGATTTCTAGTACACGTCAACGTGTCCTTCAAGAAAGATGTCCGCGGGTTTGTTTTTTGGGTTTTTTTTTATTTTGTTTTGGTTTTTTTACACCAGCATTTTGACATAGGTATTTCCTTAAAGCTCTATATTTTTGTTCGCAGGCCTAGTTTACCAGTCAACACTGAAACTGC
The DNA here is from genome assembly GCF_003343005.1 of Rhea americana. Lineage (NCBI taxonomy): Eukaryota > Metazoa > Chordata > Aves > Rheiformes > Rheidae > Rhea > Rhea americana. Next base: position 1,965,082 of record NW_028185694.1, on the reverse strand, counting down.
ACTACAGTTAAGAAGCTGGGTCAAAACATTTCACAGTAAAACAGACCATCCAAACTGAAGATAAGTAATTCAGGAAATGACACAGCCCCTGTCTAGGCCTCACAGATAAGTCGCTTCAACTAGGAAATATGTTATTAAAGTGATTTCACCGTTCACTTCCTCTTTCTGTTACGACAAAAGGTTCAAAAGCCGATGGGCCAAAAATAGCAGCTTGCAGACGCGCCCGGTGCTGGCAAAGCCAGYTCTGCCCCCACCGGCAGACAGGCTACAGCCCCCAGAGACCCACTGCCAAGAGAAAGACCCAAAGCCGGCGCTTTTGCAACCCCCTCCGGCCTCAGAGGGAAACAGCCCCAGGCCACCACGCACGAGAAATCCACCCTGGGATCACGGTGGAGCTGGCCCTTCTTGGCAAGCAGCTCGCCCTGCTYCACAGTCCTCAACGACCTGGAGAAAATCTGCGCAGGAAAACTCCAGGAGATGCTAAGCACTAAACGTTCACGGTTTTCTCTCCGATAAATGGGGCAGGAACACAGAAAAACGCTAGTAGCTTTTAAATAACCAAGCTCAGTGTTAGTTCCAGATAATCCCACTTGAAGCCCTCACAGAATTCAACCACACTGTGTTGATACTAATTTCTAAAATTCAGTTTGCTGATTGAACCTGTCCAAAGTGGCTACGTACATTCACATTCCACACAACGTCACAATGACCGTGGCTACTTCAATTTATTTCTGACCTTCAAGATGAGAAAAAAAAAAATAACATCTCAAACCCCAAAAGTAAGAACACTAAAGAAAAGTGGTATCAGCTGCTTCCTTGGTACCCAGAGGAAACAATTCATAATCCTGCACTAGCTGGAGAATTATTTGCGTATATATTGCATATTAAAAACAAAACAAAAACCCACTCTTTCTATCCCCGATGCCAGTCTCTTGAATCCTCAAATAAAAGTTATTTTAATAAACTATGCTGCAGTGCAAACTAAGGATAGAACTTTAAAGTATACCCAGGTTGAGTTAGAAAAGTGCAATGGGGAATTACCAAACTTCCTAAGTCTGTGCATACTTGAGCTGACCATCCAATGATTCTTCACTTGGATGAAACCCCCCTCTATATTCCTCCATATGCCAAACAGATCTCAAAATAATTTTCATCCTTCTTGAGTATTTCTTTCCATTTCATGGAAGCGATCACTAGAAATAAGGTTGACAGCTCCATAAGCTGATGTAAAGACAAAATACTGTTTTACCAAATTTATTTCTCACTTCAGTGATCTTTAGTATACCTTGTAATTCATTTGTTCTCTTACTAAAGCATTGAAGGAATAATTCAAGGCATGATAATGCAGTCAAAAGTTAGTGCTGAGRATTTTTGCTATTCTGGAAGGGTTCAAAAAGTAGTAGTTTTACATTGATTAACAGATTTAACGGGATGATAATGTACCAAAAATGGCTTCATCCTTAAAGACCAGTAAAAGAACAATCACAAAGCAATTGTTCAAGATGCAACAACAAGTACTTTAAGGAGCAAAAGAATATATAAACAAAGATCAGAAAGGCAAAGTAAAATGAGTTATAGTTTACAAGAGATGTGAGGCAAGAAGAGAGGACACTTTAATAAATAAGAACAATTAAAATAAATGTCCATTTAGAGTTAAGAAAGAAAAATAGCACATAGAAGGTTTAAGTTTTCCATGTTTTCTCTAAACTTCTCTGGACGTATTTACAAGGAATAAGAACAACAACAAATTTATACACTATACAGGAGAAAATGTACTGAAGGCAGCAAAATCAACTGAAATTCACTCTGAAATATTGAAGATGACTATCCTAACATCAATTTTTGGAGAACAGGAGAGATCAGTAAGACTAAAAAGGGCCAACCAAAGGATTATTCTTAAAAAAAAGGGAGGACTTTCTGAATTACAGGCTAGAACACTTGGAGACAGGCAGCTAGAACAAGATGTTAATCAACTTGTAACCACCTAGAAGATTAACATAGAAGACACAGACAACTTGCAACATGCATTTTCCCAGAAATAAAATGAAGTAATATAATCTATTTCTGGCAGAATGCAAGATGTACCAGATAAAGAAAAGCATCTTAATAGAAATAAAACGGAAGACTCYCCATTCTCATTAGCAAAGTATAGCGCTATATCATGTAGGAAATCATGGAGAAAACATGCAAAGTGTAATTATCAGGAGTTTGGTGTAAGACTTGTAAAAGTCTGTCAAAAAGAAATTAATCTCCATTTGTCTTGTTCCAGTTCTACTTAAGATTTTCATCTCTTTGAAGTCTACCCAGATATTCTTTCTAAATTAGTTTAAGAAGTAACACACAAAAAGGCAGGCACTTAAGCAAAAGAGAGAGGACTTAGAGGAATAAACCAGCAGCTCTGAATCTATTTACAGTGATTTAATCTTTAAGGTAGTATTTATTTTAGTAAAAGAATGTACTTACACTTAACCATTACATTAAATACTTTCTCTCCAGATTCATTTGTTAAATTTATTACTTGTTTCCCTTCAAGATTAGTCGTTACCTTTTTCCCCTCAAATCGCAGTAACATAAAATAGATCTTGCCTGTATTGCTGGTAAGCAGGGTAGCCATGGAAAACTCAGTAGTTAAGAATAATCTGCTTTTATCTGAAGTCATTATACATATCCAGGTTCTTTAGCTAATTTTGATTTTACAATTCACTTTACTCTCAAAAAATTAACATGCACTGAAGTCCAGAACTACAAACCTGTTAAAATAAAACTAGAGATAATTTCCTATTAATCTGAATGCTCCAAGGTCTTTAATAGCAAGTTTACCTTCTTAACAAGAGAATAAAGAGCTGTATGGTAATTTTGACTGTTACTCTCCCATAGCAAGCCAGTTATGCATCAGTTCAGCTGAAGATTTCCCAAGCAATCAAGCAGAATTCATAATAATAGAATGGCAAACAGATGATTTACAAATACAGAGAAAACAAATACATGCCTATAATAGTCCTCTGACACTCTGAAAAAGCGGAATTACCTATTCTGTTTCATAAAAATACAAATGGAAAAGAAGGCATCTATTCATTTCTCTTTTCCTACTAAGAACTTTGAAAGGCTACAGCTGCAGAAATCAGAGAAAACAAGGAAACTAGGAAAACAAGTAAAAGGTCAGGGAGCTTATCCATAGTTGAGGTGAGAAATAGATGTACCGTCTATTCTTAAAGTCACATTTTGACTGCCAAGCTTGTTTCACAGTAAAGTTCTGCTTCTCCACTATGAAAATGTTTCTGTTCACCTTTTCTTGCCCTCAGATGGTTCAGGCTCTGAAATCGGCTTCAGTAAGCAGCCGCTGCACATGCCAGAGCACTAGTCACATACCCCTTTGGTCCACTGTGAACCTATTTTTAGATAAATGTATCTCATATATATTTCATCATACAATGCAAGTAGCTATGTTTCATTACATGATTTTACTGATCTGTTTAGCAGCCTTAGATAAACAATATGTAAAAACCCAGTGTGGTAAATAGAAAGGATACTAACTACAGTAAGTAATGAAAATTTTAACTATCTGTTTTATAGTAACTGGAATTGCAGAAAATAAGGCTAGAAGGAAGGTCAAGATACCATCTAGCAACCTCCTACCCTAAAAGCAAATTCACTAGAAGTAATAAAGTGACTTATTTTATTCCAACCACTGATTCAGAACAAATTATTACAAAATTTTCCTATACTAAAAGTATCAACAACTGTTTAATTTACTCTTCAGAATATATCTAACCCCAACAAATGTCCACCTATAATATAATCTCCTGCCTAACTTAATGCCAGCAATATATCCCAATTGCACAAATCATGTATTGCTTAAAGTGTAAGCCCTGTATTCCAAATTAATTCCAGACATGAAGTCGTGATTTCCAGTTGCAATAATTAAGAAAAGTAAAGCAATCAAAACCTCATTAACTTTGAGATAAAGTATTCAGATGCAATACAAAGAAATGCAGAAGAGCTGTTGCCACAGGTGTTTTTAAGGTCAACATATCAAGATCTGTCCCTTGGGTATCAGAATAGTCTGATCAATGGGCTAGCAGAAAAAGGCACAGTTTCTGCTCCAGGGGAGAAACAACGCAAGTCAAACAGAAATGGTCAAAACGAGAGGGTCCTACTATTTAGCTGCTGTTCACGTTTTGTGGAGCACTTTCAGAAAAGGAAATAGTTATAAAAATGATTACAAAGACAAAAGGAGCTTGCAGGAAAGACACTGTGAAAAAGATTAAATAAAATGGAACAAAAAAGGGGGGTGATTCATTTCAAATGCTAATGAGTCAGAAGACCTTTTTCAACCTTAAAGGACTGTTGGTCCTACATTTTCTAGTAAGGTAGATGAAACGATTAGCTGATAATTAGTTTGATTGAGTACCTACTTAATGACATTAGAGGAAAATTAATGTAATTTAAACAAAATGAATACACACATTATACCAATCACTGATCTCTCAAATAACTTTGGCAAAAGAATACTAACATCAAGAAAACAAGCTTTTATATTTGCACTGCTATCTATGCATAATTGTTTGGAAAATAAAACATTATTTTAACCCAAAGAAGTTAGGCAGCACTAAAAAACAGCTTTCTCACAGAAATAGATTTGGTAATATAGAAAATTTGTTTACAATTCCTTTTTATTTAGTTCACAAAGTACATTTCAATAAACGATTATATGAATGCCTTACTTTTAAAGCAAACTAACATTCTTAAAAGTAGTTTTACCARTTCACAATCATAGCTCACACAAACCTTAGACTTTTTATTACAAGGATAAAAGGCATTTTATAACTTGAAAAAGGAGTTCATGGCATGAGTTTTAAATATATATATTTTTTAAGTAGACTAGTGCATTCACAAAGAATAATTCCCATTTCATATGCGGTAAGAGCGTCTCATTTTATATATTATACTAGCTTCATTTGGAGCTTCAGATAAACATACTGCGATACTTCGTTCCTCAGTCTGACATGCATCTAAGAACCATCAGTCTACGCTGATGACCCTGCAATGAGATTCACTATTAATTTTGTCTCTGAAACAGATAATACATTTTTCCACAAAGCAAATCTAAATGTAAGTATTAGTTGTATTTCTATTACTTGTAAATACTACATATTATTAAACATATCATCAAGAATTAAAAAGAAAAGGAAAAAACCCTATACTTGGTCCAGGTAGGATTGTTTGAGTTATAAAATAACAGAAATAAATTTAAATTCTAATAGATGTCAGGAGTAGTAACACAACATCCTGGGTTTTAAAACAGACCAGAAACTCTCTTTCTTCTCCTCTAGACTATTCCTGTTGCAATTCAATACATATATTTTTAGAAATTAATCAGGCAAATCATTCCTTTACAAGAAAAATCCATGAGGAATAGTATCATCAGTTAAATGGAATTTTCTGAACAACTGTGAYAATAAAAAGGCATTTAAGAGGTCATTTACTTCAACCTATATCTTTCTAGCTATTTGTAGCAGTAATGGAAAAGAACACACCAGATTTTATGACAACTAGAAGTGTATGATATTGCATGTTTTTCTCTGGAACAAGAACAACCAGATTGGTTTTGTCATTTGAAATAATTCATAGAAATTTCCTCTTTTTGAAAAAACTAACCCCCCCCCATCCACATCCACACATAACAGGCTGTCCTGTATAAAGGAGACTGAAATTACACTTGGCAAAGACATTAAGCAGCTGCTTTGAGTAGGAGATGGGACTAGATGATGTCCCTCCAAGCTGAAACATTATGTGATTCTACAATTAAGTGTGACTTGARCATATGGAGGTGGGCACTGTTAAGATCAGTTTTTATACCAGTAAGTCCAGAAACTTCTGGCTGTGACAGAATATAGTCCTTAAACAAGTCATTTCTTTATTGCAAAAAAGTATGGAAGTAAAGTAGAAGTAAAGAAGTATGAAGAACAGGACCACCCTCTCTACTGATTTTAATAGATTTAATTCAGAAAGTCTAATGAAGTAAGAGTCTATTTTTATTTTCTGCTGTAATTACTGATTTACAAGATAAAAGTTTGTTCTGTGCATAAATGAGTATTAATTAGATATTTCACCTAGAAGATTAGTCATGATTCTTGCTTTGCAAATGCAGCTGCTGTCTGCAATTGTGAGTAGGTTTTGGTAAGATCTTTGACCTTCTCAGCTGGAAGAGGAGGTGATTCAAAGGGAGCAGATAATTTCTTCTTAGGAATTTTTCAATTACATCATCAATAAACTAATTTAATCATGGAAGAAAGGTTATTTGTTTGGTTGCTAAAATCCACTTAAGATTTAAAAAACTATGACACAGGTAAGTGTATAACCTTGTTTTAGAAGTTTTCAGTGGAGGAGATCATTATTACATTTATATTTTTATTATAGTCAACCACAAACAGGGAAAATGGCAGCTCTGGATTTTGAGTCAGTTCATATAGCTTTAACCAATCAATAGATCTTGTTATACCCTCTGTCTTATGAAACAATTTGAAGAAGTTCCTAATGCTAATTGCAAGTATTATCAAAAGGACCTGTGTTTAAAAATAAAGTATATAATGCTAGATACACAGGAAAAAAYTCCAGCCTTCTGCATCTTGAATTGACCAACCCTAATAAATAAATACTTTTTGCATTAATATGCAGCACCTAAGTTTTGCAGCATTAGGGGAAAGAACATCACCTTATTAGTGTTTGTGAAATACCCAAACACTATATATGACCAAAATGAAATAAGCATTAATATGTCACTTCTGTTATTGTAAAACATCCTGCGCTAAGCATGAAAGAGCACCTAAATACTGGCATGACTATGATTAAACTTATTTCATTTAAACTGGGAAATATTTGGAGTTATACTGCTACTCAAAAACTAGAATATGCATACTTGCATATATATATATAAATATTTATACACACACACACACATATATACACACACACACTCATATGCAAATACATATTCATAACCTGGCAATGAAGGGATATGAAGGAAAGTAAGGCAAGCTTCTACAAGTAGATTAGCAGGAAAGGAAAGACCAAGTAAATTTGAACACGCTGGTAAGCGCAGTATGGGATCTAGTGACAAAAGGACATTGAAAACACCAAAACTCAAAGCCTTTTTTGCCGCAGTCCTCAGGATCACTAACACAATCTGGGATAGTGAGAAATACAGTAAAGGAAGACAGAATTAGGGACTACTGAAGCAAACTGGACAAATATAGCTCCAGGGAACCAGACTGGGATGCAGCCACTCAACATCACTGCCAGGCTACTCTCTATCACCTTTGAAAGGTCACAACAAATGGGGAAGCCATTTCCAAACACATGAAGGAAAAGGTGAGTGAATAAATTTATAACATATAAATTGTGCCTGATCAATCTAGCTGCGTTGTATGATGAGATTACAGCTTCAGTGCCCAAGTTGAAAGCAGTGGATGTTGTTTGTACCTTGGCTTTAGCAAAGCCTTCAGCATGGTCTTCTGCCATATCAGGACAAGAGGCAACGGACACAAGTCGTAACATGGGAAGTTCTAACTAGCTGTAAGGAAACATTTTCTTCCACCAGGAGAGTAGTCAAACATTGGAACAAAATGCCCTGAGAGGATGTGGAATCTCTGTATTTAGAGATTTCTAAAACTCAGCTGGACAAGGTACTGAACAACCAATCTAACTGGACCTGCTTAGAGCATCTCAGCTGCTTAGAGAAGATGATCTTAAGAGGTTCCTTGCATTTTAAATTATTCTATGATGGGTATTTTTTATTCAATTCCCCMAAAAAAAAAGTTTCTGGCAAACACATCTTAGTTACAGGCAAGGTGCCATGTAAATCTTCAGAGGTACCACAAATTGCGTGGCTAGGCATTGCTGTCTGAAGAGCTGACTGGAAATTTTCTGAAACATTGTATTATCACAGTGTCTAGAACACCAGTCACAGATAAGGGCTTGTCTGTGGAAGACTATGACTTTTTTTTGTTCTGTGCTGCTGTCAAATATAAGATAGGAGAGCCCTGCTGCAGACAGACAAACCAGAATACACAGAGACAACATCAGAGAGTACAAAAGGCAATCGACTGGAACCTGGTCTTCCGTATCTGTGGTGACTGAGCTARTAAAATCACTGGCTATTTGTTAATAGGAACATACAAGGCAAATAAAGCTCGCATGAAGAAATTCAAAACAAAAAGGAGTATTTTTTCTGCATCATACAATGTTAAGCTAAAACTTGTTGCCRTAAGAGATTTGAGCAGCCAGGAGACAGTCTGAAGGCGATTTGATTCAACGGTGATAAAGCTGTCAAGGGCTATGAAACCGAAGAACACCACATCTACCTCAGGGTAGCATATCTGAGCAGTGCATCTYCAGTGGCTGACAGAATATAAGGGTATCTTCTGAGCTATTGGCTACTCTTGGAAATAGGGTATTAGGCTAGGCAGACTCTTGGTTTGATCCAGTTTCAGTTCTAGTGATCTATTTTCGTATTATTATTTTGAGCTACTGTTCCAATATCCCTGCACAAGCTGTTTCATTTTCTACAAGCAATTAAAAGAAAAAAAATGACAGATTTTTCCATAGCCTGGTAACATGGGCTCCGGTCATAGAAAGACATCAGGTATCAAACTTGCAAATACCTGACAAAGAGGAAGAGTTTTAATATTGGAGACGAAGAGAAGACCATACTGAAGCAACAAGATAGTGGATCTTAATTCACACATGAGAAAACAGAGGCCGCGTTCAATTACTAACTCTGGCAACTGCCAGATCGAGTGTTACTGCTATAAAGGAGGTTGTGAGTTTAGTAAAAACATTTGAAAGGAATTAATATCAGCCCTATGTGGACTGAAATAGTTGTTATAATCTTAGCGATGCACAGAACATGGAAACTATTTATCATTTAGGCATGCTTTTAAGTAATACTGCATCTATTTTAAGCTAATGTGTATATTATGAAGTGGCATTACTAATATATATGCACACAATTACATTAAAAAAAAAGCTGTCAAAATTAGGATTTAAGAGAATGAAGGCTGAATGTCCAACCTTATTTTGCTTCTCTTCTACATTATGATAATCCTTCACAGATTTTCCTGCCATGGTATGGCAGCCATGGGAYGGGTAGATATGCAATCTATTTGTGTCCCCTTTACTGGATACAGTTTCATCTCTCGTTCAGTGAGAACAAAATCAATGGAACTAAACGTACAAAATTTACTTGTTTAAAAACTCAAGAACAAAAGAAATGTTTTCAAGTAAACTCAATGAATGTACTTAGAACTTGATTTTCATTACTAGACAGACAATGCAGGAACCACTCACACTGCAGTTTTTGAAATGAATTTCTGATAATCATGACTGATTATCATTTTTACAGCTGCTTAAAMCTCATTCTAGTTTTAAAAGTTATTTGTTGTGGTAATATTCTAGATGATAATTCTTCAAAAGAGTGGGACACTTGGTCTGGCACTAGCATAACAAGTTCCCCAAATATTTGTCTTCCTAAATATTCCAGCTGTAGGTAACCAATCAAATAGTTGGGTGTRCCTATATATAGTCAGATACTTTTGTTTGCATTTCTGAAAAGGAATTGTATTAAATTATCAAGGGAAACTGCAGACTGCTAGAAAGACCCAAAATTAAAGTGAATTTCCTTTATCTTTTACTGCTAAAAGTGAAAATAGTTGTAAATTATAACAACATGTTAATATATTATTTGGCTTTAAGAAAATTCCAGTGTCTTATCTTYTAAGAAAAGGTACTATGAATATTACAAATCTCATTTTTTTTGGGTTAGTTGGGCAATTTTATCAACTCAGAAACTTACAATTTTCAAATCTAATTCAAGTAAGACTGGTCTGTATTAAGACAAGCAATATTATGAAATTTTTCTGAAATCAGAAGTACCCTAGTTAGATGTTTACTTTGCAGTAAAGAGGTGCTCCTGAGTACACTCTCTCCCCCCCGTTCATTAAGGATAAAGTACAAGAAGTATTTTTGCTGTACATATGCATATTCACCCTTTTAGCTATGGCAGTTGTAGTGTGATTTTCAAAGTGGACATACAATTTTTTCACCAAACTCTCAAGAGAACATCCCCTCCCAAAATACTACATTTTGGGGTCAACATGCATCTTTACTTTCTTTTACTGTTGAAAATTCCTGGTCTCCAATTTCCTGTACACAAACCAGGAAGATAAAGATATGCAGCTGAGATATAAATAGCACTCCCTTTTTACTTGCAAGGCACAAGAAGACATCTGAATTCTAATATACCATCCTGGCATGATAAAAAACTAATGTACTATTTAATCACTTAAAACAAAGGACCAATCTCCCACAACACAGCTCACTTCATACTACCTTTTTCTAGCTTCTGACATCACCCGCTATTACATACTAATGTAACTCTATATTTAAGCCATCTCTTCATTCAGAATGTCATCACTCACAGTGGAAACACTGCAGTTAGATCCCAAAATAGAACTCCTAGAAACATTAATCCTTTATGCTGACTCATTTTCTGAAAATATAACTTTAGTTCTTCGAAAGTACATACTTAACTTCATTATGGGCTCACATCATAGACGTTTAGCTATACTTTTGAGAAACACTCATTGCAGTTACTGCTTTCATCACAGTAACAACTACTTGTGAAACTTCACTAACATGCAGCAAAACCCTGCCACTTTGCCTGACCTACAGTGATTTAAAATTGTCTCAGTAATAATCTATCAAGTCCTCATTTCAAAAGTATGTATGAACTAACTGTATTCGCCTAATAATGGCAAAGTAAAATCCTTTCACAGAAAGTGTTCAAGAGGCTAAGAAATACTGCAGTTATCCAATTAGCAGATACTGGGATCTGAAACATTAGGAATTTCCAAAAAAATGTGTTTGAAAGCTAGATCCCATTCATTCAGGCAAAGAGGGATTTTGGAGAATGAAATCTCACAGGTTCTCACAGTAAATCATGGTACTGAAACTCAAGGTTTATAGTAAAATGACCAGAAACAACAAATCAGAGTTTTAGGAAACATAACCTAGACAAGAAAGAGACATAACAGTAAAAAAGGCAAAAGGATACAAAAKAATTATACAGGGAAATGCCAAAGACGTTCTGAATTCTAAATATTATTATCACTTAGTGACTTGGGCCAAAGAGGAGAGTAACAGATAACACTGTTACAGTCTTTTCAAATTGAATGGCCTCAATTCAAATTATAAACCAATGTTTCTGTCTTGGTTTAAAATTCCATTAACTAATAAACTGTGTGACAAACTTTGATTACATATTAACATTTTTAAATGTTAGCAACTGAATTAAACAGACATTCTCCTCCATATGTTGAGCCATATTCTGGGAGAAACTGAAGGAGCTCTTTTCAAAGATGAGCTTTTCTATTACTTGTAATTTTTGTTCGTAATTTCATTCAGCAAAAAGAGTACGTAATTTTTCTTCCAGATACTCCTACATACATTTAAATAAAATATCATATCCATAGCTACCAATAAAGCATCATAACTTGGCAATAAATCAGTCCTTATGACCTCTTATCTGAGTCTTTCGCAGTTTCAACTAATTAAAAATTGATGTGCCTTACAGTTGCTTATAGATTCAGTAAAACAGGTTTGTTTCAGATCCAGTATACTGCAGAACTCAAGACAKGCTAAGCAATCCAGAACGCCTACACGCAGGCGGAGGAAGGCAGCACCTCCAACGCTGTGGCACAGGCAAAGGGAATAGCTTTCAGATAGAGAGTTCACAGGCCATGTAGGGTACATATAGTCAAACCAAAAAGCCCTAAAATCCTACCTTCTGTCAAAAAGGCAGCCCCAGTTTACAAATCATAAATGCCCCAAGTTCATAGGGAAATGCACCCTATAGGAAGCAAACCAATGAATTCTTCCCCGGGAAATATCTCCAAAGACCTAGACCGCATGTGGATTGTATAGCTGTATTTTATTCCAATGACTGTATTTCACAGCAATACCAGCAGCAGAGATTACACCCAATATAATCCTGCACAGCCTTCTCACTGTACATAAATGAAAAAAGTAGATTACTTTTACTTCCCAGTATAACCCGGAGCACAAGTAGACTTTTGGACTGAGACGCTTGGAAGAGGCGCATAATTGGACCATATTATYAGCACAGGTCCCTTCTCTTCCTCCTTAGTTTTCAGTCTTCCAGTGTCACAGATCATTTCTAATCCATGCTCCAAACGCAATCAACCCATTCCTTCACTAGGATCTTATGGCACTAGTTTAACAAAAATGCTACATTGCCAGCCCTTTGTTAGCCGAACCTGCGAGACTGTATGCTGAACAAGAGGGGCAAATGACCTCAAAATCCAGGTTTGTCAAGTGTTATAAATTAAAATAAGCAAAGGTTTAACAGTATCACTCATTAACAAGAAAGTATCTACCAATGCAATGAAAACAACTGAAACAGCTCGTAGCATCATTTTTTGTTCTCCCTTGCTTACTCCAGTTACTGCAGGAGTTGCTACAATTCAGTCACTAACAGAAAATTTTACCTGACATTTAAGAAATTCAGAGCTTTTTTAGAGTTCCCCTTGTCTATAGTAGTATAAACACATTTTAAAAAGTGCTAAGTACTTTTTATTTAATGTATTAAGAGTACTTTAGATAAAACCTGAAAACATAACATCTTGACAGGAAATTTTAAGAAATATAACAAAACCTTGAAGTAACAAAACCTGTAACTTATTTTAAACTTGTACTAAAGGGAAAAATGTTTACTGCTCACCATCATTTGGGACTTTTGGAACAATTATGCAGAATAAGCTATATGAAATACCTAAAAGAAATCTATTGTTTTATCCATATTTTCAGCAAAACAAACAGATTCACATGCCTTTTGGCTAAGACTCTATAGAGCGTATCTGAGAGCAGGAGCTCTCGACCCGGGAAGCACAAGCCCTCCGCTTCCTGGGAGAGGGCTGAGGATGTGCTATGCAAGGGGCTTTACTGGGAGTGGACCAGGAAAAGTGGCTGTGGCCAGGGAAGGGCCTTTCTAGTCCTGTTCCCTCATGTATATGATTACAGTAAGGAGCACGGGCTTTACATCCCTTTACTCATTCATACAGTAGAGTCCAGACAAATTCAGCCCTTCAGAGTACCAGAGAAAGGTGGACTGGTTGGGCCCCAAAAGCTGCTAAGATCACTCTGTGCTGAAGAGTCAGCCAAGTTGCTTCCCTCCAGCACCCCCAACTCCCCCCGGTTCATCACAGACCAACATGAGCTGATTTGAGCACTGCCAAGTGGAAGAAGAAAAGCCCCAAACCCACAGAGCAGAATTTTCAACACCAAGAGGCTATCCTTTGCTCACATATTAAATCAAATACAGACTTCAGAGCACAAGCCTCATTTTTAATTCTGACACAGGATTCTATCCCTAGATGAAAAAACATCAACCTTGTTTGCCAAAATGCAGTTTATCAGAAGTTAGAGCCAACTACAAGTATGGGCTATTTTGCGTATCAATTTGATATTTACAGTTGCATTATTCAATTAACAAGAATTCTACCCATAAGAACAGCTGCTCAATTAGTATCCTGTAGAAAATATATTATTAGATGGGAAAATTGATTTCCTGATCTGTCTCAAAATTAAAAAGGTATTAAATAACATTTACCTATCTGCACTAGCTACTCTGTGAATGCTGGCATGAAAAACAGGAATTTTTAATAAATAATACAGTGAAATGTAGAGTATTTCAAATATACATGTCAAAATTAAAACTCCTGGTATGACATCACACATGTATTGAACTCTGACATTCTTGAGCAAAAAAAGGTCATTACATGCTGTGATGACTTAAACCATAACATCCTAAGCAAAATCACTTTCTGATTAACTACACAATTATGCCACATCACAATTAAGCATATTTTTCCAAACAGCTACCATCTTAATAAATCAACTCATTACTTCAGAATATTCTCACTAAGCCAAAAACAAGGAGTCTTCACAGACCTTCAGCAAACTTTTCAGGAGCCATACGACACAGCTGCAAGACACTATTCATCTGCACCTCGTATTGCCCTAAAAGGGCTAGGTCTTTGCCTGGACAGAAATGGGCTGAATACTACTTTTAAAGTCAGATAGAAGGACGAAGATAACTAAAATTTATGCTGTGATTTTTGGGCGACTCAGAGGTGCATGAAGTACTGCCTCCATAAGTGCAGAGGTAAGCTGTTCTGTTCATCAGGCATGGAAACGAGATAAGCGCTTTTGCAACTTCCTTTTGAAAACCAAGTCACATCAGTTCTCTATGCTATGGAAATAGAGATGAAGAGGTCAAGTTTCTCACAATTTTCTTTGTATTACATGTCACCTCAATCAAGCTTAACTTTATTTTTACTGAAGTCAGTGGATCTGTCTTACCTCAACACTTAAGGCTTTCAGGAAGAGAGTTACTTCTATCATGTCAGTAATACACTGCCAGAAATACATTTACTAAACAAGGAGATGCTATTGCATTCCTGTTGCCTTCAGCTTTTTTATTCTTAGGTGCTTTTTCCTCTTACTGTGGCTCCATCTCAGCTTAATTTCCATTCAAAATTTCATTCTCTCAAAACTGATTTTGTATTATTTCAGTAATTTATCATTAACTCTTCTTCAGGTGAAATGCTTGATCGCAGTCACACACCTTGTTCAGAGCTACAATATCTTACTCAGACAGCATATTTAGAAAGTTTCAAATTCATCTTAGCTACATAGCCCAGGTTGCCACGTCAGTTTTTCTGCAATTCTTTATCCTTACATTACATGCAAACAGATCTGCATGTTTTAGCAACATGGGCTGCATTCCTTATCAGGTCACGCAGGATCCTTTTCTTCTTTGAAGTTAGTGCCACGTTTAGTTTAGATTGCTCCCTGAAGGTTTTTCTTTTTGTAATCCCCTCAGTGGTAAAAAATAAATAAATAAATAAATAAATAATCAAACCTATTCCATGTCTATACAATGGCACTCAAGGAAACTTAAGGAAACGCAGGAAAATTCTACTGAAATGCTGTTAATTAGCATTTAGCAAGAGATTCTGAAGGTCTGTTGCACTGAATGATACTGTTATCTCAGCATCTTCTCTGAAAATACTAAATTTACCACACAGTTTTAGTTAAGGTTTAGCATCATTACATTTTTCTTCCATGTGTTTCAATGAGATTTTTGGAGAGATCAATACTGCACAATGAAAATCAACAGAAGAACCCATCTTAACTGAAAAATTCTGTCAGTAAATTGGCAAATGTTTGAGAGAAATGTTACTTAAGACAACTTCACAAGCTTGAGTAGGGAGCAAAAGGGGTTCTGCCAGCCACCATCTCCTAAAGAGGCACACATCATTGAGGTGTCAGAATGCCAACACTAACAGAATGCTTGGGTGGCCATATAAAGTTGCAGCTTTATGTTTCTAGTATTTATTTTCCATAATTTTTTGGAATGCAGTTCATATTTTAAATGAGAAGTCTTTCTAATCACCACATTTTTGTTGTGTGACTTCATTTCCCCTCTTTAACATTATAAGGGCCTCATCCTATTAATGTATTTCATTGAAAAGGTTACAAAAATGAGAACGTTAATGAAAACTCCTCTATTATGAAACTCTATGTTAGGGAAGGAATGTGTACTAGGAATAATACATCTGATAGATTTTTGTTTACAAATCTGTGCGCTCTATCCCTTCTTTTCACCAACCTCAAAGTCTCAACATCTCTAAATATATGGCTTATACAAATAAATTGTAATAGACACTGCATGTCAGCTACATGGGATGTATAAACTTTTTTAATGTAAGTTTACAAAGTAAAGTGAATAGATTTGCAATCAATGTCTAAACATATTATATAATCTATTAAAATCACTTAAATAGAAATGTGTTAAAGTTAAAATGAGAAAAAGAACCGTACCAGATCAATATAATTCTTGTAATACACAAAGTAGTTATTTTATATGCCTTTTAATAAAGCTTGAAGGACTTCTATAAATCCTATGGAAAGCTGTTGAAACTAAAATATGTTGCTTTGTTTTAGCTCACTGAAGAAAAATGATCAAAAGTAGTTCTTCAGGGTGATCAGATGGAATTCAGTGAACAACTTACTTTTTATTAAAAAAAACTCATAATTTTCATAGAAAATAATAAGCATATGGCATTCTAATATACATACTGTAACAAGGACAACTGTAAAAGCAATCTGATGTTTATTTCTTGCAGCTTGCCCAAAACTGTAGAAAACAGACGCTATGGTGTTGACACTGTTAAAAAGCAGTTGAATGAAAATTGCAGAGACATACAAAGCTTAGGTCTATGCTGTAGTTAAGTGATATGTGATATCCACAGCAGTTTACATGCATGTTGAGTACTTCTCCACCTGACCCTTCTCAGCACAAACTACCAAAGCAGGAAACATGATCTTTTTCTTCCAAAGGTAGGTATGTCAGTTATACCAACCCACAGTAATTTTCAGGGCTGCAGATTAACCAGTTGAGTAGCATATGCTTGCATATAGTAATGATCTATTCAAGTTCTGGGGATGAAGCTCCCCGAGCTCCTAAACCTGTCTCCCCGAACAGAGATCCCCCCCCAGCCCTGCTTTGACTCAGCAGACGTGACTTTCTGTTCCTGGGCAAGCCAGCTCAGAGAGATAAGCCGCGCAAGCCTTCTATAGGTTTCAGCTTTAGCCATTTAGCTCCTTAAACCTGCTCACTGTAGGATCAGATGAGTAAAAGTCAGTGCCAAGGCAGCAGAAAGAATACAGCAACCAAGACAGATCAGTTCAGACTCATGGGAACCATCCCTGTGAGCATCATTTCACTCAAACTCAAAGAGCTGGAGAGAGTTTATTCTAACCTATATCCACAATTTCATTTAAAAAGGAGATATATTGCCTTTTTAGAACTATTCACACCTGAGCATACGAATTAGTCTGTTTTAAGTACAGAAAGTACTTTCATAACTGTGTAAGAAACACGCTAAGCTTACTATCAATAGTTATTAGTTTATCTGTAAGAAATCTTTGGTGTTTATACTTTACATCCAAATGAAAAATGACAGAAGTCTCAACCAAAAACACCCGCTATTCAGTCATCCAAGTAAGTTCAATCTTTACTTTCTGTCCAAAACAGATGAAAAATACAAAAACAGTTAATATCTCTATATTAAAAACCAAAATTGTTTGAACATGAATATAGCACATTCTTTTTGCYTAGGAAATAGAGTAGGAATTTTACAGAAAGGGAGTAAGAGAAGAAAATTCATCTGAAGGTTGAATTTAGATAAGGGTCACATTCAGTTGCAAATAAACATATACAACTGTATTAAGAAATACACTTTTTTAGCAATAGATTCAACATACAAATTTCAGTACTGGACAGAAAATAGAAGTATTTAMGTTATTGTTGGAATTCAACCATCTTCTATCTAGAAAAGATGGTATCATTTCCATTTTTCAGGGTTTTTTTCATCCTATTTAAGACAATGGTTATATCCCCCCTTTTACTGGTAAATATTTTTCAAGGTTCTTGGTTTTGTGTATTGTTTCCTTCAACTGACCCTTCCTCCTCCCCTCCCCCCCAAAAAAGTAATAAGAAAACTTGCAAAAATTAGAAGAACAGCAACTCTTTTCCTCTATTAATTCCAATACCACTCCACAGATAAAAAAAAATAACTAACGTTCATCTTAAATCGTGGCTGAAGTATTGCCATACAGTAGCATGGGCACGAAGCCTCATCAAGCCTAATCTGCTGTACAGAGCACTGCAGTGCCCCTCCTCAGCCAGACTAGCTGTCTCCAGGAACTCATCTTTCACTCCTGAGGTTGATTTAAATTTTGAAGACTCTGACCTTAATATGCCTTGAGAAAGCAATGCATCCATGAACTGCATGTTATGCACAAAGTCAATGAAATCTTCCACCCCAAAACCCTAGGTTATTCCTCTCTAGCAATGAGGCCTTCTAAAATAGAGAGGGTTTATCATCTTTACCCAGAAGCCTGAGCTTTTGAGAAACTAGTCCAAAAATACGCATTGAAATTACATACAAATTAGGGATCACAGGAAAGCTCATTAACTTCCAATGTTTAAGATGCATTTCCTTGTCAGAAATTGCTTATTCACGGCAAAAGGTTCTTAAACATTGTAGCAAGGAAGCCAGTTTAAGTGCTTCTGGAAAAGAATATATAATTCCCTAAATGGTAAAGAAAGCTTCCAGTAGTTTTTAAGGTAGCAAAACCTATAAATCTGAAGAAAGTTTACACTGCAGTTCTTCACTCTTATGGAGATCACTTAAAAACCAAAATACTGAAGTGTGTTCTTTCAAAAAATTTTGAAGTTTGTTGCTGAAAGTTTCTCTCATATGTGCTTAAAAGGTCTCCTCAATTAGCAGTTCCCTAATCCAGTTATCTATAAAATAGGCAGTTAGGGACTAAAAGAATGATTTCAGAATTTTTAAAAACAATTATTCTTTAAAGATTGCCTGCATGAAAACTGAGAAAAGAGGGCAAAAAAAGAGATAATAACTGGTTATTATTTGACAGTTTGGGTTGAAATTACTCTTCAAAGACTAGATTAGTAAAGGCACTGTAGCTCACTCTAAAACTATTAACCTGTATATAAAATTGAAGTAATTTTCCCTAAATGCTTGACAAAATGAGATTAACGTGACAGAGTATCTGTGAGCCAGTATCACCTGGTTAAACTTACTGAAAAGTTCTGAAAAGAAAAAAGCACAGGTAATGTATACACTTCCTCACTAAAAATATAAAGATGATAATATTATTTATTAAATTTCTTTTTACCTGAGCCTTCAACTATTTGTCAAAGTTTCACAGATATTCTGATAACAGAATAAAACATCTGGAGTCTAAAAACAAAACCAGTGGGCCTAGGATATCTGCTCTCCCCTCTTCCTCCAATTTTTCGCTTTCTAGGGCATACAAAACTCACTCCAGAAGATAATGAAATATCTGAAAAAGAAGTGGATGGAATTGCAAGGTTGAATATAGCACCAAATAAAAGCACAAGTTAAAAGTACTACCAAAGCTCGGAGAAGGTAAACTATTTTATTCTAAAGCAGTAATTAATACATTTACAAAATTACATGCTAACAACATACACATTCAAACATTAAGAGGAAGATGTCAGGAATTAATTCAAACAAAATATTTTTATTAGGAAATAGATTTAATTTTTTATTCTCAATTGAAGTGACTCTATGTTGGTCTAGGATCACAAGAAAGATTAACATATATGATACTTGTATTCATTTCATATCAGAGTTGACTGAAAAATAGCAACTAAAGACACCATCACTGGCAATGATGATCAAATCCACAGTGCTCTGGACAAAAACACCATCTCATGCCTAATTCTGGGCACATAAGTAGTCCTATCTAGTTAACTGGATTTACTAAAACGTTTGAGGCTAAACATGCATGTAAATGCTTGTAAAACTGGACACTAACAATATTTCTAAAAAACCTCTATTAAAAAAAAAAAAAGTAAGTACCTTAGAGAAAACTTACAGGAATCCATCTCCTTAGGATTCATTTCATTTTTATTATTTATTGAATAATAAAAAGCTATCCTAGTTTAGCAATATAATCTGTATACCTTGGAGAAATAAATTTATAATAAAAGACTTCAGAGAACATACAAAGATCCCCCAAAACCTCCATTATGGCATAGAAACTTGCTTCACTTTTTTGTATTTTTAATATTTTGCAAGCTCACTTTAAAATAGGGCATAAATTCAAGTTTTGGTAAAACAATATATATTTTGAGTTCATAGTATGTGAACTTTTAGAATGCTGTTGTTGAAAAAGAAACTTTTATAAAAATAACTGAGTAATATCATTCCTTGGAATACATACTTCTCTAAATAAAAATCTCTTTGCATATCTGACCAGGAGCTCTTGTACACATAGAAAGTGATGCTGCCACAGCTCTTGAATTCTAATGTTGGGGGGGGGGGGAGGAGTTACTACCCCTCAGTCTGTTTTGTTACCAAAACAAGGCTCAGAATTGCTTAATATCAAGCTACAAATAGAAAATAAATTAAATATAAAACAGACTATGGTGAAACTGCAAGTGTCCATTTCCTCCGTAAAGCATACTTAACATGGTATTTTCAATTCATTGCCTTAAAATCTTATAAAATTAATTCCCTTGCAACTGTAGTAAATGTACATTACATTGCCCTTTTCTGAAAGACTGTCTTTTAAAAAGATTAGTGGCAAAAACCTAAAATAAAATAACCAAGTATTTTCTTAACAGTTTATAAACGATAACCATCATTAAAAATGTTTTTCTTTTATTGACTGTAAAATAATCTAAAACAACATTTAAAAGCCTATTGTAGTGTAACCTTCAAAACAGTTTTATCTGTGATAAACATATATCCATCTCCCTTTTAACAACATAGAAGTAACCCCTTATTTCTTTAAACTTCAACAGTCTTCAGGATAATACCCTGATGTAGGTGCCCTGGTGTAAGAATATTAAAGTAGAAAATCCTCCATAAGCATAAGGTGAAATTAATATTTGTTTAATTTAATCCAATAAAGTATCAAAGCAAGCTGCATATGAAGCCTACTTCGYGCCAGTAAAACAGAATGGGTGTGCTGGAGGTTTACACTGGTGGAGCAATGGTAACACAGCACTAACAACGATTTCCAAAGAAGGAAAGGCAGATAAGACCTCAAATGAATCACTCTGGCCTTTCGTATTTCGATGGCTTCTACTATTTGTCACTATTTTCAGAAGAAAATATATGTCAGTATTTATCTTTAAAAGCAAGATTGTTTATCCACACAACTCTATTGTTTCCTCAAACCAAGGCAAAGGAACAATAGATTAAAGCAACAGACCACAAAATTTTAAGAAGTAGGTTTGAGTTACTTGAATTCAAAGCCCTAAAAGCACTAATAAGAATTTTCTCCCATGCAAGATTACTTCACAAGTTCCTTCCAAAAAAAATAACCCTTCCAGTTTCTACAGCTTGCTCTGTATATGGGCTARGACAGTGTGCAACTGCCCCATCACCTTCTTACACAGATCTCAGTGCAGCAGCCGAACCCACCTCGCTCCGTTATTCTAATCTGATCTTCTGAGTCTGCATTATCCTGTTAACTCTCAGACAACTACCGCTGCCACCGAACAGTCACAAGGCTGATGCCAGCAGGCATTCAGAAAGTAACTGCAGCATTTGCCTACCAGGATACGGAGCTTCGTTCCTGCCTCTATGCTCCCTTCAAAGCTGCTTCCCAATGCGCCTGGGAAGTTTCATGACCAACATTACGGCAGCACACCCACTCAAAAGCAGGCTGCTCYGTGGAGGAATTCAAGTTAGTTTTAATGCAGATTAGTTACCTAAATCAATTCACAACACACTAGCACAAACATTTGCGTCACCATAAAGGTGGTGGCCCACAGAGGCAGGTGGAGCTATTTCTTTAACTGATAGTGAAAGTATTTGCAGAACTCAGGCCTTAAGAGTTTGTTGGTTTTAACTCATCCATATAACTACTGGAGAAATTCTGGTTTAAAGATTTAGGTTAAAATGTTACTGAGATCACTCAACCTCAGTTCCTGATATTCCTGTTCTATCTTCTTGAGATTGTTAAACATTTATTTTTCTAAAATTGAAGTCTGCTTAATTTCTCCCTCCAACACTATATAATTTTATCAGTTCACTTACAAACATCTTGGAATATATTTTTGTTAAATATATAAAAGCTCGACTGTGACTTTACTTAATGACAGAAGCCCTTTAAATAAATACTAAAATATGCACTGTTTTCTTTTAAAACAGACAGGCTACTGGAGAACAACACCAGAGAAAGCTTTATTTAAAATATCAAAACCATCGTGCCATTTCTGCTTTTAGATACGCTACACAGGCAGCAAAGCCAAGTGGGTTCCATCAAAAATAACTTTTGCACATACATACCATTAGGAACGCATGTCTATACTCTTCTGTGCATACAAAAGGGTCATGTTCTTTGTCTTTCTCGTTTCCTTCCTTCAGAGCACCAGATACTTGTTATAGACTACCTGCAAGCAACCAGGCTAGTCTTAAATTACTGCATTATTTACTTCTGCCTTGCTGCTCAGAGTCACCTGGCCCCGGGAAATACTGGCCAATTTAATCAGCTTGTGTCTGCAGAGTCTCCTCTCTTTCTGCTTCTAGAAGTCATTCAGAAACAGTGCTTTAAGTTTTTCCTAATCTCTGACTACCCCCAGATCTTAAAAGGATGAAGATGTAGCTTATCTGAAAAGACAGAAAGACAGGTCTGTCTTTATGTCTGATAGAGATTTTTATAAAGAAGTCAGCATTCTCAGGAACCTCAGTCTCAGCCTGACAACAAAGTACCTTGTATCTTCGTACTTGTAGGTGTAGCTCACAGCCTTTTGAGATAAAACTATTGCAACAAAGGATTCACAGGTACGGTAAACCTTGAATTAAGTATACTCTTTTTCAAATATATAATGGTTTGCAAGGTTTTGCTATTATCTTTATATATTTGGGCAATGAAACATTGTCCTAATCACCATGTCATTTAACAAAATTACATGCACGTCTGCCTTTAATGAGACAGTTAAATTACAATTCTATCAGAAATTACTTACATACTGTTATTAAAAATGTCATCTGTGATTATGACAGCTAAAAGATTTTTTTTTTTTTTTTTAAGTAGAAGTAAATTTTCCAGCTTATTTAGCTTATGTTGTTCCAACATGGTCAGTTTACCCTTTCTGTTTCCCCAAAAACAGAATTCACAGAAAGAATGAAAAAAAAAAAAAACCCCACAATTGTGAAACAAAAATTTGGCAAGAAATTCAGAGCTAAGTGAATACTCCAAATTACCTGGAGAAAAAACAAAGTTTTTTCAAGTACAGAGTTTTCAAGTTCACTGTCATTCCACAAATGGGTAGATACAACTTCATCTTTTCTAAAATTTCCTTAAGTTTTGACAAAGCAGTTCCTGATACGCAAAAAGGCAAATTTGCCTATTTTGCCTTTCCATCTGAGCAGACAATTCCCAAAAGACCACCTGAATCAGCTGTTCCTGAGGGAAACCAATTTTTACCTTTGAAGGAGGAATTCCTATGAATTGAGAGCTCAGATATCTGAATGCGGCTAAACGCTAAGGGCAAGAGAAGATGCATGCGCATCTCTCAGAGCAGCACTGTGGCACACATGCCCTACAGCACACGTGCAAGCCAAGCACACAGCCCATGAGCTACCTAGAAGCAGCACAGCCACACCGGAGCCGTGCTACCTTACGCCAAGCAGGGCCCGCGTCTCGCTGCCGTAGCGCCTTGCCAACTCACATACCCATTTTGGAACCTGACCTCACACATCCACGTGTGCTAGCAGTTGGTTTTCACACATCCAGTGTGCACGGAAAGCTTGCCTTTACTTCCTCCAAGCTCTTGTTGGTCAATCCCCCTTGCTGCTAAACATTCAAATCTGAGGAAGCAAAATCYTTAAGCCAACAAAAAGCAGCTTGCCAGCTTCACTGCACATTGCTTAAAATGCATGACTCTAAGCTTTCAGGCTATTCCAAAGTTGTGCCCCAAAACCGCCTCACGCTTCTTGTCCTTCCTTATTGTCATTTGTGGAAAATCTGTATACAATCACCTATATACATCTTACTGTCCAAGAGAGCTCAACCAGAAAAAAATAAAAACAACAACAACAACAAAAAAAGCAAGGCACCAGGACTAAGTCCATTTACTTACAGATCAGTATTTTCAGAACATGCACATAGGAATAGGATCAGATAATAGGAGTTGCACTAGTTCAAACTAAAAGACCTACTTTTCCTTTCTCACTTCCCTCTCTGCTAGAGCAGTAGTAGAGAATTTCACCACAGTATTTCTTAGCCTGTTCTGTTAAAACTACATCTAACTTAGGAAGCAAGTTAAAACCTAGACATAAACTAGCAATTTATGCTGAAAGAGAACCTCGACAGCATCCAGAKTGAACAACGTGCTCCAGGACTACCGCGGTAACAGGAAATTAAACAGCGTTGGTACCTGAGCTCACACCTCTGTGGTTAACAGTTAACACAGCACCTTGGACTACTGGGGGCAACAAATTTAATGGAATGGACAGATTAAGATCATGCCAGGTAGCCTGCATGCTAGAGAACAGCAGGACCCTCGCACAGCTTGGTATATTACTACAGGCATAGCCTTGCAGGCAAGAGACATTACTTCCAGGAATATTTTATATACAATCAAACACAAGAAAAGAAA
This sequence comes from Rhea americana, assembly GCF_003343005.1. Lineage (NCBI taxonomy): Eukaryota > Metazoa > Chordata > Aves > Rheiformes > Rheidae > Rhea > Rhea americana. The sequence continues at coordinate 1,940,766 of NW_028185694.1, read as the reverse complement.
ACACATGATCTTCTCAAGATCTATACCTACTTTCAATACCACTGGTACTATAAGATATTACAGTGCTCTTTTTCTCCTCTTTTCAATTTTAGAGGACATCTATCCCCATATTGATGTTTCCATATATTAGAAAAATAAATCAAGACATTATGACAGTAAGAACAATACCGATTCTGCAACTCAGTTTTACTCAGGAATACAACATACATAAGGCTTTTCTTCAATCCTGCAATGTACAAGCTACAAAAGGTCAAAATAGCTTACACATCATGCCATTACCCCCTTTCCCACCAAAGTCAATACACGTTCTGTGTAATGGGTCAATAGGTAGAAATAAGCTTAATTAATAGCACATTGCTTGTTTTCTATTTTAAACATACTATTTGTCTCTTAAGAATATTGAAACTTTACCAACTTACACCTAAGTCTGAAAGACTCACCTCAGTTTATTATGCCCCATCTTCCCTGATAAATTTAGAACGTGTGATTTCMAAAAATTAATACAGTATTACCAAACACACTTTTGACAAGATATCTAAATAAAATATAGCATGCATAAAGTACAGAAAACCTACAATAAACTCTATAATACTATATACTGAGCCTTACTGCATGTGGCATTCTACTGAATATAAGTAAATAAGCCCTGCAGTAGATTCATGTAAAATGAAACTAGGAGTTTTTAAATAATGAACAATGACACATTTTACAGAACTCATTTTGAAGTTCCATTTTCAGTTCTTAATTCACTAGGTTTTAGCAAAGAAGCTGTTAGATATTTTGACATGTAGATAGGGGACAGTTGAAACTTTTGTTCCTTGAGAAACACTGCAGGGCACATATGGGAAAGAATACTGGTATTTCTTCTAAAAAAATGAAGAGCGTGGAAATAGTTTATTTTGATATTTAAATTGCCTTACTTCAGAGGCAGCCAATCATTAAGATAAATGAAGTGATTTACCTCCTAATGCTGCTGTTTCAGATACACAAATAGTACTTCATGATACTGCTCACATTTGGAAGATTTCTTCGTAATCCTAGCACTTATACGTACTTTGACGGGTTTGCCAACACGGTATCTTCTCAATCATCCCCACATATTATGGGGACACAGCTTATACTAGTATATTCTACTAATTCTTACGTATTTATTTCTTCCTCATTCAACCTTAAACTATTCCCTAAATGGAACAAACACCACATTCATGCAAAACAGTGTTTTCGCTAGCTTATCTGCTGCTATGTTAAGATTCTGCCCACTGACAGCTGGAGTTGTACTATTCCCTACACTTACTGACACATGCCAGTTATGCTTCTGAAGCAAGCCCTTCAAATCCAAAGATATGAAGAGTAGGGAAAGCCACAGTAGGAAAGGGATTCAAGGAAGAAAAAAAAATACAAACAAGAAAATCCACTTTGTTCTGCAGTCTGCACTGAAGGCAGTAGTAATATAGCAAATTGAGTACATTTCATTACCATTTTCCATACTAACATTTACTACTTAATAAAAGGAATGAAAAGAACTGAGTCTTATTACATTTTTACAATTCAATAATTGACAGACTTTATCCTGAAAACCTAGTTCACGTTATTAGACCTATAGCTCGGTTCAAGTGCTTATAGCACAGCATAGATGCAACTCTTTAAAATTTATGAAATTACTACTACTTCTTACTCCAGGAGAAAACACTAAGCATAGAATAATGTTTAAATTAACAGCAGTAGCTGCAATACTAGAACAAACTGTCAGTATCTCCTTGCCACATGAGTAATTCAAGTAGTTGTCTTCAGTTACGCTTGGCTTAAAAAAAAAAAAAAAAAGAGAGAGAAAGGGAGAGAGAGAGAGAAAGGGAGAGAGAGAGAGAAAG
>NW_028185694.1:1932046-1938604 GCF_003343005.1 Rhea americana | reverse complement strand
GAGAGAGAGAGAGAAAGAGAGAGAGAGAGAGAAAGAGAGAGAGAGAGAAGGATTTGGGGGGTTAGTTTACAATCCAGACTGCTGGACACCTAACGTGATCATTAAGTCAAGTATTAAAAGTCAAGTATTAATAACCATGGCTTAATCTCATAAATGGGCWGACTTGTAGCATTAGAGGAAGAAGACCTGAAATGTTCACTAGCGGAAACAGACCGCGTGCATACATGGCTGGTATTAGAATGTTTTTCATTAGTCATTAAACCTAAGACTTCAATCATCATATTATTTTCTGCACTTCCCCCTTTTGTTGTGCTCTCAGAGGGACCAATTCATTGCTAAGGGGGAGATTCACTGACATTCTGCCATACGCGTTAGAAGTTCTACAAAATGAGCGTTCAAGAGTCGCATATGGTCACAATATTGCTTCTGCCCCTTTTTACACAACTTTAACCCAATATCATATTACTCTACTAATTTAACTGAAGCTTGCTCCAAATCACTTCAGTGGCACCTCGGAGAAGTCTGCCACAACAGGCATCTTCTTGTATAGCAGATGGTGCTAAAAGTCATTTACATATAAAAACCTATGCCCTCTCTACACAACAAATGCTGAGCAGCCTCCTCTCCCTAATCTTTCACTCAACTTAATCTGTGCTAAACACAGTTTAACTGAAAACGAAGACCAGAACAAGCGAGTTTGAGAAACCACGGGGTAAACCAGTTTAAAATTACTTTGTGCATGAAATAGAAAAATATTTTCATAGCATAGGGCAGGCTTACTGATTGCATACCCCTCAACTGAAAATTGTGCTGTTGTGAAAAATTTTAGGGTATAATCTCTTTGAAAATATGTACATACACACACTAAAATGTACTTATCTATATAGCACATTTCTCTTTGAATGGAAGAAAAGTACAGAGAGAATCAGTCGAGTGGTGCAGTAACAATAAACATAAGCAGAGCAGGTTTTCCAAATTCATAGCTCATTCACTAAAAAGTAATTCCCAAGAAACACTCAAAGGTATTTCACATCTATATCATGTTAGGGCAAATCTATGCTGTTGAGAGAGCATGGTTGATTTTTAATCCACAATTAAGCTACAGACTTTGGACAACTACCTATAACAGACTTGCAAAAAGAGCAAAGATGTATAACAGCCTTTAAATAGTAACTGAAATTTTAGTTAAACTTTAAATAGCACTTAGAAAAAGTGAAGAACTTCAGCATTTCTCCTTCTAGCTATTTATTTGTTCAGTAACAGTCACATTCAGTATTGTTTGAAATTGAAAAAAATATAAAGTATATTCCATGAAGATTAGCTTTTCTTTTCTCATCATGATTGTAAACCTTTCATGTCTATCTCCGCTACATTTCCTCCTCAAGAAAAGTTAAAAAGACTGTAGAGTTTGGGTGGCACATCCAGACATAGTCCTGCTTTACTGTGCAGGACCCTGTTGCTCAGTAGTTCAAACACAGACTAATAAAAATCAGAAGATAAAATTTAGAACAGTCAAGAAATACAGCAACCACTCAGTTACTAAATCCTAAACATTTACATCTAAAGACTTTGACACAAAGTTTCTTCATGTCACCCTCTTTATTTCAGACAATCCTACTCTAATATTTTTTTCTCTAAACTCATTCTGTAGAAAAGAAAGAAGAAAGCCTCATCCTTCCCATTTAATAAAGTTGGAAACTGAGAAAGATTTGCCAAATGCAATGTCAGCACTCGATTAGAATCCGGAGCCTCCAGAGTTCCACCCCTGTATTTATCTCTCCAAATGATACTGCCTTACTAACAAAAAACAAACAATATGACTCTGCTATTAAAATAGCAACGTTGTTCCCCAACATCAAAATCCAATTATCTCAGTTTGGGCACACAGAGAACACAAAATACACAATTGGTGACCATTTGCAGAAGATTTGACTAGGTAAATTGTTCTATGTAAAACAAAACTAATGAAAGACAGGTTTAATGAAAAATTACTTGTAGGCAATTTCTTTTTTCTTCTTGCATCTGCCTTCTTCTAGCTCTTACAACTGAGGCGGAGAGTAAACAGGAAGGCAAGCAGAGGAAGAAAACTGTGCATCCTTCCCCTCATGTGAAACAAACCACAGTTTAACACCATGATACTTCATACAAGAGGAAAAGAAAAAAGTTAATTTTCTTAGTAGCTGCAACCATAGCCCAGGCAGAAGTTTAAAAAATAAAAAAAAGAAAGAAAAAAAACGAAAAAGAAAAAAGAAAAGAAAAAAGCCAAGTCCACATCAAACAAGCAACTGTAACAGACTAACACTATCTAACCTAGTGAAATTTGGACAAAATTCAAAAATCAGTCTTCCAACCACAGTAACATTCCAGTGCCTGCAGATAGGGTGATGGCCAATTTTGGAAAATTTTGGTACACTTGCACACACTCCCCAATTAACACAAAGGCTACTAATATTTGGAAAAGTGAAGAACTGAATTTTTATTTTATCTTAGATATTTAAAGCAGAAGAGAACTGTGCTAATTCAACGGTTTGGGTTGAGGGGGTTATTTGTTTGGTTTTTTTTTTTTTCTTAAACTGTCACAGAGACCTACCAGCTAAAGGATATCAATGATCCACTTCTGCAACCCAATCAATACAAGTAAAGTATTGGAAGCACGTACCCTTTCTGAAGCTCATGATATTGCCAAAATCCACCTACTTATCTCACATGTGGCACTAAAAGTATCAAAGCTGAGCAAACTGGCTTTTTTTTCTTTTTAAAATTAGTAGTAAAATGCTTTAATTCTGCAGTGGAATAAAAATAGATCATAAGAACACTAAAAGAAAAAAAAAAAAAAAAAAAGAAAAAAAAGGAACTGTGCTTTTACAGTTAGCTAAATCGCTATATATAAACCCACCACAAAAGAACAATGAACAAAAGACAACTCTGTTTCTTTAAAGCTCATCATTTTCACCTTTACAGAAGATCTTCTGAAACCATAGACTGAAAACAGGAGCAAAAGTTTTTAGAAAAAGTCACAAGCRAAAAAAGAAACAACAGCACAAGAACTCTATCAAGCAAGAAAATATGACTTCTTCAAGAACACAGGATCTTACTTACTTGGCAATAAATTTCCTATCAGAACTTGCTAACTACTGCATTTTCAGCTCTTACCTGTGCTTTATGGTTTAAATTAACAAAATAGATTGGTCTTGCTCATTGCAAATTATATGTCAATAAATTTACAAAAATGAGATAATCCTTGTATTAAATATGAAACACTCTGAAAGTGTATGTAGTGTAAAGCAGTATGGCCACAACATTGCAAAGTGATCCACATGTATATGCCTCGATGACCTGGAGACCTTATATTAACAGTGCTCAGCCTTGTTAACTGCTAATTAAACAGGGCTGGAATAAGGTTGGTACCCATTCAGTTGATGGGATTCCTACAGACAGATGCAGTTACTGATAGTAAAGGACCAGAGCCATTGCTGAATCTACAGCCCATTTTTCATCATGAGTAAAATTCCAGGGTCTTGATGGCAAGGATAAAATTAGCTGAACATCTTTTCCATTCCACTGTTTTATGTTCAAACTAGCATAATTACACAAATTACCCATTAACTTTATTTTAACAAAGAAATACACAGGAAATTAGTTTTTCACAAAGCTTTAAGACATGCCTATCCCAGGACACTTGGGCATTCTATTCCTGTTCCTCTATCCATCTTTCAGTCCACTTTGAACCTGTCTGTAATACAGTCCAGCACCACACTGACAATTCCTGCACCACACTGACAAATTCACAGTTAAGAACTCCTTCTCCCAAAGGTTAACATGATCATAGCAAAGTTGGAAGCAAATACTCAATGCTTCGCATTTGTATGTAATGTTGAGGTCTAAGCTTAACCTCCAGCAAAGGGGCCAAACAGACAACTATGGGCAGGAGGGTGACAAGATTTGTCAGAGCAGTTTGCCACAGGCATAAAATTCTAAAGTTGAGGTCAACATGTGCTGAGGTGATACAGTTACACTTGGGCAAGGAAGTGGAAGTTCGGGTTAGATTTACACAGCCTACATTGAACTATCCACTCTAGTTTTAGAGCACATTAAATGTTCCACTAAGACCTATCAATGTGTTTAAATAAGATTATTTGATACTACACAAAGTAACTCAGATAATACTGTAGATAAAGCACATATGCAAAAGAATAAAGACTTTAAATATATTTGAGAATTGTTAAGCTGTTCTTAAACATAGCTGTCAACTGAGAATTACTCAGTAGTAATGTATTTATAGAGGGGTTTCATATAGATCATCTAAGGTTAAATACTATACAACGCTATCATGAACGTACATGAAGCACATATAAGAAGTCACTGTTCTTAAAATTAGTGGTTGACAATCTAGCAGAACAGTAAATTGTAAGAATACAGCGCTTTTACAAAGTGGTCTGTGCAATCTAAATGTAAAGTAGTTTTTCATATCATCTGATGCAATGTTACACGACCAGAAAGAATAAGGGGCTGTAACACAGCAAGATGCGTCTTAAAAAAAGAAATTTATTATAGCATATGCAACTTAACCCAGGCTCCCAACACAATACAACAAGAAAAGGACATTCACTGGATGTCTGAAACACTAAAAGGTAGAGAGAAAACATTTCTCTGTGTAGATGACTTTATCAAACCGAAACCCATAATGGAACCAGGTAATACAGTTCTAGTGCTCCCATTTTCAACTCTTTAAACCAAAACCAGAAGAAACCCACCAAGTGCAGGCTATAGAATAGCACTATGTTAATGAAGAGAACATTCTCTACATTAAAATACTTCTTAAATTTAAGAGAAAAAGGATAGTTAGAATCACGCCACATATTTTAGTTTCTGTATTTTTTAAATATTGTCTTAATTGTTAACCACCAAAACACATTTAGTGGTGAGTCTTCCAACTCTTAATGCTTCTGAATTGAAACCATGTCTTTTCAGAAGACTTATGTTAACTAAATACATCACTACACATGATAACAGGCATAAATAGACAAGTGCTAAGGTGTACAATATAGCAAAGATCAGATTAGAAGATCAATGGTCTCTCTGAGCCTTAATAGGCAGAGGAGCAATCAATCAATGTATTTGGCTCCATAGATTCTCCCATTAAAGAAATAGATGGAAGTGGTTGGCACAGTACACAAAGTCTCCTCATTTATAACCACTGAACAATTTAGCTTTTCCTAGGCAACAGAACTGATATCTAGAGAAAGACAGCTTATTACCTCAGCTTTTCACTTCTTTCAAATTTGCAGCATGTGTTGCAGATTAACAGTTACATTTTTGCTTTTTACAGCTTCCCAAAATTAAAACATGCACAGAAAATGCAGAATTGCAGCTGTTTACKACTTTTCACAGTGTAAGGAAATGAATTCCTTTTTAAATTCCATTCCACATTTTTAGTTTTGGTTATGTTATTTTTGGAGGGTGAAATAGTAGCATTCCAGCCAGTCTTTTTAAGACCTTTTCCCTGACTCTTGGTTTCTGTCACTTCATTTCTACTTTTAACTGAAAACACACTTCCACTTACTGATAATTTGCACTAAAAATGAGCTGTTTACTAAATTGGTAAATTTTGCAATTTGAATGTTTTCACCATACTCATCAGAATGCCAGCAGAGAATAATGTCAAATTGTATAAAGCAACTGAAACCCAGAAGAAAAGGCTCTTATGGGAAATTCACTACAAATTTCACAAGCCAATGAAGAAAGATGAAGTAATTATTATTTCATACATATGCATGTAGAATGTACAAACTAGGAAACTCAATTCATTAACATTATATTTCACTCGCTGCTACTCATTTGAACAATACTTACAGAGAGCATACAGAAAGTAAAGTGATGACCTTTGCTACAAAAATATGCATTTACAATCCAGCTGGTACCCTCATTTGGTTTGCTAATTTTCCCAATGTATTACATGAACTGATCTACAATGCAAGCTTACAAAACATAAAAATCAAGTGCTAAGCAGCCACCAATCTCAGTTTTGCAGGTTAGAATTTCTCTTCAGAATCATAAACAGTTTTTTGTGCATCTAATCTATGTCCAAGTCAGGAGAGGGCGAGAGTAAAAGAAACACTCCTTTGAGTGTAAAATCAGTGTGAAAAGCTCTACCAGGGTTAAGTATTAACCTGATGCATTTTTCAGAACGACTGTACTATTTTTAACTGCTCTTTTTTGGCCACAGGTCAAAGTTTTCCTAGCAAAATACCAAAGTGAAAATGCTGGGAGCGAAGCCCAGAGGCAGCTCTCTCTGCTTCGGCCTAGGCTAAAACTTATCTGAATCCAGTTAGATACGTAGTACTGTTTCCCACTCCCCTTCATTGACTGCTATGTATGTCATTATGCTTCTGAGTGTCTGACAGGAACAATACAGTATTGGAGCCTTGAGAAGAACATTTTTTAGATGTTATAGGAGATTCCTCTATTCCCCACTCAACACAGGCACACATAGTGTTCAGTCAGTTCCTGTATGTTGGCCAAACAGAACTGAGTCATTTGAAGAAGGAGGGAAAAAAA
>NW_028185694.1:1930904-1931961 GCF_003343005.1 Rhea americana | reverse complement strand
AAAAAAAAGGAGAGAGAGAAAAAAGAAAGACTCTGCTTTTAGCCTAAAGGCTGAAGTGCCTTTAACTTAACTCTTGGAAGGATTAGGATTTCTGAACCCTTCTCCATCTCTCTCAACTGGGACCGATCGCAAATCTTGAGAGAGATTGGAAATACCAGGTCTGAAGACCTAGARGCTTAGTGCTTAAAAAAAGAATATAAAAAACCTCCCTCTCACTACCTTTCCGAGGTTTAGATGTTTTAAATGGGGAAATATAACTCCCTTCCCACTCCTTCCGGAGGGCATGGATTTCTTACTGAAATAAATTATATTTTATACACTCACACGGAGAAACGCCATTTGAAACAGCAGACGGACAAATCAATCTGTCCCAATGGAAAATAAACCTGACCCCAAAGGATCCCCAAGTCACATTTCTCCCTTAGGCGTGTCCTTTTCCTGAATTATTTCCACATCAGACAGCAAATCTCGACCTTAACTGATCGGGAGACGCTCTAACATGGCGTTTTGAGAGGATGGGTATTACACGCCACGAACCGCACACAAAGACAGGTAGTTCGTCTGACACAAATAAACACACCGCGACGGCGAAGCGTGAGGCTGAAAGATATAAATTAAGCTGGGTGGGGAAATGAAAAAAAAAAATAGTAATAAAAAGGGGGGGTGTCTCCGCGGGTCATTTCCCTCCCGGGGCATTTCCCCCGTGCCGCCCGACCAGCCGCACCAGCGGCCCCGGCTCCCCCGCCCCGGCCGCGGCCCCGTCCCGCCCGCGGCCTGGCGAGGCCCCGCGGCGCCGCCCCGCCGCCCCTCACCAGCAGGCTCTCCACGTTGACCGGCGAGCGGGGGTCGCGGATGAGGGACTCCAGCTTCCTCTGGCGGCCCTCGAGCATCCCCGGCGCCGCCTCCGGCGCCAGCGGAGCCGCCGACATCTTCACCGCCTGCTGCTGGCTCATCGCACCGCTCGCCGGGCGGCGGCGGCGCGGCACCCACCCCGCCGCCGCGGGGGAGGAGACTGAGCGGGGCGGCCCCGCGGCCTAGCGCCGCGCCGGGCCCTGCC
>NW_028185694.1:1660211-1930638 GCF_003343005.1 Rhea americana | reverse complement strand
CGCCGGCCCCGCTCCGGCCTGCCTTAGCCGCGAGGCGCCGCTGCGGGCGGGCGCGGCGCGGGCGCGCATAGCTGGGCGCTCGCTCAGCGCCTAACTATAACGCTGAGCTCAGCGGGGCCGCCCGCGCCCGCCAAGGTGACCCGCCGGCGGTGTCGCGGCCTGGTGACAGCGACGGGRATGGCTCCCGGGGGAACGGAGCGGCAGCGCTTTATCTGGGGGGCAAAATGTTCTTTATCGGGCGCAGAGGAGAGCGGGCGGTGGCGGGGAGCCTGCCGGGGTGGCCCGAGCTTCGGTTGCGCGGCCGGAGCAGGCGACGGAGGCGGCTCGTGGGGAGGCCACGGCCACGCCACCGTTCAGGAAACGGGCCCGCTGGGGTGAAGCTAACGCTGCTGGGCGGGAGGACGGACCCAGCGTCCGACAGACGTGGGCGACCCCCCGGAGAAAAGGGCGGCGTTTTAGCTTYGGCGTGTCGACTCACAGTGGATGGCTAGATGTCGATGAACTGATGTCAGAAAAACAGGCAAATATCTTAACTTGAAAGGAAGAGGAGACAAAGTTGAAGAGAAGTAAATATATGAGTCACTTGCGTGGTTTTGAGTGAGATCACTCTATATGATGTTCTGAGTCAGGGCCCTGGAGCTGAAAAAAACCCAACTCTAGGATAAATTCAGATCTGAATGTTAATCCAAACTTTGTAACTGGATTCTGTTTAACTGGCTGTTGAATCAAAATCCCCAAATCTAGCAGAAACATGTAAGTGTGAACTTTGTGAGAAGTCCAGTCAGAATTCAGATGTTGTTGCTCACACTTCTCTCACTGAAACACGTCTAGGAGTTTCTGAGTTTTCTGAAAGAATTAGTGACAATCTGGGAGAAGGACTACTTAATCCCCCAAACGGGTTGGGATCCAYGCTACAGTAATGCAGAAATACCACAGAATTCATTCAAACAGTTTACTCTAAGACAAGATGAAAGAAGAAGGTGCAACAACCAGTTGAGTTTCTGCTAGGATTAGGGATGTGGGTGTTAGTAGGATCATGAAGTTACATGGGCTACTGCTTCAACAGACAGAAGCTCTAAATTACCTCAAAGAAAAATAAGATCTGTCCACACACAGCCTAGTCGTAAGTGACCAGCCAATTTCTCGTAAGCAGGACAGCAGAAATGTTTTTTTAAGAAGGGATTTAAAATAGGTTTGGACAAAAGACCAAATGAAGAGAATGTGTCTCCAGAGATCCACAGAGCCTGTGTCAGGTTTTGTTAATGTCAACAGGAATCTTTGAGATGGCTACAGCAAGCTTTGAACCAAGCACCAGGAAGACCTATGTTTTTTTGTTTGCCATTAACTACAGACGAGCTGCATCTCTTTCCATCATTTTGTTATCTATAAAATAAGAAAGTTTGTAAAAACTAATATTTTTYTGATTTATATGATTTAGTAACGTCACAGGTCTCTATTTAAATGTAACATGATAAATAAGCATAACAGCTCTTTTTGCATACAAAAAAGGTTTAACTGCTGTGACTTCAAAGGTGAATGTGTAGACATAGTAGCTTCTTGAAATTCTTGCCCAATACATCTATTCCTTTATCCTTGAGGACATACCTGTTTACTGACAAAACAAGTTTGACTCTGTTAGCATTACAGAGACAAAATCACAATGGTAGAGTCAGCTGAATTCCTTTGTACAACACAAATCCTCAACAAATTAATCAGCTGAGTTCYAACAGCAGAATCTTTATTACTGGTTATAAATGAGTAAGAGGCRAAAAGAACCCCCTGAAAGTCCTGCCCTTAGTTTGCAGTGCTGGTATTTATAAAAATACTGTTTTAACAAGTCCAGGAGTTCCAGTGTGCTTTGAAAATATTAGTGAATATTCCTAATAGGTTTGTGCAGTATTTTAGTCCTATTGGGCTGGAGTTGCCAAAAAAAAAAAAAAAATAGAAGATATTGGAGCTTTAGTCATGTGGGTCCACAGTTAGATTCTTTGCCTGTGTCTTTACTCTCTGAAATGTCATTTAATTTTTGAGGTGTTTACAATCCAAGTATGTATTAAATATCTACCAGCAAAATCCTTAAGTATCTCAGGACTGTCTGCATTTTTATAAATATATTTTAAGGAATTGGTAAATTGAGCAATAATTGGCTTCAGAGCCTCATAAGAAGTTACAAYTCTGATCTCACAGAACAGCCCTAGTAGGAGCATCCAAGGCTTGCAAGCAATAGCCGGCAGTAGTAAGGGTTCCCCCCCCGCCATGGAAAAACAGCTAAAATCATTGTATGGATTGTACAGAGTAAGTTTCTTGCCTTACCTCTTTATTTCTCAGACTTAGGTAATACAAAGTGGAACAGTTTCAATAAAGCAGAAATCTTCATATGTCTGTCATTAGGGTACTTCCATACAGATCAAACTTTCTCAGAAAGTGGAAGAAGTCAAATCTGGATGTTGGACATGTTTAACTACTGGCTGTTGTGTAAGAAGGGAAAGGAGGGAAGCAGCTCATCTATGCAACTGTTCAGGAGAAAAGGCTCCTATGTTTTCACCATTTGCTGCTGTCTAATCTCATTYGTAGGCTCCCACTCTTGCCTGAGTTAGTTGTGTAGAGAGTGTAAAAGCATTATTTAGGGGAAGAGGTAGATTCTACTAGTTGGTAGGGTGCCTAGAAATAAAGTGCAGTACTTCATATGGATCCAGTCCATTTCTCAGTTGAGTGAGTTGGCCGCGTGGACTCAGTTCTCGTGAACTGTGTCTGCCTAGAGACATGATCTGTCTCTGTTCGTGAGGGAGAAACAAGTTGCATCAATAGACTAAGAGGGAGAATAAAACAAATAGTCCAAGCAAATACACAGTCTTTGAAAGCTGCCACACATAAGCTATGTCAAACTGCTACAGACCAGAGTGTGTAGCTTATGGCCTGCTCACTGGAAAGTCCGGAGTGTTGCACTAACAGTTTGAATGTCACAGTCAATCACAATTTTTGTGATGGAAATAGAATGAAAGGCAGTGTTTCAGATAATGAGGTCTTGGGACTTTTAGGTTGTAGCTAAAGATTGTCATTCTACTTCCAGAAAATAATTTACATTTACTTCATTAACATAACCGGTCATTTGTTTTTAGATCGATAAATATGAAATAGGGGAAAGGAATGAGGGTGAGGTTTTYGTTGGTTTTTGTGTTTAGTTTCCTTTTCTCACATGCTAGTACTTAATCTGTCTAATTTTTTTTTCCTGGATTAAAACTAAAATATTTTCCTTTTTTTCTCATTTTGTGTTAATGAACATAGTAATAGACAAGAAGGAATATCTATGATTTTGTGTATCTGGAATATGTRAGAGGGGATATATTTTTAAAAAGTCACAGAATTAAATAACTGGCAATCAACAATCATCGTTGTTGATTTTCTGACTCCCATATTGTCTTGGTGCAAATATTACAAAGTCTACAAAAAACAAATTTTAATGTTGTTTCATTTCATTCACAATATGGCATCTGCTGCATTGCAACTGGAGGATTTAAATACAACAAGCTTTTCAAAACCGATATTGTTTCCAAACCAAGCTTTGGTAAGAGGGACACTACCACATCAATCGCAAGCACAGGCTAGCTATAAAATTACAAAACCACTCAAGCTATCTGTATAATTAAGCACAAACCAAAGCAATCAAGCAAATGTGAAAAGAAAAATATCTTTGTATTGTAAACTTTATAGGTAAAGGCATGTATCTGCTCTCTCTAGTCGAGAAAATCTTTGTCTTTAATAGATACACTTTATTATTGCTTTACACTCTTTTAAATAGCATGCTAGCTGGTAAATGCGGAAATATCAGTTGGTATACTCTGTGCTGTGTAGAATTCAGGATCTAAAACACAAATGCCAAAGGATCAAGGAAAGGAGGTGCAAAACAGAAGCGAAGTGGCTGACCGTAGCGCCTGGGTGTGCCTGATAATGTGGGCCTGCGTCTGGGTGCCTTGCTTTACGTGGTTACCTAATTCTCCCCAGCTGCTAACGTTGCCTTTGTTAGCTGGGTAATTTCTTGGGGGCATTTGGAAGACAGAAGTGAAACTCTCAATCTAGGTTAATTGCAATACTTACGTGRTGTTGGTGTGCCACATTCTGTGCTGCAAACCTCAGGAGAAACCATGCAGTAAGCGTAACTTACTGGGACAAAGTGATCTGAAGCAAGGACAAAGTGATCTGAAGTTTCCTGCTGCTTTTTTCTACATTTAGGCTAAGTTTGGGGCTATGCAGCCCATGTGCATACATTGCAGCACTCCCAAAGGCTGCTCTGATTTATGAGATCCTCCCTGTCTTACTGTCAATAGACTGCTTTTATTGCCTAGGATACCTTAGGGAGGGAAAGGATTTCTGCTGCTCTTACTTCTGCTGTATGCATTCTCCCCAGTGCTTCCTTTGCATGACACATTCTACAGGTTGCAGAATTGGAAGCGTGCATAATATAAAGCCACTAGTCCCTCAGCAGTGCTGGTGGCATCTTCTCAAAGCTGCTTCTGCCCCTTTTCAATTCTGACAAGGGAACAAAGAGAATTAGGATTGATTCAGTCCCGTCATCTGCATGCTAGTGATACTTCTCTGCTCCAGTGAACACATACCCATATGAATTCAAGCATTTCTGATAGTTTATTCTGGWTTTAGGATCAAACACGTAAGCGCTTGCTTTTTGAAATGAAACCCAAAACCCAGAACAGGGTAAATAGACATGGGGAGAGTCAGAAATTTTAGAAAGACATACCAAACTGTTTACTGGACAGAACTAGTTAATGAATATTTCTCAGATCATATGTTTTATCAGATCATATGTGCCTGTGAACTGAACCTGAACCATCCTGAACCCATCTGGAATTCTTAGCAGAGTGAGAACCCGCATGTATTCTCTGAAATAATGTTGTCTTGGGCCCCTTMTTATTTCCTTCCTTTAGGTATTCTTGCCATATCACTTCCAAATAAAGGTCCTAACTGTTGTCTTACAAGTTTAYRTGTGTTTTTGTGCCCTTTTAAGGATGCCTTCCTTATGAAGCTGAGTCTTTATGCAGTAAAAATGCATTAATATGAAGGCAGAAGAGAGCAAGAARGAAAGATTTTCCAACCTCCTGATAAAAGCACTCAGCAGGATGGAGAGAGATATGTAGGCAGCAAATTTAGCTACCTCCACAGTTAGATTGCTCAGAGTATTTTTGGATTGCAATCCTGGATTTTGGTGTAAGACTCGTATTAGACACCTAAATCGTTTTGATCTGGCCGTTAATCATGAATATGCAGGAACTGGCTTAGAAAGTGATGGCAAAACCCTAGGCACCAAGCAATCCCTACCATGAAGGTGAAATGCCAGTAGGGCTTGTACATGGAAGTCTAAAGATGATTATTGCCATAGTTCTATCTGCACCTCTGAATCTCCACATTATGTTGTACAGATATCTCCGTACTAGCACTATCATTCTTACAGTCTGCTTTTCATCAGGACTTTGTTACTGTCAGCTGGGGGGGAGGGCATAAACTGGGGCATAAACAGGCTATGGTTGCTGTCCTGTTCTTGAGGAATTTGCAGTGGCTGTAAAATGGGAATAAGCGCAATCTTGAGTATACTGGTGAAGACATAGCTTTGCAGATAAGATTTTACTTACCTGAAGTAAATTTGTTGTTATTCAAACAACAGAAGAGTTTAGCAGCAGTATAAATACTCAGAGGGGTAGGGAAAGAAAAAACCTATTTTCCCCCCTCTTTGAAAAAAAAAATTCCTGATCTCTCCTTGTTCTACAAGGGTAGTCTTGTTTAACAACTTGTCAGGCTTGACTGTCAGATAGATAGTAAATGGGATAACTGCACGATCAGACTAGCATAGAGATGATCTATTTTGCCCCAATCCAAATGAATACTCATGTAGACTTTGACAAAAAAAAACCACAATACGGATAAATAGAATTAAGATAAATGAAAATTACCACAGAAGTAGAAGAAAAACTTAAAAGAATTTAATATATTTGGTATCACATAAGCACCTGRATTCTAAAATTACTACAACTAAATCTTAAATTTAGTAACAAATAATTTTYAAAGAAATTACTATTGTCATGGTGATGCCATATGATTTAAAATAGGAAGTACAGAACTGTATGTTAAAAGGAGACAAATGTGACTACCGAATTCTCTAAGTGGCCTCAGTAGCCTACAATGTTTGAAAACATATTTCAGTGTAACTAATGAAGATATGGAAGATATGGAAGCAAACAGGAAATAGATCATTCCAGATTAATCTGAAAGCTTTGCAAAAACTAGGCAAAAAATATATAGCTGATCTCATTTACCTAGCATTCAGTAAAGAATTTGATATGTTGAGGGTGGAGAAGATGGGAAATAATAAGGGAACAATAAAATGTRAAAGAATTGATTAGAGATAAGACAGCAATACCTTACAGGTTGAAACAGGAGGTTATTGTTCGAATTGCTGAAGATTTGGATTGGTAGGAATTACAAGGACCAGTCTTTGTTAGTCTTGTTTAACATCTTAGAATTCCAATCTTGTTTAACAGCACAAAAAGTGGGATTATGCTGATGATTTTTGCCATTTGCACGAAGTCAGGAGACAGCATCAGTAGAATTGAGGTCTGGGATATTGCTCAGAACTCGATGCTCTTACTGACAGGAATGACATAAATGGRATACAACTGAATAGTACAGTATATAGTGGGATATGCTTTTGGGGCCTAGTAAGAAAATCTGAAATAAGATGAGAGTTTATCATTTGGAAACAGCCAAGGTGAAAGACCTCAGTGTATTAGCTGATGAAATTGGAAATAAAAAGGGGAAATGGTACTATAAAATGTAACAAAGATATTAGTKTAAGAGAGAGTAAAGGCAAGACCAAGTAAAAGCACTGGTGGGACATGTACAGCTCTGTTCATTGTATCAAAGGAGATGAACTGAAACTGGGAGCTAGACAGTGATAAGGGAGCAAGGGAGCCTGTTTCATATGAAATGCCTTGAATAACTTAATTTGCTTAGTGCCACAGAAGGATGACTGGGAAAAGCTATGATGCTGTCTGTAGACACACCAAAGAAATAAATACCACACAAGAAAGAGCTTTTGAAGTTAACATGGAAGACATATGGATGTAAATTGGACAAAGATAGGCTGAGAGTGGAATTAAGAGAAAAGTTTCTTGCTATTAGAGCAATGAGATTTTGGTACAGCCTTCTTCTGAGTAAAGGCAGCAAAAAAATACCTTCAGCATGGTCAGTACACTCTGAAAGCAGTTACATGATGCGGTGACTACAATAGCAGCAACTGGACTTGGGAGCTGTCAAAGCTGCTTTCAGTTCTTTKTTTCTATGGCTGCAGTCATAATAGTTTGTAAAAAGTGTAGTGCAGGCTGGATGAAAGTGAGACCCAGCTATTTCATGACTAATCAAAGACTTTGTGAAGATTGCCTTTTTTGTTCAAAAGCCATCTTGAAAATAATAAAAACCAGCACAGTTCGGATGGAACCAAATTTTCTGTTTTTCTTGCCTAAAGAAAATAACCTGGAAACATTTCTTTGCATAGACCATTGAATGTTCTGGTTGATCCAATGTAGTGTATTTGCTCTGGATCCTTTGAAAGAAGAGAGGCAATCCCTCTTCATCTCCCAGGGCTTGCTTTGGATCTGGAAATSCTACTTATGTGCAAGGGAATTTGAATCATTCTGTTTCTTAGAAAGCAGCTCCAAACACTACGCATTAAGGATTCCTGGAGTGGGAGTAAGGGAAAATTCTTGCTTGTCTTGAAGCTATTCCACAAATAGGCCCCAAGTTCATTGGGGCAGCGAGGAGGAGCATGGGAATGGCTCCATGAGCTGGGAACCAGCAGCTCGCTTGGGAGATGTGTCCACAGCCACGTCCGTCTATACCAAGTCAATGCTCTAAAAGGAGAGACAGAGTGTACCTGCCTCAAAATACCTCACTCCTAAGGAGTTTCTGCTGCCTAAGTAAATGTTCCAATCATTACACTATTGGTTAAATAGGGACTTTCCTCCACCAGAGTTTACCCTCTCTTTTTTTTTCCTCAGCCAAAACTATTCAGCAAATTTGAAGCAAATATTTTAGAGATGACTGAAACCACATTAGCTGGGGAATTAACTATTAAAAAAACAAGTAAGTCACCCGACTCTAGCTATTACCATTTTAAAAAATCTATGCTGCTTCTTTTACACCTAAACTGAGACAAATTTTAATCTTTTTTAAGAGTTTGACCCATCCACACAGCCAAGGTAATAAATTAGAGTTCATAAATTGTACTCTTTTACTGGGGCACATAAGGCCTATTATATCACCTACAACTAATGCTTATTTCTTCAGCTTGACAATATTTTTCCTGTCTTTTCAGCGCCTTTCATCTGGTCATTTCTAACAGACAGTMTCTGTAGGAGGGGAGACTCTTCAGTATTAGCACTGCATCCTTTTCCAGTCAACTAGTTTAGAGCTAATAGAAAGAAATACATTTCTTCATATTTTGAAGAAATACATTTGTCACTGAATGTACGGCTAACATCTTGTTGGTTTAAACAGATTATACTGTGGCACATGGTTCAAACAAAACTATAGGAAACAAAAAAGAAAATATTTAGCTGGAGCAGAGAAAAACATAGGAAACACTTCTTTACACCAAAATAATAATAAAATAATAATAAAATAATAAGTGGTGTAACACTTCTGTTACACCAAAATAGGATTGCAGCTCAAAACAAAATGTTGAAAACATAGCATTGCCTGCAGAATGGAAATATAAAATTTCACTTCAGAGAAGAATGAAATTTAGGTTTTTGAGAATTTTCCAAGGAGCTGCCCTTGCGGGAGCAAGGCAGGTGCCCCGGGAAGCTGWCCAGCCACCCGCCGCGCAGCCGGGAGCCTCGGGGCTGCTGAGCCGTGGCCTTGGTTCAGCAGGGTCCGCCAGGCAGGCTGCTGGTGACCGGGAAGCCCTTGAACTTGGGCTGCCAAGGACTTGGGGGATTGTGTCTGATGTGCTAAAAGAAAAAKAAAGCAACCAGGGATCTGTGTGGAAGCTGTTTGCTTTCCACCAAACTGGAATTTTACAGTGGGAGATTGTTCAACTGGAAAATTTCTGTTCAGTACTCTGAGATCTTTGTGGTGCATCAGCTCTGCATAGCATCCTTTCAGCTCAGTAGTTTCCAAACATTTTCCTTAGACTGTGATAAATGGCCCTGAAATATATTCTTTACAGTGTTTTCAATTCCATTTCCATGTTTGATGGTAAGTGTAGTCTGCAGTTGGCAAGAGGTTTCAAAGTGGTCATTTGGTGATTCAAAAAGTTGCAGAAGTGTTGTTTTAGATAGCCCTCTAGTGGCCCTCACCATCTCCTCTGAAATAGTAAGCAATCTGTTCCCAGCATATACATATACATGGGCATGTGTATGCAGTGATCTATTTAATTTGTTCTTTGCATGTTACTTATTTCAGTCAGTATAGGGTTTGGGACGTATCTGCCATAACTGGGAAATACAGTGATACCTGCTAATACCTACCTAATGAGYAGCGGGTATGTGGTTAAGAAGACTCAGGTTAGACGGTATGTTTTGTAAGGGGTGTAAATCCCATCATGTAAAGAGCACAAGCCAACTGTTGTTGGTGACGTAATTTTTAGAAATTGTTTTTAGAAAGAGATTTCTTCTGGCACATAGCTCCCTTTGAGATTTCTGGTTGTTTTCCCATATATATCAGCTACTTCCCACCATCAGAAGTGACTAACCACAAGCAGAGTTCCTGTTTCCAAACCATAGCAGACCCAAATTTACATATATCAGATTCAGGAAAAAAAAGGGGGGTAAGTAAATAATTTGGAAAATATTGTATTTTTATATAAAACAATAGCACAATATCATCCAGGGACGGTGAGATATAAACTCCATTTCAAGATTTCTGTTTTTCCTTTCACCAAAATTTGCCTTGAACCTCTGCAGCAGTTCAAGCTGTCTGTGGGTTACAGTGTTTATGTCGTGTAAGCCACCATGCCAAAAGGTAGTCCTGCCCCATAATGCAAGAATGGTAAGATACAGAAAGAAAGCAAGCAAAAAAAAGATCGTGTATGTAAAATATACAGAAGGAAACATTTATTTGGTCATTCTTTGGAATTCATGGCTGCCTAAAGCTGTCTAGCTCTGAAACACTATTTATGATCATTAGCACTTTCTGCAAATTTTCAGCTTATTTTGAGCAGCTAGGTCTTAAACTTTAGGATACAAGATAGAGAGCACTTTTAAAGACTAAAGATGTTCTTATTTTGCTAAAGTCACAAAACTTGTAAAAAGAGAAGTAGTAAAACACTTAGACAAGTACCTGCTTTGTACTTGTTGTTTTTGTTGGATTTTATTTTTTTACCAGTTTAGTGGGAAAAGACTTTCATACTTAACATCAGCAGATCATTTATCCATAAAGCAGATCTTATCTAAGCAGTCTTTTATATATATATATATATATTTTTACATTATCCCTACCTTCTACTCTCTTCAATATACTGCAAAAGTTTGCAAAGGAGATCAGGACAGTCCTCCCTGTTTCAAAACCTAGGCACAGATCAGAGAAATGATTTGCCCAGAAGCAGCAAGATGCCTGAGTGCAGACTGATTTGGTGTTGAGACCTTCAGGCTGGATATATGGCTTTATGTGTAAGTAGAACTGTCCTTGGAGGACCCAACACTGAGGTTCTCGCTATATGAAAACAGTATACCCAATTCTTCTTTTTCTGATAACCATAGTTGTCAAGCTCAGAAATTCCTCTGTACTACTAGTATTACCATTGTGAATCATTTGTAAACTGGGATTTTCCTCTACAAAATATGAAACTCTAACAGTTCAGTTCAAAATACATTTTCTCACTTTCCTAGGCATCCATTTCAAAGCCACCATTTGTGTCAGAAAAGCCCTCTGCTGAATGACCACTTCCAGTTGAAAATTGGAATGTGCCCAAGTACCTCAATTTTGTTAAACTGATCAGAAGCTATTAATTGAAGAGCCACTAGCCTGACTAATTTTTATATCAAAGGTGGTAAAAAGTTTTTTTAGTGGTTTTGGGGAGGTTGGAGTTTTTTATACAGCTGTATCATCTTCTCTCTAAAACACGAATGCAGCTTTGAAGACCTCTGTCCTCATCACACAGCAATAGCTCCAAATTGTCACTTTTAAGAAGTCTGTTAAAAGCTGGTGTAAAGCCAGCAGAGGGAGCAGAAATACAGGAGAGGGTTTCAGGGAACATCTGTGAAAACAACTATCATTGTCTTGTTTTCATTTCTGGCAATAAATTATCAGAAATATATGTATAGCATGTAGAGAATATCTGGAGAGCCTTCCAACTCCTCTATGCAGATTATAACAGATACCACTGTCTAGTTTCTCTGTGAATAGAGGAACAGTATTTTACAGATTAGGAATAGAAGACATTTTAATTTGGAAGATATTTGCTTTTAAGACTCTTAAGTAATCATTTTAATGTCACAAATTTAATCTCTTTTGAAAAAAAAAAGGGGTGTGATTCCTAAGATTAAATCTGCAGTAAATTTCCAGTATAGTCCGGAGCGTTTCAGACTGGCAGAAATAAGTACACAATAAACACTCAGTAATCTATATTTTCCTTTTGTGCTATTCATCCGCCTAGGGCTGTCAGTGCCTTTGACGCTTTACAAACAAATCAAAATAACAAATCTGCGCATCGAGAAACTGCCAAACTATGAGCCAGATTTGGCAATTAAAAGACTGATATTTGTATTTATTCTTTATTTAGTACTCTGAGAAAAAGCAYCTGCATTTAAGATTTATTTGACCTCAAAAGAGACATTAAAGGTACATTAAAGGGGCAGCTTAAAAGTATTGTAGAACAGGTACACTAATGCTTCCCAAATTATTTTACTTTCAGTCCTCTGACCACAGGAAGAACCGATCCAGCGGTGCTTGAGATGAATCTCTGTTTCCCTCGTGAATACTCTCCCAGGGTAGGATCACTTTGCATCATTTCACAGGAGTTTGTTTTCAGTTGAGTAAGGATGTAAAATTATCAGCTGTTAGCTTCTTGCCATTTTGAGTGTTTTGYACATATTATTGTACAGTTAAGGTTGAATCTTTCTATAACACCATGGGGATTTTTGCGCCTAACAATTTGTTTCTTGGGTAAAACAAAATAAATAGTCACCACCATTGGTTGAAGAGAACATTGCTTGGTATAAACCATTCCTTTGCTGACTGGTGGAGTAGCATTACCGGCTAAATCACACTGCTCCCTTCCAGGCTACGTCCAAGTTCTGTGAAACCTCCTTTAGTTTAAGGGATAGAGACAGCACATGAGTGTTGCCTCCTTTTTCCTTTGGGGAAATGCATTAAGGTTGATGAAGAAGAACTTCTACCGCAACAAGTAGCTACTGGGAAGTTGGCCTTCATCCTTGAATGCCCAAGTAATAGTTCAGTGTCCGCTGTTAGTCAGGAGAGCTTCTCTCATAGCATCTATGTAGTCAGAAAAAAATGGTCTGAATGTTTATGATTCTCACCAGGGGGAAAACTGTAGTAATTTTATCTTGAATGAATGAATGAATGAAAGTTATTTTCTGGACACTTCTGATCAAGAACAAAGCCAGAATACAACTTAGCATATCAGAATTTCAGAAAGCAGCTTCCTCACAGTTTTTGGAAATATCAGTCATATCAGTAACAGCATTGGTGATGTTTACCATGTGTCCTGTTTTCCAAAGTCAYGTTAATACCTTCCTTAGTTCCAGATGCCACATTAAAACTTTATCACTTTTCCTCTATGTATCAGCACTGTTTAGAAGTATGTATTTCATAAGTGTGCCCTTGCTCAAGAACTCCTTTCTGTGTGCTGGTAAAGACAATAAACAAGTGGYTAACTACCTACAAAGAGTTACTGCKGCAAGTAATGAAGGGAAATTCTGCTTTTGCTGATGTTTCCAGATCCAGAATTCTTCTGCTCAGATCCCAGCTGTCTCACAATTATTCTGGCTATGCTAAGGCAGAAATCTTGATCTTTAGAGAAGTCTGGATCTAGCTTCAACCTTTGCTTTCAATGAGCTGAATAATAAACATGTGGCCTATTGACCTTGTTTTACTCCAGTTTGCAGACATTTGGATCTTAACCAAGGTTAAAGGTTTGGGCTCATCTCTGATTTATAATCCTTTTTAAAACTTTATCATCCTCATAAACTCTGAAATGCTTATACTGGGCTTTAAACTTTWGACAGATAATTTTTCACATTTAGAAATGAACTTTAAGGCCACTGTTTGCACATACAATTTTGATCCTAGTTTTTTTTTGACTCCTAGGAGTCAACAAACCTCTTAAAAATTTGCAGCATGCTCTGTATTTTTATCTATATTAAGAGATATTTATATGTATCTCTTCATATATATAATATTCATATATATATACATGAARAGTTCCCTTTCCCAGCTTACTGAAATTTTATAGCTAACACCTTTCTAATACCTAACACCTAACAGCTAACACCTTTTTCATAATWAAAAATAAATTCATTTGTTTTGTTTAATTGTTCATGACATTCACTTTGGCTGCATATGAGAGAAAGCAACAACTACTGCTATAACCTGCTTGTGACATTTTCATAGCTACAGATGAAAAAATAATTCCTTAGAAAATTACAGCCATATCTCCAGAATTTCTGCAAAAAAATATTGCATTATTTAARATGTTCTGTATAGGATCTGCATTAGACTCTATAAAGAAAGCAAAATTTCAGGAATTTGAATAGCTTCTTGCAGAGGCTTTTAGATTCATAAAGCTTTCATTTCAAGTGCTAAGATTTCATTTTTAAGGAGGATGCTATGAAATATTACAGGCCTAAAAAGAGCCAGTAAAAGACTAATGATGTTTTGAGTGCCTTTCTTTTCATTTTGCTCTTACAACTTTTAGGATTTAGTAATTACTTGTCTCCTATAACCCTGTCCCTTAATCCAAGGATGATTACAAATACTGTCTCATTCATGGATCATAGTGTGAGAACCTACTACATACCAGCATATTCACGTGGGGCATTTGGACAGCACAGTCCCAGGCCCTTGGACATGGCCCATTATCAGACTTCAGTAGGATGAAAGGAAGGAAAGCAATCACATATGACAGCAGCAGTTACACAAAGAGAGTAAGACTTCTTTTTCTTTAAGCTTTAAGTAAATTTCCTCCCAAACATATACCACAGTCTTTTAGAAATGWGCATCACATTCATCACTAAATCTGTATGTGAGAATGTAGGTTTATACAAATAATACACAACTAAGTATAATTTATATCATTTCAGTCTCAACATACTTCACACAAATTACTAGTAGAACAGCCGAAGTGGAGCCAAAAAGTGCAGATTTTCCTGCTCTGGAAAACCACTAGGGTAACTAGAAGTTTCAGCACTGTGCCAGAGCCTGCCTATATATCAAGATTACATAAGACCAAATTGTTYAGAGCTTGCAGTAAACTTCATCTATTCAGGATTAACCAATTACCTGGCAAGCACATTCGCTTCAGCACTGAAAATTACAAGAGCTAGAGTGACTCTTGAAATCAGTGTAATTTAATTAGGCCTATATTGCTCTAAACATTTTACAGAAAATAATTAAGCAATCCCCTCTCTTCTTTACAGATCACATTAAATAAAAACCTTTATTCATATCTGAAAATGCTGTCGAGTAGCTTCCTGTRCCAAATAAGGTGTGAACTCTTGTTCAGACACACTGCAAGTTGTGGAGTTTGCTCCAAGTACAGAGTCATCAAAAACAGGGTATTTTACAATTACAGATCCTGCCTGGATGCAGGATCCATTATGCATCCATTAATGCAACCATTAATGCAAAAAACCCTCAGCCATTCTTATTGAGAGAAAAAAAAAAAAAAAAGTGATTAGAGCTTTTTAATTTATTACAGGCAGAGTTCTCAAATACCTGAGGGAACTACTTACACATACAAATATGCTGAAACTAGACATTTATGGACTTAACAAAAATAGTTTAATTACTTTTCAGGAAAAAAGAAATCAAACATTATTATACATATTCATAGAGTAAGAACTTATCATATCTACATCTACTTTTTAAGTGAGTTTGTAACTTGTATTTAAGCTCAGCATCACTCCACAACTTTTCCCACAGTCCAAGCCTAATCTCTTCAGCAGGTTAGCTGACTTCTGGAACCTAAGCAATACTTTAAGGTTTTCCAGTATCACAAGTCAATAATACTACAAATATTCAAGTAAGAGTAATAACAAGTAAGTGGTTTCTATCTTCAGAAGTCCACTTGTGTTCTATTGAAGGTGCACTATTAAAACAATTTAAGGTATTTAAGAAAATTGCTCAAGTATAACTGGCATATTATAGCTTCTCCCATTTCACTGTGACAAATGTGTTACCCTGAAGGTAAGAAAAATTCTTGCTACAGCTAGAAAACCTGCACAAAGGAGGGAAGGAGAGAAGAATCACTAGAGATTTAAAATGAACAATTCTTAATGCCCCAATTAAATAATTTAAATTACATTCTGCTTTTAGAAACAGTCTTCCTTAATATTTGTAAGACAATTATCCTGTAAAAGTATACTTACTCCCCAGGTCAAAATACTGTATCATCGTATAACAAAAATCTCACCCCAAAAGATAACATTTAAGATTCCTGATTTTGTGTTGGCAATTGTTCTATACATTTCACAGCAAGCAACATTATCCCAAGCTGCTGAACCAATCTAGGGGACTCGATGCTTTTCTCACAAACAGCCGTCTTACAACCCCCTTCCCTGCAATGAAAGCCCCAATCAAAAATTAAACTTCAAGTCTGCCACGTGGAGAGAAGACATCCTTTAAAGGAAAAATACAATCTTTACTTACAAAACCTTATTTCCTAATTTTACATCCATCCCTCCAGCTTTGTTGGTGGAGCATCTTCCCCATTTTTTCTGTGATCAATTTAACAAATGTGCTTTCAGTTTGCTTTATTATTGCATTAGCTCAGCCTGTAGTTTGTATTTTATAGAGATGTACGAGGATAGTATCCCACACTGAAGTCCTATCATCTAGAGCTGGAAGCTGTTAGAACATAAAGTCAAGATTACTTTATGACACAAGTYTTAGTCTGGTGTATTTCCCATAATACTTAACAGAACTAACAGTAGATAAATGGATTAACTCTGAATCTATATTAAGGTATATTTAAACTCTTCAGTGCCAACAGTCCCACTTTACTTATTTATTAGTAGACTATAAAACACCTGATTTTACAGTGTCTGCCTAAAATAGCTGGAGAGATGCTGTTTAAGTTTTGAAGTAAGGGGTTGTTAGCTTTAATGTGATCATCTGTGATTAGAACTTAATAGCTAGAAAAAGATGGGCAGTTGTTGACACTGTATGATCTGGAAAACCAAGAGGCTGGTGTTCTGAGGAGTTTTTTTTCCTCCTCCCCTACTCTTTTAATCAAACATAGTAAACTACGAAGAAACGCCTTCTAACACAAGACACGACGCTAAGTATGTCGATTGTAGAATAAGAGTTAATTCACTAAGAACATCCAGTCTCAAAATTCTAAAGATTCATTTTACAAATACTGAGGATGGATGAACACAGAAATTTGATGCATTTATAAAGTATCTAACATTTTTGCAAGTTGAAGCCATAGAGTATGGTACTAGTTTCAGGCTATGCTATACGTAAATTCTAGAAAATGAAGTGACCAATTTAAATACATACCAATAGTCAATTTTCTTCTGACAATTGCTACAGTATTGTGGCATCACAGGAATCAGATCAAGAACCCAGCTGCCAACACCATGTTTATCAGATTTAAAAATTTTTCTTACCAGTTTTACTGTTTGTACTTATCCAGTGAATTACAAGAGTTTAGAGACAAACCCCAACATGAAGTTTAAGTACTCTTAGACTGACCATTTTTATAAGYTTATTTTATTTCTTTGCTGTACAAAAGCAGAAATGCGATTCATCTCAATAAATCTACATCAACAACTACCTAGACTTGATACAGATATATACAAAAAAGCCCGCTTATTTACTTCAGTTTTGATACCATAGTTCACGCAGAGCTGGATGCAAACAATGCAAACAGCATCTACACAGTGTAAGGCAGAACTTCCATGATATTTACATCTTGTTCCTTACATTGAAGATTTCTAATATACCAGGTCCTTGTTACATGTGTATTTGACAATTCTGTTTAATAGCAGTGCAGCTTCAGAACTGAAAAGTGCATTTCTTTATTATATACATTCTTATAAGGATTGTGGATTGTTCAGAAATAGTTTTACAATCTTCATTTTTAAAGTTATTCCTTGTCTATGTTTTCTATCAATTCAAAGTTATTTCATAAGCTAAAAGGGCCATTTTCCCAAAGCACTGTAAATCACATGCAAATATGAAAACAGAACTCCCAAAAGCAACTCTAGGAAATGTCTTCTTTTAACCTGGGAAGATAAGCAGTCCTGTGAAAGCACTCAACCAACCCACTGCTGTTTTAAATTTAAAACATTTTGCAGCATTTCAGGCCAGTAAGTTTGCAGTTCCAAGCAGTTTTGAAAAGCTCTTTAACACAGATATTTACATTCTACATTAGATTTTRAGTTGTAATTCATCTCTCACATCTCAGCTTGCTTTTGGAGATCTCACTCTGAAAGAGAAGTGAAAAAGGAAAAAAATACTTCCTGAAAGGCAGTAATTTTTTTGAGTAAGTACTGCACTGACACATGCACTGTACCTGCTTCTAATATAAAATATCTAGAACAATTTCGTAAAGCTTACTCCTCTCTATGGTTTAAATACTAAAACAAAGCACACAAGAAAGTCAGTGTGTTACTCATTCTGTTAATTACATTATTCAAAGAGTTCAGTTTTGCACATCAGTATACTGCTTATCACCCATGATATATTTATCTAAGATGGAAAAACTGAAATAAGTTTGATAAGTATTGATGAAAACATCAATAAGTTGATATCAGTAAGAGTTCAGTTTATCTATTCAGTAAGAGTTTGACTGATACTTAAAAAAAGAAAAAGAAAAAAAAAAAGGAGTTCTGCAGAAGCAGGGGCAAAGAAGAGACTGTTTTCAGTTGTTCTGCTCTAGCTATGCAACAATGCTGAAGCAAATCCAGTCATTCCAAATTATGGTATTAGTATTTTACATTCCCCTAAATCATCTTTAAGGAAAGATATTTGTTATTCTTACATAGTACATTTAAGAATCTGTCAAGCTAACAAAACACAGATAATCTACATTTCCAAGACAACTGTAGCAAATCTTGAATTCTCTGATGGTCACATTTTCTCATTCTGAATTCTGATCCATAAATGTTTTGCAAAGAGTCACGCTAAGAATGTTAAAAGTCATTCYTCTTATGACTTATTTGGGTTAGCAGAAGAAAAAAAATTATGAAATTTATGAAGCAAATGAATCAAAACAACAGCACCAAAAAGTCATTCCACAAGCAATGTAAGAGTTTAATCTTGGCTTTTTTTAAGCCAACTCTTCCCCTCAACGATTAAGTTACATTACTAAAAATAAATCATCTTTTGTGTTCTGAGCTACTGTAATTCCTGCCATGTTTATTTTAAAAACACAATATCCTGCAACACTGGGGCTCTGACTGACAAAATTCCAACTAATCATGTTTCAGGAGCTTAAAATACGGTCTCCCCTTCTGCCTACCCTCYTTTAGCCAGGACAATCAATGAGTGAAAGCAGTACACCCTCTTATATAAAACAGAATCTTTGCTCTTGTGACAGCTAGTATTTAGCTGAGCTGCTGGACTCTGCATTGAAGCAGCTGAGAACTCACACACTCGGTTCCATTAGCAGAGTGCAACAGAGCAGTCAGAGCTGACAGGAAACCAGCAACCAGCAGGGGAAGGAAGGGGGTCAGGGAACAAGAGTGGCTTGTTATGGATACACGCATCTAATCTCTTGGCCTGCTGCTCTTGTGAGATAACGCAACACCATAAACTTCCATTTGAGGCACTTCCTATACTCCCACACAGCTTAAGTCACTTCAACCACGCTCAGAAGATAAAGTTGAAAACTGTACAAGTATAATCAGAATAGTATGATACACATTTTTAAATATCACAGGCATTTAAAAAAGTTACACAGGGATAAATAAGTAAATAGATGTTACCTTCATCAGGAGGTACTGATGGCTTAGTTTCAGAAGTCACAGTATCCATATCTTCAAAAGTTTTGGCATCTGGCTTATCTTGTTCCACTTCACATAAATAGACATCAATAGGTCCTTTTGTACTCTTTATATGTACTTCTATGCTATCCTATAAAACAAGGACTTGCATATAAACAAAAGAAAAAAATCTTACAAATTAGTTACCTATTTTTGCTGCAGTCCACACCTCCACATACACACACACACACAAAATAATAATAATAAAAATATCTATCTCGACATAATCTACTAATGTGCCAATTTTTTTATTTTGGCTACAGTATTGTGTGTGTCCTACTCCAGTATTATAGTGACAACTGCATATTCATTAAACAATGAGAATGTACTTATTTGTTGTTAGATCATTACCAAATTATGCTTATTTAATTACCTTGCTTGGTTAGATTTACAATCGCATATACATTTTAGTATACAAATGTTAACAGAACTTTGGAAGTTTCATTATCCACATAACTATCAAACATATTCTGACCCTGGAAATACTTACATAATGCTTACTACAGGAATTCCATTATCTCTAGCAAAATCAAACAACTCAGATATGCTTATCTTTTAATAATGCAGGTAAATAAAAAATCCCCATAGTCTAAAAATAAGCTGCTTAGACTATTAGACCTATTGCATTGTTCAGTGAAACACAAGAAAAATGGAAGAACCAATATTTGCTATACATGACAAAAACTGRAAGCCAATTACTGATTGCTGTTGCAAGGTCAGATTCCAGTGCTTTTGCTCATTTAGGACAGAAACRTATAAGACTTACTTCTTTAGGAGCTGGTACTTCCAATTTTGTTTCTTCTGGAGCTTTGATTGCAATAACAATCTGTTCTTGAAATGCCTGAATGCTATGGATATCTTGATATGTCACATAAGCTAGTGTGTACATTGGTCAAGGATTCTGTAAAGTGATTTGCTAATGGGCAGAAGCAAAGAGTATAATGCTAACTTATATTGAAGCAGAAGACCTACTTAAGAAAAGCAGTAAATAGTTCAGGAGGTTGCTTAGTATTAGGCTTTACAATATTAAGTAGTAGTTGACTGAACAGGAGAATTCCCTCCTYCCCCTCCCCCCCAATTAAGAAGGGGTAAAAAAACCTTAAAAGACTGAGACATTCAATGTTACAAAAAAAACTGACAATGCTAATATCGTACTGAAATTATTAAAAGGAAATCTCTTTTCTATTATCCCATCTGCAGGATAAGACTACATTGGAATTTTTCCGACACAGAGAAGAGTAACCACCCTTCAAGGTTCATGTTAGTAAGTCACTGGGACTCCATCTTGGGTCCTCTTTCTCATCTAACTTATCAACTCAATCTCACTGGTAGGCCAAGGTCTGTCCTGAGACATTATTCTATAACAGAGAGAACAAGGCGATAGTCAGAGTACTGAGACAATTRCTTCATCTCCATTTTATTTTCTTCCTCTTCATTACTGTTCCAAATGACTTTTTATCTCAATATAACCCACCTCCTTACCCTCTCTGCCACTGAGGTACTCTGCTTTCCTTTCCACGGCAAAGTGGCAAAGGAAAAGTACGAAAATAGAAAAGCTCCAGTTCTTCCCACTTCACCTCCTCTCAAAATTCTTCAGTGGAAAGGTCATTCAAGCAGCAGTCCCCTGGAAATGCTCTAGACTGCACATGATTCTGCAAAGAGGGTACATGTCTAATACATATTAATAAGGAACCCAGCAAGTTCCCTGTACACATTATCAAGTATTACTGCACAACTGCGGTATCTGCCTAAAGCTATTCCTAGATACTTGAGTTCTAGTAACCAAAATTACATGTTAGATTTTAAGTGGTGTAAAAGAGCTGAAAGGATATTTTGCATTTTCTTTGTCATCTGTTAGTTCAAATAACTGATGAGCACAATCCTTGATTAATTCATCCAGAGCTTCTTCCATGGCTGACAAGTCAGAAAGTTCATCTCTAAGCTTTTGCTGCTCTGGTGCCTTTCCGACAACTTGATCAAGATCAGAACCTCTAAAAGAATGAAAGTTGTCTAGTATGTTTACATAAATAAGAGCCTGTTCGTTGAATACAGAAAGTGTACTAACAGGAATCAACAAGGAATTCTGGCATGCTTTACTCAGCTGAAATATATTTCATTATTTTTTTTTTGTAATTCACTCAATAATCATAAATATAGGATGTGTCCTTAGACTGTCTGAATTACAATAGAATTTAAGACAGTTTCCTTTATCAAAGGTAATTAAATATGCTTAAAAATACTCTGAGCTCCAAACCATAAACATTACTTGGCACTGCTGGTTTTTACTGTTTCAGAAAGTAAAAGTTTCAAAGCCAACTCACACCCACTGGATAAGGTTCTTAGATCTCTTCTGAATTAAGTGGATTCCATCCAACACATTGGTGATGTCATATACTCTTCGTTTTCGTACCCCAAGAGTTGTTGCTACCTCATTTAAATCAAGGACACCATCTGGAGCTGTTTTGACAAGATCCATGAATTTTCGGGTCAAATAAACCAAGGACGCATCAAATCGAGGCTTTGTGACTTTCAGAGTCTCTGTAAAGGTTTGATACAATATTTAGTATAAACTAAACAACATTAAGTGGTTCTTAAGAAAATAACACCAGTGAAAATAAGTCTTGAAACACTACAGCTATTCACAACATTGACATTGAGACAGCATCATTTAAAGTCTGTTAATCTGATACAATTATTGTAAACCAATAAACRTGTACCTAAACAGCAATCATGCATCTTCATGCTTTCAAATTTCATGCTAACATGAATATTAGTAGTTATGTATGTTCACTGGGCTTTGTAGACTCAAACTACTTAGTGAATGTTATATGTGCTCAATATGAGCAGTCTCAGAAATAGCAGAAAAGTTATTGGTGAACAGCTTGGTTACTTTTGTTTTAAAGCATTTTGTTTTAAAGCACCAAAAAGACYTGATGCCTACGCACTAGTCAAGGAGTTCTGATGCTAGAGTCAATGCAAGACTGTTAAACCATGCTGTTACTTGTATCTTCTCCTACAAAGCAAACCAGGTATTTTTTTTATCCAACCAAAATGTATCGCTGATCATTGCAGTGTAATGCTTCAAGGGAATTTACGTGTTTGTGTGCACACATGCAAATTTAAGAAAGTTCTCCTAGGAAGCACATTTGACTTCATGATCTTCAACATTTTTCACAGGGTGAGATGTGCACTTTTACTCATAGTATATCACAACTATTCCATTGCTGCAAGCTTGTGGACAGTTTAATATGATTTTACAGATTCRACAAGTCATTAATCAGTTTGACAGATTCTTTTACTGGAAAGAAGCACAGCTAGTGAGAAAAAGACACAAACAAATTTATTTAAGCTTGTATTTACGTTTGTTAATGTCAGCTGAAATATGCTTTTCCAACACAAAGTTCCAGTTTTCTCTAGCTCATATTTTCCTTAAGCTCACTTTCATTATAGAAGGGTGAGGTATAATTGCAGCAGATGGAATGAAAAGAGGAAAACTAAGAATGTGTTGTGTTATCTTAGCAATTTCATTGAGCATGCAGCATTCCTTCTATTCTGTCTTTATTAGATACACAACACTGGTTTACAACACATACTTGACACTGTAAAAAAAAATAAAAAAAAGGATAAAGATTATTCTTGAATTATTTTACATATGCAATGCAGAAACTTACTTCTTACAAACTGTACCTCATCTTCTACATTTAGGTTGATCACTGGTGGCTGCAGAATTAAAAGGATAAAAGGATAACTGATGTTATGAGATTTCATATACATAGGAAGCTTCTCCAGGTGAAACCCCCATCTGAACTGTAGATGCTACAGGGATCACAGCATTGACAACTCAGCAGGTACTACTGTGAAGGAATCTCATTGGATAGAGGAGATACTTGTTAATTCCTGTCAATTTTCAGCTTTAACCTCAACACRTCTTCCTCTCTCTTGGAAAGCAGGAAATACCACCAAAAACTCCCTAATGCTTAGGCAGTGGTCCCAACACAAAGCAGTATCGGTATAAACTCTATAAACATCAGTTTCAGACACTCCCTGCAACAGCTCATGTACTAAAGATACCCAGCTATCACACAGCATCACAGTTACTTTGTACTAGACTTCCAGACTAGCAGAGTTTGCTCTGGTCTTGAAACGGACATGATGATCTCAGTCAACTACTTTCTTATTCCTTTCCCCCTTCCCAATTCAAACAAAAGGAACAGTTTCAAATTCAARTTCAATCTAGTTGGAAGAGTCCTCAGGAGGTCTGTAGTCCACCTTCCTGCTCAAAGCAGGAAGAGCTACTATGTCAGACCAGCTTACTCAGGGCTTTATACAGCTGAATCTTGAAGGCCGCTAAGGACAGAGGCCATACCTCTCTGGGCAACTTCTTCCACTGCTTGTCTATCCTCATAGGGAAAAGTTTCTCCTTATATCAAGTTGGAACCTCTGTCACCTCTTGTTTCAATTCATGCCTGTTTTCCATTATCCTCCCATCATGTACTGCTGCTAAACCTCTGGCTCCATCTTCTCAACAACTTTGTAGCAAGTACTGGAACATTGCTATGGCTTAACAAGCCCAGCTCCCTCAGCTTCCCTCATAGCTCTTGTATCTACATATGTAGTATTTAAAAGAAAATAATCAGTTTGGTCAAGCAAGAATAGCCTTGCTGGCTATTCCCAGTCACCTTGTCCTCCTTCATGTTCCCAGAAATGCCTTCCAGGAGAATTTGCTCAATGGTTTTCAAGAGACTGAAGTACAGCTGACCAACCTGTACCTGATCTCCATGACCTCTTGAAAATGATAGAGAACAAGCTCACAATGGTATCAGCCAGCTCTCTCAGATTCCATTAGACTGGTATGGGTTGAGATTTCTCAAGAAATCTCTGACTTGGTACTTTTCCACTACCAGTAGCTCCTCTTCTCCTTGATCCCTGCCATTAGACACAAGAGTCTAGAGGACCTTGCTTCTGAAGACCCAAGCAAAAAAGCTGAGTACTTCAACCTCATCTGTCYGCTGTCCCTAAATCACTTGCCCCATTCAGCAACAGAACCACATTTTCCTGGTTATACTTTTACTGCTAAAGTAGCAGTAATTTTCTTCTTTATCACCCTTGACATCCCTTGCCAGTTTCAACACTAAATGAGCTGTGGCTTTGCTAGCATTATACCTGTATGTCCAGACAATGTTTTTACTTCTCCTTTGTAGCTTGCCTTTGCTTCCACCTCCTGCAGATCTCTCCCCATGCCTCTCCGGCTCAGGCATACCCATGCCTCTACACATCTGCTTGTCTGGCTGCATAAGATGGGGCATTCCCAGACAGAAGATTCCTGTGCTTGAGTGAAGCTGCCCTTACCAGATCTCCCAGTTCTTGGGCTCCTCTACCCCACAAAGTTCCAGAAAAAAGCCTTCAAAAAAGTATCAGCTACCAGTTCCCTAAATAAGCTGGAGTCTGCTTTCCTCAAGTCTAGTATCTGTACTCAGCTACGTGTCTTCCTCACTACACCCAGCATCCTGAACACCACTATTCAATGGACCCTACAGCCAAGACTGCTACTAATTACCACCTTCCTGCCTTCCTTGTTTACGATAAGCAGATTCAGGACAGCACCACCTCTGGTTGACTGGTCCATCACCTGGCACTATGTTGTGCCCTATGCCCTTTGTTTCTAAAAATCACCATCTCTAGTAGCAAGAAATTTTCAACTACTAATGGGAAAAAAAATCATAGAAAGCTTTTCATGGCATTCAGATGATGCTACCAAATAACATTTAGCCCAACAGTTGAAGTTGATAAAACCAAGCATTATTTAATAAAATGCCACAAAATAGCTATTTGCAATTAGCTATTTGATTACACTGCTAAAAGTTATGCCAGACACTGCATAAAGGTAGATTACGTGAACTTCACAGGCTTTCAGGGAAAAGCAAAACAATGCAGTAGCCTGCAACTGATTTTCAAATACATCTACAACCTAGTTAACTTGACTAACAGGTTATAGTTAACACAGCTAAGAAAAGCATCGCTTTGCACTATGACTAACATTGTAACAGTTTCCTTTCCAATGCAGCCTGCTAGAATGCGATGAGGGAGGGAGGCATCACTAYGCTTTTACGCGCTTCTCAGGCCAGGCACAGCACATCGCCGCCGCTCAGGCGGATCCTGCCCGACAGGTGAGAAAGGACTTCCCGGGATCGCCTTAAAACGCTCAGCGGCGGGAGCGCGGCGTCGCGGCGCCGTCCCGCCCCGGCCCCAGCCGCAGGCAGCGCCTCCCTTCCCCGCCCGCCGCGTCCCTCACTCACACGCAGCGTGTCCGGCTGCAGGGGCCGCAGACGCTCCCACTTGGCGGGGGTGGCCATGTTTGCCCGGCCCCTCCTCCTTCCTCAGGCCGGCCGCGGCCTCGCGCCGAGGGAGGCCTCTCCCGCCCGGAGGTCAGGCGGCGGTGGGAGGGCGCCTAGTGGCCCCGGCGGCGCGGCGGCGAGTCCATGTCCGAAGAAGGCGCCGCCGCCGCCGCGCCTCGGGGGAGGAGGGGGGCGGCAGGGGGTCTCCCCTCCCCCGCCCGCCCCCGCACGGCTGCGCGGGCGCGCGCGCTCGGCTGCCCCCTCGCCACCCCCCTCCCCTCCCGACCCGCTGCGCGGAGAGGGCGCGCGAGCGTCGCGCGCGAACGGTCACGACGACGTCCCCCCCCCGCCCGCCGCCGCCAAAAAGGGCGGCGAGCGGCGACTTCCCTTACCCAGGAGCCCCTGCGGCGCGCGCCCTCGCGGCAGCCCCGCCCACCCGCGCCGCCTTTCCCGCCCTCCGGGGCCTCAACGGCCGCTCGCCTGCTGGGGCGGGGCGGAGGGAGCCGCCGCCGCCGCCGCCGCCGCCGCCGCCGCCGCCGCCGCCATCCCTCCGCTCGGCGGCCGGCGGGGCTGCCGGGGACGCGGTTGCGCTGGGCGCCGGGTGCTCCTCGAGTGTCGCCTGTCTCGGTGCTTCCTGCGCTGCTCTCCCCCTCCCGGAGCAGCRTGAGAGAAGACTTTCTCTCCCGCCTCACCCGTGTCTTTCGAGCGAGGTGTGGTGGCGGCGAGGAGAACTCCCTGCACCACCCCAGGGGGCTAAAAGTCATTAGAACAGGGGAGTTCTCGCTACTTCGGTTATTTGAAAGCGGGATCTTTTGTGTTCCCTCTGTGYGCAATATAAACCAGGAGGAAGTGCCCTGCCCAGGCACCTTCATGTAAATATGTGTGACAATAGTGTTGCGTGCCAGGCCAGAGAGCKATATGTGACACCCGTCAGGGAGATCAGGATCCCGTGTGCATACTGAAAATAACTTAATTACAAGTAGTGAATGGGGGGAGAGCTGAGTATGTTTCTCAAGAGCCAGAGAGGAGCCAACAGCTGGAGCTTGCCTCAACCAAGCCTCTCCATTTTCCTCTCAAGAGGAGGGAGGTCTCAAATCCCTTCCCAAATACCCATGTCCGTGGCTGCTTCTGTCCTTTTGTCTGGACTTTTGATATCCTTTGTCAGGCTTTTCTTTGCTCTTCCCTTGATCATTTGTCTGCATCATTTATTAGCTAACCTCTGCTTGTGAGGTGAAAAGGCTTCTGTAAAACGTGTAACTGTTAAACTGTTTAATTTGCTGACTGATGGCTGTTTATGCCAGTTAACATCCTCTACCATACGGTACAATAGGTGCTCTGTCACAGAGTTATTTTGCATGAAAACAAAACCACTCTGAATTGTTTTGCTTCCTGCACTTCAGGTGGAAATTCAAGTCACTCCCTCCCACAGGGGAGAGCACCCTCAGGGCAGGTGCTTTGCAGAAATGTGAATTTCACAGGACATTTTGTGAAACTACTAGTTTAGTATGAGGAAGTCCAAGGCATGATGGGCTTGATTCATCTTCTAATGTAGTTCTGACTGCTTAGGTCAAAACTGTGTTATCTTGATAAAATGTTGAATCCATTTCCATTTACTAGCTCTTTCTTATCGCTGCAGGTTAGACATTCCTTTGGAGTAGTGTCTGACACCACTGATGATACATGGGATCTCTTGATAGAGGATGGACTTTTATGCATAGCAACTCATTTTTAATTAATGACTTGTGTAACAATAATTGTCCTTGTAGAGAAGTACAGAACTGAGGTAGGTTGTTCTTGTGTTCTGATCARTTTATAACAAAAAAAGGGAAAAAAGTATGTTGTAACTCCTCGAAAGTATGATTTCTATGTATCAGGAGACACGAAGGCTTGAGCTGAAGATGCTAATGTTGCTTGTCTGTATTCTCAGGAGATCTGAGACTAGTGCAAATGCAAAAGGTTCTCCATGGAAGCAACAACATCACTGTGAAATAAAATGCTAGCGTGACATTCCTGGTTCATACTCTTTTTTTATTAACATTATGATTCTTGCTATCTACTTTAAGGGGATCTATATTCCTACAAGGAATCAGAATGTGACCCTCTCTGTCATATTGTTGATTGGAAGACATATCTTACATTTGTTATAACAGGTTGTATAAACCCTGTTATAACGATAAAGCAGTTTTTTCCAGCTGGAACAGCAAAATGATTCGGAATAGATGTCTCGGACCACTTTATTTTGCAGGTTATGTAATAAATGTGCCATGCAGCATAAAAATCCTTGCATACAATTTTGATGATTGTTGGATAGACTGCTATAATTTGAGGATTAGGACACACATACCATGTACCCATGGTACCCATGTACCATTTTAACCCATGTGAAAAATGTGTTAACATTTACATCTTTTATAAAAGAATATTGTGCTGTTCTTCTAGCCGGTCATAAGATCAAATTATTTTGTTGCTGTGGCTCTCTGTCAATGGGCTTGTGGAAATACATAACTGAGCATAGAAAAGTCACACAGTGATTCAGATTCAGGAAGATTTTTCTGCATTCACATGAAAAAAAATTCTGATTCTTATTTTAAATGAAAATTAGGTTTTGAAGAAACTGATTGGACTGCCATGAATTTCAGCTATGGCATTTTGGTGAACAAAGAGTGTAATTATAGTGCATTACTACTTAATAAAGTTGATAATTAAATCTTTCCCACATTAATTCTTTGGTGAATGCATTTGTGCACGAAAATATAAACTATACCCCACTTACTGTTCTCTTAYTGCGTATGAAAATAGCTGTTCAGCTTTGTGATATTTCCTGCATTAACTGTACTAGACACGATTCTTGAAGTGAAAGCTTTGGTTAATTATCAGTTTGAAGTTGCTTACCTCATTGAATTGACTCTAGATTTGCCACCAGGGGGCACTAATTCCATTTCCCAAGTCTAATCTGTTAAAACTAGTGTATTTAAGAACAGTGGTTTCACTAAACTTTTGAAGGGCTATATGTAAAAGTTAAAATAGAATTTGCTTAAAAAAACTTCACTAGTATAATTTAATGCCATTTAGGTTAATAAAATGAATCTTGTATTTTACTTGCCATTCTCATGTATGTGGTTTGTACTTCCACTTTGAACAGCTGGAATTAGACCATTTTGTATAACGTTTTTAGTGGTGAACCTAGTACTGCATGGTTTAGGTTTCATGCAGAGTGGATTTTTTTTGTATATTTTATGTTTCTACTCTGATGTTTTAAAATTTGTTTGGAATGCCATTGCTTTCACATTAGTCTTTTATTGTTTCATTACAGTAGTTTCCTATTAGTGTTTATTAGCCTATAAACATAATCCTAAATTTGGGAATTATATCACCTGACAGATACCTTTATATCCTCATTTGGTATGTATTTATCTTAGTTATATGCGTAGAAGTTATAACATACTATAGTTAAAACCAAGACCTTATTCTGTAAGAAAATATACYGACTTAAGAGAGATTCTGTATTAAATGCAATCTTATATTTAGTGATGATAATCTTGCAAATGAATCTTCCAGAAGGTACATATGTACTGTTGTAAAGATGAGCCAGGGAAAAATCTTCCTCCAAAGGTGCAAAAGTTGAAAATCATGGAAGACAGAAATGCTTGTAAGTATTTGTTTAAAATACATATTTTTGTATATTAGGGTGCTTGTTTCTGAAAGCTTCTTAGCTTTCCTGAAATCCTAGAAAATATCCTCACTACTGCATAATGATTAGGCATCAAGATATGAAACATTATTATGATTTTTTTTTAATTCTGTGGAATGTAATGATTTGAATCTATTTCTGGTAATAATGCAGCCTTATTTGATTTGCTTATCTTCACCTGAGAAGAAAAATTGTTCCTGTGTATATGAATGGATGAGTACTCATCCATTAATTTAAGAAATCAAGTCAGTTTCTTTCATTTGTCATGTGAGTATGGGGATGGTTGAGTCAGATCTTTTACAGAGTAGTGCTAAGCAGCATTCTTTTTTCTGTGATACCCTGTGTTGTACACCTGAAATAAAATTAAAAGTCACAGATGTCTATGACATGGTGTGAGACATAGCTCTTTAGGACATGATATTAACCTAAGCCCTTACCTTTTATACCTGTAACCAGGACAAGAAATTAAATAAATGGGAAAAGTACCCTGAAGGGGTCATTATTGTTAAGTAAAGGGCAAGTGCTGCAAATACAATGAACACTTTTGTATTTTATTCAAAAGGTTCTGTGAATGTTATGTGCTTGCTGGGTGCTGAAACTCAGCAATGAGCCATCTCTCATCTGGAAAAAACAGAGACTTTCTAGGCAAAGGTCTTAACAGAACTTGCTGAAATTTTTCATGCTAAGTAGTTTATAAACGCAAATTTTCTATTGCAAGTGGGCTTTATTATATTTCTTGTTGAAGGAGTGCTTCAGAACTGTGGCATGAGACATGGAAGAAGGCTTGATAAACCTAGATGAGGAGAATTGAGGTAGAAAGCTGTCTAATACCAACAGGAGGTGGAGATTCTCAATTCCTTCATTATGGAGAGCTGGGAGAAAGGAAGTGTTCAAATCTGAGTTCTCTCTCTTGAAAGATGCTTCATTTCTGCCAGCTGTTTTGCTGTTAGAGATCAAATCTTGTACACATGATTATTGATTTTTATATTTAGTTTGACAAGGTATATTCCTGTCTTAGATATGACTGTGATGTTGTGGTAATGTTCAAAATTACTGTCCAATAGTTACTCCTAAACATATATCTCCAAGAAAGAAGAGAATTTGCATTTTCTGATATGAGTAGAGGAATGAAATTATGGGAATCAATAAAGGCAACAAAGATTGCCTGCACGGTTACTCAAGTTTATGTAAAAGWCCTTTATTGCTCATGTGGCACTATCTTGTAACATAAATGTGATTCTAGAATATAGAAGATGATTGGGTAGCTATTGGTAAAACAACAAAAGTATTGTAAAGAGTTTTCCATACTAATTAATACTTGACAAGAATTTTAAAAGAATTCACAGTTTTGATTTTCAAGAATCCTCCATAATAAAAATGATACCTCTAGATAGGACAAAACTTTGGGAATTACCAATATGATGTTTACTTTTCTTTTGAATGCAAAACCAGTCTGAGTCATCTGGATAGGCATAGTGCAACTTCTGCTGCATAAAACCATGGAAATACCAAAAAGCTTCCAATAACTGCTTATTGCTATATAGCTGAGAGGTGAATAATGCATTTTGTGCTTGATTGTCTTCAAGGAAGTGGTTAAACTCCATTTCAAATTATGAAAAGGATACTATAATTGAACAGTTTGAACTTTGAAAAGAGATTGTTGTATGCAATTCATAATCTTAAGATTAACTTTAGGAGACACTCTGTTTATTATAATAAATATTTGCTTACAGTCTAGATATTCAGCAGATTTGACATAATGCAGCAGAATGTTACGGTGAGTCACTATTTGATTTTGAAAGATGACTAAAAGTACGTTCATTTATTAGCCAGAAGAATTTCGAAAATGCATGATATATTTCATTTTGCCAGCTTTAAATGTATAAAAAGGTGGAAGCATGTCCTCATAATAAGATGACTTCTGTGCATCTTATGGCTGAAAGTGTCTTAACAGGTTTTGTAGCTATTTGAACTTTTTTTTTTTTTTTTTTTTTTTTTTTTTTTTTTTTTTGCTTTAGGTGAAGATTGTCCCATTGCAATTTTTATGCTATTTTACATGAGTAATCTCGTGTGTGTGCTGAGGCCTATGATAAAGCACATTAATTGAAGGCAGAGTTGGATCTGGGTGAACATACTATAGCCTAATAGAGGTAAATGTTTAAGTTTGCCACTGCCATCCTCTGCCTGTTTTTCACTCTGCTTATTACCAATGAGAGCATGAGATGACAGAGAAGTGGGAGCAAAGTGTTGGGAGACCTCCTCTGTGCTGAGGGGAATGTAGAAGAGACAGAGATTCTGGGAAAGTAGATTCCTTGCTGCTGGCATCCTGTACTGTGCGAGAAAGCTGGAAAAGCAGAAAATCAGAATTAGTAAGATTGGAAAGGACCTCTGGAGATCATCTAGTCCAACCTCCCTGCTCAGCAGGGTCACCTACAGCATGGTAGACAGGGTTGCATCCAGRCAGGCCTTGAACATCTCCAGAGAAGGAGATTCCACCACCTCTCTGGACAACCTGTGCCAGTGCTCCATCACTCTCACAGGGAAGAAATTCCCCCTCACGTTCAGGCAGAACTTCCTGTGCTTCAATTTCTGCCCCTTACCTCTTGTCCTGTCACATGGGACAATTGAGAAGAGTTTGTCCCCGTCCCCTTGACACCCTCCCTTCAGGTACTTGTACGCATTGATAAGATCCCCCCTCAGGCTTCTCTTCCCCAGGCTRAACAGGCCCAGCTCTCACAGCCGTTCCTCMTAGGGCAGGTGCTCCAGCCCTCCGATCATCTTTGTAGTCCTACGCTGGACTCTCTCCAGTAGCTCCCTGTCTCTCTTGTCCCGGGGAGCCCAGAACTGGACACAGGACTCGAGATGAGGCCTCCCCAGGGCTGAGTAGAGGGGCAGGATCACCTCCCTCGACCTGCTGGCAACACTCTTCCTAATGCACCC
The DNA here is from genome assembly GCF_003343005.1 of Rhea americana. Classification (NCBI taxonomy): domain Eukaryota; kingdom Metazoa; phylum Chordata; class Aves; order Rheiformes; family Rheidae; genus Rhea; species Rhea americana. Next base: position 1,898,434 of record NW_028185694.1, on the reverse strand, counting down.
CAGGAGACCATTGGCTTTCTTGGCCACAAGGGCACATTGCTGGCTCATAGTCAACCTGTCATCCACGAGCACTCCTAGGTCCTTCTCTGCAGAGCTGCTCTCCACAAGGTCAGCCCCCTAGCTTGTCCTCGTGCCTAGGGTTATGTTCCCCTAGATGCAGGGAAATACTGAGAAAACCCTCAGAATGGTTTCTGTGTCACAGAGTCACAGAATCACAGAATGGTTGAGGTTGGAAGGGACCTCTGGAGATCATCTAGTCCAACCTCCCTGCTCAACCAGGGTCACCTAGAGCATGTTAGACAGGATCACATCCAGGCAAGTTTTGAATATCTCCAGAGAAGGAGACTCCACAACCTCTCTGGGCAGCCTGTTCCAGGGCTCTGTCACTCTTACAGTAAAGAACTTCTTCCTCGTGTTCAGACAGAACTTCCTGTGTTTCAGTTCGTGCCCATTGCCTCTTGTCCTGTTGCTGGGCACCACTGAAAASAGTCTGGCCCCATCCCGTTGACACCTTCCCTTGAGGTATTTGTAGACATTGATAAGATCCCCTCTCAGTCTTCTCCAGACTAAACAGGCCCAGCTCTCACAGCCTTTCCTGATAGGGGAGATGCTGCAGCCCTCGGATCATATGGAGGCATCCGTGTTCTAACCACCCATGCTGTGCATMGCCAAACCCAGTGCTGCCATGTTCTGCCATGTTACCCGTTTTTGGGTAACATCCTTCAGGTACAGGTTCTACTCCTCCAGCAAGGTTAGACCACCTCCATCCCCAGATCGAGCAGACTTTTCTGGCCCTCTGTCMTTCTTTTCCTCCTGCTTTGCCACCATAAACAAACAGAATATAGTTATCATCAGTAATAAGAAAAAAATTTGTGGGATGGCAAAATTAAGGTTTGTCTACAGTGTTGAAAAACCTTGAGTGGGTTCTGATTGAGAAAAAAATTTGTGGGATGGCAAAATTAAGGTTTGTCTACAGTGCTGAAAAATCTTGAGTGGGTTCTGATTGAAAGGTAAATTCTTACAAATAGTAGTATATTATTTGATTGTAAATGTCACTTTTTTTTTTCCTAAAGACACACTCTAGCAAAGCAAGGAAAAGCTGTAGAGATAACTTCACATTTTTAATGCAGCAAATTAAATTACCATAATCCTATTCTCTTATTTTTCTGAAAATTTTGGCCCATAGACTTTTCTTTATCTCTTTTCTAGGATAGTTTTTTCCCCATTACTCATCTGGAATAACGCTTATTACATGGCATGAAATTTCATGTCATTTCATTACATTACATGTTATTTCTCTCATTTCTCTTAAAAAAACAAAGAAMAAAAAACAAAAAAACAAGTCCTTCTGTTTTCTGGCTGTAATTCTAGATCTAACAAAGATGATGTCTCTCTTTACAAGTTTGTCTTGGCTTTTGTATTCTGACATGTGTCTTTGGACTTGACCCCGGGACAGGTACAGTAATTTCTATTAATTTTAGCCATCATCTTGCTGAGATGAGCCACACATCTTAGATGCACTTATAGTTACTACAGTAACCTCTACCCAGGAATAATCAGGCATGCATGTCACTTGACTAAAATGCAGGTCAGTGCATTAAGTTTTGGCCACCTTTAGCCACATGCATGAGAATGCCTGTGTTTTGGCCATGTGATAAGCATGTCGTGTTACTGAAAATGCTTATGACACCTTAATTTTAACAGTTTCATAATAAAATATTGTGGGGATTTTTATTCCTGCTTTTGTTTCTCTTGAAGGGATTGGATGCATATCCATCATGCACTAGGAAAAAAGCTTTCTTGGTCATGTAATGAGTGCTATTCTAGATGAGTAGTGGGAAGGAACAATGTGTCCTAGAAGAAGGAAAAGAAAAGGCTATAGACCATAATAATTGCCCTGATAGGCTAGATTCAGCTGGTGGACTATATAATGAGCACCTGGGATTCAGGTAATTAAATGTACTGATTTTGAAGGAGGAAGTTTAGGAGTTCATTCAATATCTACACATAAAAATGGGCAGGATTTCTTCCCTCTGTAGATTAGAACTTGAACATTTTAGATAGCTGTTAGGCCTGTAGCATGACTTCTGTAAAGGTGTTAAAGATGGCTTAAATTCTAGGAATTCAGTGTCAGGAAAGTGATGATTACGTGGTTAATTCTATCAGTTAGTGAGAATCTGGTAGTCACTTTAATTTATAGTTTGTGAATATGTTCAGTAGTAATTCTAGAATCCACAATGCAGATCATTTTTATTTCTAGTACATATTTATGTATAATGTGATTGCATTCTCATTCTTGTGGCTATCTAAATATATCACTATTGACAGAAACACATCCTCAGCTACTGTGTCTGTGAGAATATATTGGATATTTAGTATTTGCCTTTCAAATGTTATTGCTTATATAATTTATATTACCTTAGGTAATGTTTGTAACACGAATGATATAAAATCTTCTCACTAGTTTATTAGGAGGCTTAAGAAGGTAGGAGGCCAAGTCAGGTACAAATTAGAAAATAGGTGACAAACACCTAAATGATTACTTATGATCAATAATGCAAAACAAATAGTTTTATATAAGACAATGGGTTTGGGCAGATTTGCCTTTTGTTTGAACACTTTAAACACTGAGTTTCTGCAAACTTTTAGAAAAAGCTTCTGCATATTTTACATAAAATAAGAGAACACTGAGGCTTAGTGATTATAGCTGGAGTAAAATATATGCTAAAATTTATGCTTCAGCTGAAATGGTCAAGCTCCTGGCTGGTGCTGGAAGTGTAAAGTAGGCACTTAACTCTATTCATATACAGAATGAGTCTTCTGGATTAGTTCAGAATTTCATGGCTGCCATGACAACCCCTGGRCTATTCTACTGATCTGTATGCTCTGCTCAGAAACCTAGGCTTCTACCAAAAATATGATTCTGCTGTTTAAATTGTGCAGGTCATCACTGTCTTTTGCTACTGCAGTTCAGAGTGTAGCTGTTCTAATGAAGATAAGAACTTGTTTTGATGGCCTGTCATTGGAAGGTGAGAGGAACAGTCAACCTTGAGGGAAAATACTATTTGATTTAATAATTTAATTCTGTTAAGGACTTGGATACTTTTTATCTGGCATGCYTTCAGTACCATTTTCTTTACATCTTTGCAGTGGTTTGTGATTTATGTATGATCAATGAATAAACAATGGAGTCTGTTAGAGTGTCTGTGGTAGAAGTCTTGTGCTGAACATGGCTGATGAAAAACATACGGTTATTTAAAGACTGCATGCTGTGGCTGTATCAATATAATAAATAAATCTTTGCTGTGATTGTATCTTGAAAGTTTCATGCAGCGTATTGTTTTAAAATGTTTAGCATCTTTATAAAACACAGTTGACTTGAACTTGAAATTGATGTTTTAGGTGAAGATTTTTCATCTCACTTTACCAATAAAATTGTTAGAAATGTGCTATTAAAAGGACACAAGATTGTCTGCAAAAAACTTTGCTTCATAAGTAGCAAAGTATATTGTTTGTATTCTGTCCATGACAATGAACATTAGCAATAGCCATCTTAGGAAATAATTTAAGAAGTGGAAGAGATATAGAATATCCTTTGGAATACAGTTTAGAGAATTCCTATACCAACAGACTTCCTGTATCTGGACTATCTATTGAGGGACTAATCTCCATGTGTTATTTTAGTTTATTTTTAAATCTATTGATAATTTTGGCTGCTATTATATTTTACAGCAGTGAGTTCCACAATTTAATTTTAAATTATTTGAAGAAACTAGTTAATTTTGTTTCARATATGCTTCCTGATCATCTCATTGAATGCTCTGTAATTCTTGTGTTATAAGAAATAACTGGAAATGATTTTTAATTTACTTTCTYCATATTATTTGTAACTTTATGTATATTTAGTATGTCAGCTCAGTTGCCTCTTTTCTAGTCTAAAGACTCCTAGTCTATTTAATACAGTTTGTAGGGAAGTTATTTCAAGTTTGTAGACACCCTTCTCTGTTGTTTTTCTGTTCTTCTATATCCTTTTCAAATGGAGTGGCCATTTGAAAGAAGCTAGCACCGAATGAAGTAAAGACTGTGCATGCTCATTCATTTCAAATTGATCACAAGTTTCAATAAGACTGATGAATAGATTGTATTAATATAGTAGATGTTACTGTTGTGCTGAAGGTCTCTTTCTTCTGTTTGTGGGATGATCCAGAGAACATGAGCAGTTGCTCCTCTGCCCTRTGGACTGCTTTCTGCCACCCATACATAGATGGGTCATGCCTGCTGTTTGCCCTATGAGGCCACTGACAAGGAGAAAATGTGGATTAAGATATGTTAAGTTTGATAACTTTTATTATGAAGTTRCTGTACATTCAGTTACTACACATTTATTGTGTCTGACCTTGGCCTTGTAGTAGCTAACTTGCTGCTTAATTTTAGGTACCCAATAAAACAAACTTCATAAAGTAAGTGCCTGATACATCCTGATACATCAACGGAGAAGAGCATCAGGTGCCTCTCAAGGCCTCCAGAGGGAGATCCTGTCCACTTCATGTAAGGGTTTTTTCCTAAGCAGTTAAGATCTTTTAGAAGTCTTCAAGATCACCTACTTCTCCTCATAGTCTTGGTAACAAACATGGGCACTTTAGAAGGAGCAGTTCATTAGGTGTCTAAAATTAGATCCTTAGGGAGAACATAGTGGCTAGCAACACTTATCTTTTATTTGATTTTTGTAAACCACTTACTRTTTACCTGAAGGAGTTACCAGTCATAAGAATGACTGAGAATGAAAAAAGACCACTGAAGCACATATATCATCCAATGTGAAAAGTTGGAGGACACAGCTATGGTTTTCTTGACCTCAAAGGCTGTTATTTCATAGCTTGTAAACTTTTTAAAAAATATCAGTAGTAACTTTTTCACCTTCATTAGCTATTGCGTCATCAGATTATACTGATATTTAAGTCTGGTCATGCAGGGGAAAAGTTTAGAAGCTTCTTTAAGAAAAGTTCTTTAGAATAAAGATAGAAAGGTAAGCAAAAAGCATCAAAAACAGGTAAACTGGACTTGGGAGGTAACAAGCTATCCAGGGCTTTTTTCTTTAATCTGTACAGAATTTTAAAACTAATTTCCAAATGGCAGGTTTTGGCTGTTGTAACTTTTCATACTTTTTCATAGACTTTTTTCATACCCACAAATAAAATAGCAAAAGTTTCCAGTTATGTAAGACACTTCCTCTTTTTCTTCATATTCCTGGTATTTACATMTATTTTATAACTCTTTTACCTCCAAGGGCTGCTGAAATTGTCCGTGCTTTAGACCCTAGAGCCAAATAAGGCATGTGTAGTTGGGAAGATACCATATTCAGTGGGAAGCAGGGGTGAGGATGTATGAGACTAGAGAGGAAAAGGCAGAGGGGAGGGCAAAGGGTTTGTATTCTTGACCTTAGGTAGCTAATGCTGAGAGGTAGCGTATTGTATTGAAGCACAGATAGAAGTAGAGTTTGTGGATGGGAAGGAGGGAGCAAGGAGGAGGGAGGAGGAAGCTGGGCCAGTGAGGGGGGAGGAGGAGAGAGCAGCATCTCTATCTTTCTTTGCAGACCACGCTGCTAAACAGCAAGGGGAGGCTCATGCTTCCCTAATATCCATCACTCCCTGCTTCCAACGTGGTCGCAGACAGAGCAACAAAGAGGGTCTCAGAGGTAAGATCGTGCAACTTGCAAAGCTGTAGCATTTGCCAAAATAAGGGGAAGCAGCAGCAAGAATACAGAGAAATGATTTAAGCACCTGGGAGTGTTTGGTGGTGGTGGGGGATAACTGGAACACCCAGGTCCCTAGAAGGATAGGGAAGTCTTACTCTATTCCTATAGCAGCAGCAGGAGGAATAGGGGAAGAGGGGAGAGAAGAGATCAGGTCTGAGGGGATGAGGATACCAGCCAGCAATATCCAGCAGTGGGCAGTTTGTGTCCCAACTGCTTGTGTAGGAAAAGGAGGGAGTAGGATAGTAGAACTATGAGAGCAAATACTCTGATACCTGGAACAAATGGCTAAATAAAGCTTAACAAAATATTTGAACGAACAGTTTATTTACCAAAAATGTAGTTTTGGGGTAAAAAAACCCCAATTTGTTAATTTATGCAGATTAGAAGAAAAAAATTAAAGGGAAGGCTAAAGTCTACATATTTTGTTCTGACTTTTTRTGTTAAATTTGAATTTTTCATTTTAGGACAATGTTTCATTTTAGAAATTTAATACCATCAAGAGAAATAAACATTTGAATAAAGGTTTTCTTTTGAGTCAAACAGGTATGGTGTTTGACAGTTATTGTAACAAAATATTTGTGATACCAAAACAAAATATGCTGTCCAGTCTGAGAAATTGTCTGCTTTTTAATTTCATCAAAAAAAAAAACCCAAAACATTCTGAGCTGACGTGAAGTAAAATTTATGATTATTTTTGATTCATCTAGTCAGCCTAAAAAGTTGGCTATCTGGGCAGTTATAAAGTGATCTTAGTTACTTACAGTTGCTGATACTGGTAGCTTAGATGAAGTAGAAAGTATAGCATCTATATATTGGAGAATTTGATGCTTTCCCTTTGCATATGCTTTCTCTCATTTATGTTACTTCTTGATATGTAAGCTATCAGATTTTTAATTTAACACCTTATAGATCCTTCTGAAARTGATTAATACTGGCAATAATGACAGGGTAGTTAAACATACTGAGCAACTACAAAGAAAATTAAGAGTCTTATCCATCTTACAAGATTCTTAAGGATTTAATTTCTCCTTTCGCCATGAAACACTGAAAATCTCAAAAGGTGGCTATCTTGGAATCTTTGTGCTCTCATAGAAGCTTCTGTGTGTTCATCTCCACACAAAGTAACTAGAATAGCTATGGCAAGCTGATTTGATATGTGAGTGAGGAAGGTAGRACCGCTATTCTCTGCTGCCTTGGGGAACTTGGAGATGGTAGACCTAWTTTTAAACTGCTTTTCATCGGGGCATATCCGCTGATATCAGTATACATTGGATCAGTACCAGGTTCTGTACTAGTCTACTTTATTGCCTGTTTTCTCTTACAAAAGAGAGAAGAGCCACTTACTTCATAGCAATGAGGCTTTTATTTCACCAGTTTTTACAATGATAATTGCTCTTTCAGGGCTCAAAAACAAAAACCCCAAACCCCAAACTCCAAAATGAAAATAGTGTCTTTTCCTTCAGCCTACTTCCTTTCCTTGTATATGCAAACAGTTTTTTGTTTTTGTTTTTTTCAATCTWGGTTTGGTTTGCTTACTGCAAAAATGCCAAGAATACATTTGAAACCTTTCTATCTTGTCCCAATGCCTGTCATTTAAGAAAAACTTTTATTTGAGGCTTTAGAATGATCTTATGCTTTTTAAAAAACCCTAAAAACACTATATAGCAGATAGCTTTAAAATTTTTCATTTTTTGTGTCTTCTGCTTAAGAAATTGAATATTTTTCCTGTGGAAAGTTTTATTTATTSTTAACTGTGTTAAAAAAAAACAAAAACCAAAAAACCTACAACATTGTAACAGTAAGGAACTCATGCATACCTACTACAACAAGTGAGTTTCATCTGAAGCTAAAATTCTCTTCTAATTAGACCACATTTAGCAACTGTTATTTTAAAACAATATTCTATGAAATGTATTGTTCTTGCATTTTATGTGGGCTAGATCCAAAGCTTCCTGAAGTCAGGAAGAAGCATTCCATTGACTTCCAATGGCTTTGGATCAGGCCTGTCACGTGAGATTAGCTCCTGACAGAAGATCTTATAAGCAGGGACACAGAATAGAATGATTTAGGGATGGAATTTCACTTATGCCACTAATCATCTTAGCTTTGTGCATCTCTCTTAGATGCTTTTGAACAATGCTTTTGAAGCAATGTTTCATTTATTTTGTGTTAAATATTCCTTTATTTTGTGAGTGTGTAGTTTTGCAGAAATTTTCTTCTAATTTTAGTCTTAGATTTTTCAATAAGATGGTTCAGAATCTTTTAGATGAAATTTCATAACCCTCAATAATGCTATGAATAGTATGTTCAAAATTAAGGAAAGAGTTATTTTCTAGTGTGAAATAGCAAGTTAAAGACAATGGTTTGAYTTCTATTTTCTTTTTAAACTAAAGAGTTTAAAGTTCTGTATCAGAAACTAATGGGTTCAAAAGCTTTTTTCTCTAAAAACACTCCTCCCCCCCCCAAGAAACCAAGAAGAAATTACTGTAAATATGAAAATTGGTAAAGTCTGTTTGACATTTGCAGTTGCTCTGCATTTGCAACTTACACAAACGTAGGCAGTTTAAAAGTAACTATGAGAAAACCTGAACAGTTTTGTATAAAAAACCAAAGCAGGAGCATTTGATAGCACTCCTTAGGTAAGGGCGAAGTTTGATGAGTGAATGGTAAACGTTCATAGATGATCTTGCTAGTAAGTTAAAGTCTGGCAGACTCCTGAACACTCTAGTGATGCTGAGCATAATTATCTTTGGAGAAAAAATTGCTTTTGGTTCTTATTGATTGTGGCTCTTCTGGTGAATACAAAGCCTGTACAGTGAATGATAAGTGATCTGTCAGTCCTTTTTCACCCTCATACAAAATAAAGCATTTTGCTTGCTCTTAGCTAAGATTAGACATAACCATGTATTTGTTTCATGTGAATAAAAGCTACCATGGGAAGGAATAAAAAGCTAGTGTAACCAACAGCAAAAATATATATACAAACACTGTTACTTGCACAAATATGTCAATAYATGCATATATTACATACATATACAGACAAAGCATTGCATTTTTTACTTCAGCTGAAAATTCTTTGCTTTTTTCAGCTTAGACTGTGGTTAGTGTCTGCAAGTTTGACTAACTCTTCCAGACTTCTGTTACACAGACTGCGACAGGAGATACTGTTATTTTCTGTTTGGACACGTGCATATTTTATAGAGATTTTTAACCGCTAATTTATGATTACACTTAAGGATTCCAAAGAGCATTGCTTTGATTTTCAGTTTGTCTTCATTTGCCATTATTGTTGTGTTKTCTGTCATGCTTGAATGTTTCTGTTTATGTGAAGAATAAGAAAGTCTAAAAAGTAACATGGCCAGTGATGTATTTCTGAAGAAACAGTAAAGAAAAATTGCCATTTAGACATTATGTATCTCAGAAAAAATACTGTAAAATATAAATATTGACTGAGTGTTATATGGAGAAAATATCCTTTTCAAACAAAGCAGAATAATAGTAGTAGTAGTAGCAGTAGTAGTAGTAAAAAAAATCTGTGATGATGTTGGAGACGTATTTCGTTTAATTATGCGGTAGATAGAAACAAAAGGCAAATTTATTTGTAAATAATATTTTTTTTTCACAATTGTAATATTAAGGAATACCAACAAAGCATTTTCATCAAATATATATTTATAGATTTCAGAATTCATTCTGATAYGTTACTTAATGTCTTGCTTCTTACATTAGCACTTCTTGTGTTGTTATAAATTGTTATTTAAAAATTTCCCTGTTTCTAAATTAGCTGTCTTTGTTTTTAGAGCTCCTTAATAGAACAGAGTGTGAAATATCTCCTATTCTCATGACAARGAGAAAAATATATAGAATTTGTCTTTTGAGGATAGCGAAATTTTAATTTCCATAGGTTTCTGTATTGTTTTTCCAACAGTATGACTCAAAATAATGATCTGACTCTGTGCTGTGAAGTTTTAATGTCATTAAATGGTGCTTTSAAATTATAGGATAAGTTCAAATAATCATGACTGCACTTTTATTACARTTTCATCATAGAGGTCTGATCTACAGGGTATTTCTGTCAACTCCAGAAGGATTTGAATGGGTATATACAGAGGTTTAAAAGCTGTTGTTGATTCTATCAGCTAGAAATTTAGTACATTAAAAAAGGAAAGTATCATCTTCTCTGGTTTGGATTCTGATTTTCACATGTTTTCAAAATCTCTGTTCTTTCCCTGATTCCATRTGAACTACAGATTAAATTAGCAAAATAATACCTTATACACAGGATGATCAAAGCAGATACAGAAAACAATGGGTAAGTCCGTGTAAGTCACCAGTGTAATAATCCATGATATTGTTCTTAATAGCAATGATGAAAATATTTCTGGACACAAGCATGATTATGAAGTTGCTGAGAAATTTTAAAGATTGTTTCATCCTCATCTGATAGCTGTTTCCATTATTTTCACTCTTTGGTTGATCCATTTTGTGAAACATTTGTTTCTAAAGAGAATCATTTGTACCTTACGTGACGAGATGTTGATGGACAGAAAGGTTTTTCTGGTTAAGTGAGTGATTTACATTTAAGTGGTGTTTTCTGTTGATGGAAATACAGATATTTTGGTCCTTTATTTTTCAGAACCCATAGATGAATATACTGTAGACATACACATAGATAGATACATGTAAATTGGCCATCATTTTATTCAATTAAAAACCCTCAGTCAGCAGGTATGTGTTGCTACATACTTCATAATTTTCCCATATACTCTGCCATACTCCCACATCCTTTGTTATTCGTCATTGTCTTTTGTGTAAAGTGGAGCATGGTGTTCACTTCAGTGGTAATTATGTCTCTGCTGGTCAACAAAGCCTTGAAGAGGGCCTTAAAAGGAAAGCAGATAAGCCAAGTCTCATCTTCTCAGTGTGAGATAAACATTTGACCCCATCTCCAGTCCCCCCCCAGCCATGATATTAGTGTCTTATACATTTACAGCACAGCATTGTAGTTTATCTCCTGCTTTGAGGTGCACCTGATGCAAGAGATGCAAGAGAGAAATCTTGGTGATGTACTATATAGTTGATACTCTGCCTCACAATAGGGCCCCATTTATAAAGGGCRTTTAGAAAGAATATTTCCTAGGCAACAGCCTTACTCCAATCTTATTTTTCTGATACGTGGCGCAGTATGTTTGGAGTCATGAGATGCTGACACATTGAATGACCAGGCCCACTCAARTGAGAAGGCTGCTGAGCAAAATGGGACAGTACACACTCTGTATTTAGAAGGGCTTAGAAAGGCCTAGAAAATTTCCTCAAGTGCATGGAGCAAAGTTGGGTGCAGAAGCAGAGAGACAATGTCTGAAAAGCTCTGATCTGCTACTGATAAATTTTTCATTCTCCAGAGGAGAGTAATCTTCCACAATGTAACAGTGAGGGTGCAATGCCACCAGGAGAACTTGGTGTAATTTTAATATTGTTATTGGATTATTGTGGAATTTACTGTTTTTTTTAATAATCTGGATATATAAGAATATGTTTCCTCCTACCATTTAAAAGATTGTTTGGAAAGTTATTTAATGTTATAAGCCAGCTGACAATTTATTTTTATCTAATAATGCTTATCTATATTTTGTTCAGTATGAAAAAAGAAGTTGGAATTATCCAACTTCCAGGATAATAAAGTTAGTCTCACTGTGTCTTAGGCATGAATCATAAAATCACTAAGGAAAATTACATTGTGGAGTTTGGTATTGGTAAATCTTCTGTTACAATTCTTATCACTGACGTAGATGATGAATATTGTTGCTCCAGGTCACAGCTCTTGGCAATGCGCAATTACTGCTGGGTTTGAACAGGTGAGTTCTGAAATTGTGCAGAACCACTGATTAGATCCTTATATCTTTTACTTGATTCTGGTACCAGGCCTTGAAACTCATCAATAAATACTGGCTTTTGCTCTGCAGTAGTTCATGCCATCTTCAAATTACTATCGCAAATTCCTAAACATTTATTTATGATGACAGCAAAAGTCAAAGACAGTTAGACTCTTTGAAAGTCCAGTTCTTTTTATGTAATATTTGTGAGAGAGTCCTTATACAACTTCCTTGTATATGAAACTCCTTAGAATGCCACTGGATATAGGAAAGAAACTATACAACRAAACCTCTCTTTTTGTCTTTTTTGTTGCTTTCGAGAAGCCTGCCTAATAAAAGACTGAGGGAGGGTTTTTTTATATGGAAAGGAAATTGGTCCTATGTTACTGTTTGTTAAACTTGTTTGAACAGTCAGCTGTAAATTTCATTATTTTGCAACTTAGAAAAGGCAAYCAGAACAAAAATATGAAATGAATAAAATTATAAAAACTTCCATTTTTAGAATACTTTCCATTTGCCTGCTTTGGCCCACTAATGAGCGTTATTACTAACATTGATGCTAAGGTTCACATGGCCCCAGCTTGGATGATTGACTGCATTTTACAAACTGTACATGCATATAATAAGGGCTTACAGTCTAAACAGACAAGATATGTTTTTGATATATGCATAGGATATTGTGGCTTAGCTCCATGTTTGAGTAGCTGTTCTGTAATAATTACCCATAACTACAAGCTTTTGTCTGTGAGACTTCATTAAAGAAATGACCTTAGGTTATCTTTCACCAAGATTTTACCACTTCACAAACTGTTCCCTACCTCATGCTCTCTATATTTCTCTGGTTCTTCTACTGTTTCCTTCCCCTTTCATCAAACCTTTTTTTTTTTTTTTTTTTTTTTTTTTTTTTAATTTATACTGGAATGTTAATAAATTATAAGTACCTTTTAAGACAGTTCTTGATGGGCTGGAGATTTTTGAAAAGCAGGCTATTTACTTCATGGACTCTTCTACAAGCAGTCTTTACGTTGGGAGTCCCACATCTTCCAATTTAACGGTTGCATGCAGAGGTTTAACACAGAGAAGGAGAGCACTCTTGTTCAGAAAAATAATAGGAAGAACAACTAGGAAGACAGGCAGAGTTGCTATTTTCTGGGAAGATGTACTTAGCACTGATGATAGAGTAGAAGGGAGGTACAGAAGTACTGTCAACTCTGTTATCCTTGAGATTATTAATTGTGAAGTTGGTATGAAGATGCAAAAACTAGTTTTACCGGTTCAGATAGCTGTGTCAATGAGGCTCTTTGGTTAATGTACCTGCTAGTTTGGGACTCCTTTGCTTCAGCGTTGATCTGTCTTTTCTCTATTTTACTCCTAACAGACATTCTTACAGCTTGTTTCAGTGTGTTATGTAAATCAAATTAGATACATGTTTTTTAAATTTCCATTTTGGTGGATTAGTTCAAAGTGCATAGAAAATAATAGTATTCTCCAGCCATAATGCAAATCTTTTAATGAATTTGACATTGCAATATTCTGAAAAAAGATGTGCTTACTAAAAAGCTAGATAATGCCTTTATAATCCGTGAAAATGCAAGAGCTTGATTATACTTATCCACTTTTATCTTTTCATTATTACAATTCCATATAGAATCAATACAGCCTCAGATGGCCRCTTTGCCTTTTTCACCTTCACATGAATTTAAATCTTAGTATGTATAAAATCCCAGTCAGTAACTCTGTATATTTTTCTGTAAATGGTGTTTCTTTTTGGTCTTGCTATGCTTTATACAGTGAAGTTTCCTTATGTATGTTGATGTTTATTTTACTTCTTTCTTTTATACAGCCATCGTTTGTACACAGAAGGGGAAACCAAAGGCAACTGAGGGACAGGACTGAATGTATAAGTCAGTATGAAAGAGTGTAGCAAGTGGGTCATTCTGGTCAATGAGTATAGGTTTAAATATTTAACTTCAGCTTTTAGTTGTTAAAATAGCACCAAATTTATACTTAAAAAATGGGTACGAGTATGGGACAGAGAAAGCTAGGAAAGCAGGAAACTAAAAGAGTTTGCCTGAAGATGAGCATATCCGCCACATTTCCTAACAACATTCAGCAGAGATGGTGGTACACAGCAAGAAATAGGAGGATTTTTTTAAAAAATCTGTGACAGTAAGGCTAGTGGATAATAATAAATTTAAAGATAATTGTGAAGTAGCACTTAATATATTGACTGAATCACATAAACTGCGTTGTTGTACTCTATTTTTATCTGGGCATGCTGCGATGTTTCTGATTGAGTTTCATGTGACATACAAGTGGAACTCCTGCTTTTTGAAAGTGAGCCTGAAAAAGATGTGTGTCTCTTGYGGGGCTTTTATCCTGTTTAAGATTTGTGGTTGTTTATTTCATATTTTCATTGTATGTCTGCTCATTGTAAGAAATGTCTGCATCATCCCCCTAATATGTTGTCTTTTCCATAAACCCAAATACAGTTCTTGTCTGTGTGTGGTAATCTGGAGCTTTTCTGTGGATGTAAATGGAAGTTATTAGAAAGTTTCATTTTGATTTTGACTTTTTTATAATTCTAAGTTACCTCATTTGCCTTGACACCTTATATTCTCTTTTGCTCCACTGGTTGCTCTTATGTCTCCACCTTCTGTTACTACTCTAAGGACAAGACTGAATGTTCAGGGAAAAGGGGACACTGTGATAGAACAGACTTGTGGTCTGTGAGCAGGCTGCAAGCTAGAGTCACATACTTGAAGAAGTGCCAGCATTCAGCTCAAAATGATTTTGCTGTGGAAAGTACACACTGATGAAAAGCTGCTGCTGTACCACCAGGTGCCTTAGTTTCCCGGTTCGCTCCCAGGTTTTAGTCCATTGATCACGTGCACTGTGTGTAAATAGCTCTTTTCTCTTGGGTTCTCTTTCACAGTAATTCATCTGTTTCCCTCCCAGATAAAACTTAAACATTGTTCTGGAGCTAGTTTAGTTCACAGACTCTTCTCAGTAAGCAATATGGATGGTACAATTACTTATGAYTTTCTTAATCCTATACATTTTTCTAATACTATTTAAGTAGGCCTTGTACTCTGTACATAGCGTGTTGCAACATCCCAGCTCATGTATCATGTGCTTTCAGTTCCATGCCAAACAAAGTTTGCTCTGATAAAAACTGCAATACAGTCCTCATTCATAATTGAATAAATTTGAYTGGGGGAAAAAGCACACACAATTATGTTGGGGCCACGGAAGCAGAACAGAGGCTCAAAACTACCTGGGCCAAATGATGTGAACATGGTCCTTCTAGTCTAGAAGGGACTAGCCATGAGCAGTGTGGGCACAAGTGATTCTGCATCCTTTGATGTAAGGCATCTCTTCCTAGGCCAGATGCTTTTAGCAGTGTAGATACAGATCATGTAAACAGAGATGCCAATAGCCAATCTGGATGTGAAATAACGCTGCATAGGATGGCAGCAAAAACAAAACTGCAGGTGGAGCCATGCCCATTTCAAATTAACTATACTGCTTCACATAGTCTTTTCACTGCTGGATGGCATTGCTCTGCATTTAATTTGGTTTCTTTGGCAATGTTTTCACTTTCTAAAGGCAAAAGACTATCTTGAATTCAAGCTAAACCGTACTAATTGTTGGAGTGATCCTTTTAAACTCATTGTAAATAAGGTCTTACCTACATAAAAAGGTTGTCTGAGATCTATTTTCTTTTTTCCATATGCTTCTCTGGATCTAGGAAGTTTGTTTGTTTGTTTTTTAAAATATGTCTTTTCATATGTACAATTAGAAAATGCTTATAGAGTTACATTTGTTAGAAGTTGCCAAATTTTTATTACATATTCTAGAAAGGTGACACAAAGCTGAAAARGCTGAGTCTCTGACAAATAGCAAAAGTGACCTACAAGAGAATTAAGTGTAACTGCAGCCTTAGAGTTTGCCTATGCTCAGGGAAATGTGTAAAAGCACGCACATGAAAATCTAATGTGTTTCATGAAGGCTGTATTCACACATCCTCTTCCGACTGCAACTGTGCAAGCTATAAAGGTTACGGCCCCCAGTACCTCATTACTGCACTTCTGTCAGAGGTTATCACAGTTGGATCTGCCAGCTGAGCTGCTCATGTGCAGAGTTTCTAATCTGTTCCAGTTAAAGTGAATTGGATGATGAGGATGTATTATTTTAGCATTTTAAACCTTTTTGACGAAAGAGATTTAGGCACTGCTCATGGGAACAGCGGTTTTATGTGGGTAAAACTTACAGGGCAGTAATTTCCAACATCAGAGCATTGATGAGACCCTGTAAAAATGATTGTAATCTTTTCAGTGGACAAAGCTGGAGCTAGAAGATTTCTGTCCATGGCCTTATTTGCCTTAAGTTTACACAACTGACTGTTTTGTCTTCTCTGAAATTGCTGTATAGATATGGCCTTTAGTTGGTATATGGGTTGGTTGGTTGGGGGTAGTCTAGGTGTAGTTTATGTTATGTATGCACAGGATTCAGTTAAGCTGAAATACAGACTTGTGGCTCAGTACAGCTTTTTTACTCTGATTTAACTATATCTGTTCTACATTCTTGTTGGAGCCATTCTCAGAGGTCCTCTCTTCTGTCTCAAGATACGCAATTTGTTTTTAAAATAACAAGACTAATCTCTGTGCAAAAATGCTCTCGTCTAGTTAATAATCCAAATCCAATTGACATCAATAGGATCAATTCTAATACCCCTTGTATGGCATATCCTCAGCATGTTGCCTGAGCACCTTTTAAATTCTGAAACATCAAAAAAATCTCTTTTTCTCTTCCACTCTTTGCTGGTATTTATTTAATTTGTATGGTAGTGAAGTTAGTATAGAATTTCTAAAAATGAAAAGAATCTTGGTCATTGTGATTACACTTTATTCCTTTTTTGAATTGAGTTTCACTGTTTTCAGATAGACATCTAAATTTAAGTGATTGAGCTGAGTAGATAATATTAGATCGTTTGAATTGGCTTTAAAATAAGCACTCTAGATCCCATTATTTGTGTTATTAATTATGAATATATTCATTTTAAAATGTTATGCATGCTTTCTTTATTAGTTTTGTTGTCACTGATACRTCATTTACTTATAAATTAAGAGAAAAATCCGCAATATAGAAGATTTGTATGAATGCCAGTTTGAAACAAAATTCATAGCAAAACAGGTTAGCATATGGGCAAAGATTTTGAAATTAATGTTTATTTAGAAGAGGGTAAACTGTGAAATCCATCAAATTTTGGACCAGATTTTATCCTTATTCCAACCAATAGAACTTCATGGCAACAGGACATTTTAGGAATTTTAGGTAGTTGTCAAAGTGCAGCAGCCAGAATGTAGAGACTACTTTGGTAGAACTCCTGCAAATTTGTACATATCTATTAATCTGCAATAATTTTATCTTATTAAAACTATTATTCACATGTGTGATTTGTTTTAACTATCTAGACTGGATTTTCAGCAGGGCTTCCCATAAAAATGAAGGAGGAGGAGAATTTTTCTCTAGGTGTTTGCTCCCTTGAGCTTGTATAGAAAATGTTATTTCAATGCTGTAGGGAAGGTATTATGTTGTTAAACATGCACGCGAACTTCCAATTTTTTGGCTAGACGTAGCATTTCTATTTGACTATTTTGTTCATTTTTAATCCCTCAAAAAGGAGGGAAATAAAACYGTTTGATTAAAAGTACTCATGATCATGACTGATAGCTTTGTGGAAAGTGTTTCCACTAAGTATTACAGAAGGCAATGGGAAAGTGAACCTAATATCAATCACACTGTATGTAGAGAGGAAAATAATTTGCAAATGATTTAAATTATACTTCCTTTTTACAGCTATATATACAAAAATAAACATACACAAATTAATASTGATCCTTAAAATATAGCATGCATACCATCTAAAATTTATGGAGTGAAAAGCTCATACATCTGTATGTTAAAATTGAAGTTATATATGATACGTCTAGGTATCTAGAAGCATCTATATACTGTGGGTATGCTATATGCTATCTATATACTATACACTATATATATATATATATATATAGTATCTATGTACTGTGGTATATCTATAGTGTACTGTGAGTAAATCATACTGCGGGTATGCCTGCACAATGCAGTGCCATCCAGAAGCTTTAATCAGAGTGCTTGGTGAAATAGAGTGAACGTTTGAGAATGCTTTCAAAAATACAAGCATTTTTTTCTCATTTGCACTTTGCCTCTTTTTTTAAAAAAATCTTAGCATTCTGTCTGGTACATGAGGATACAAAGCCAGAAGAAATCCCTGGTATATTGGCTAAATTTGGAAAGAATTTTTGACATGGCTGACCATTCTTCAAATGAGATCTTTGTGTTGGAGTGCAGAGGTCAGGGTATAGAAGCTTTGGGATATCAAAAGGTGGTGAGAAGAATGGCTGGGATTTCCAGCAGCCTAAGAGTGCTCTTTTGTCTCTAGTGGTCAGTTGTCAAGGATGATGCCTATGGACATCAAAGAAATGTCTAAACAGTGTTATCTAGGCCTGTCCTTTGCCCCCTGCCATGTAATGGGCCTCTTCAGGAAAACATTGGGAAAACTGAGAAAGCGACCTGGCTTATGCTAGTGCTATTTAATTCAGCAAGAAAGCAGATCAATAACATTTGCACTAGCTGGTAAAACAATCTGTTAGTTTTAAAAATGCAGATTAGTCAAGCCTATAAATTATACATTGCATGTGTGAGAATCAATTTTAATTTTTCATCATAATGGACATTTTATGAGACCATATTCTTTAAAGAATTCTATTTCTGCCTGCTCTGACATGTTGTGGAGGCCTGTTCTGGGGGAAAAAAATATAGCCTTCCTTTAACATTTACCAAAAAAAAAAAATTGTTTTTGTTCATGGGATGTATTGAGATGTTTTTGAAGTCAAAATCAGGAGCTGATATTTGATRGTTCAGGCTTAAAATATTGACTTTGATCTCTGAAAGAGTCATGCCATTGTTTTCAAGAAGATACGATTCCTCATCAACAAATAAAAGTTACAATACAAAAGCAAAACCTATACCTAATATATTTCAACTCGTGTATTGCCTATGTGCCCTTCTCTTACACTGGTGAAGGAATAACCGTTGTTAGTGGTTCTTTTGTTCCAAGTGCAATTAAAAAAATAATATTCTGAAAATGTTATGAGAAAAAAGAATGTCTGTTAAGAATATTTCCTGGTTTTGCCCATATGCGTAAGGCAAAATATATTGTTCTCTTTGGATTTCTTTTTATAGACTAGAGTGCTTTAAAGCTCCAGTTTTGCAAAGATATACTGGTTATTGCTGGTTTTCATGATGAACAGGCACGTTCAGGATACTACAGGGCAGTAGTCTGGGTCTCCAGCCATGTGGGAGCTTGCTAGACTAGGTTAGGTATCAACATAGAGGAAGTCGGAATAGAAACGGACCAGTGCTTCAGTCTCTGCTGTGATTCCTCTGATTCTGACTCTGTTTTTTTTCTCTTTGTTCATGCACATCACTTGTAGTGTATATATCAGTATGCCATATCACTGTCATTTTTGAACTAAATAGATTCAATGTAAAAAGCTAAGTCTTTGCAGGACTGAAGGCTAACTAAGTAGAATTTCTGGTTATGGATCAATCTCTCAGAATATTTAATAAAAACAACTTTTAGGCATCAATGCTGCCCACATTTTGCAAATAATATTAATTAAAACATACTTGAGAACTTTACTAATAAATTAGGCCAGATAGATACACATAATTGCATTATTGTCATATGAATACTACATGAATTCAATACCAAGTACTTAAGCCAAACATTGATATAAATATTAAAAATAAAACAAAGCTGCAATTGAATCAATGACGCTTTCTTAAAAAGAGGAAATTGGAGTTGTGTTTTGTCAATAAATAGTTATTTGACATCTTTAACTGTAACTAAAATGCAAGTGCAATGTGTCTTATTCCAAAAGTTGGAAATTAATCTGTTTGGTGAGAATGTATTTCTCTACCATAYTTCATGCCAGCATAATTTAGAATTGAAAACTGATATAAACACGTGAGTTAACTTTAACTAGAACATGTAATAGTATCAATGTTGCAGTCTGAAAACTAAACTTAAAATAATAACAAGTAACATGTACCTGGATAATTGTTATTTATTTGTATGGATATTGCACTTGAAAACTTGTATTTTGGACTTCTAGATGACTCACCATTACTTACTATATCCTCCTCTAGTAAAAAAGATGAAGAGCTAGAGATTTGCTAATGTGCTTCAGTGATCCCAGAGAAGCTAGATGATTGTATTTGTCTTTATTGCTACAATAAGAGTCCAAGTAATATATTTACTTTTAGAAAACTAGGGAGAACAAAGTATTGTACCTTTTAATGCTATTTTATTTTGTCTTTCTCTTATGATACTTGCACTATTTTTCTTGTCATAGTTGTATCCTGATTTTGCAAATATCTGTCCTTAGCTTTGCACAGGAGAACAGTTCTAATGAGTGGAGAGCACCACACAAAAGTGGAGTGCTTCTGAAGCAAGATCTTGATCCTGTAGTTAAGTCCTAATCCTAAGTGGATAAAATTTCTTATCAGAAGTAATACATATCAGATTTAGCAATGACTTAGCTAATATACCTAGCTAATGAATAAGGCACTATACCACACATGATAATTATGTCTTTAGAGCCATAATGTACAGCGTATATCCCAGAAATGTGATGTGGGCATGCCACAGAATGACCTGTGCCCTGTTTTATGTGGCTGTGTAGACATAGCAATGAAATCACTTTCTTGTTTTGGACATAGCTGATAAATAGATGGGGTTGCTATGAAACTGATTCCCCTTAAACTGAAAGGGAGTGTGTGCTATATTAAGTAGTGCTTATGGTAGGGGCTTCATCTCTCTTGGTCTTCCAAAAAATTAATCTCTATGGAGGCTACATCTGAGGAATGTTGAATGTGGCAAATAATGAACAAATAATAAATAGGAATAAGTAAATGTTATATTATTGCATAAGGGGCCAATTTTGTCTTTGCCCCTTTGCATGTCTTTGCATAAGAGGCATGTCTTTGACCATGCCTCTTATGAGGTCATGAAACTAGACAATGAATGTTTATTGATAAAAACAAATTATCATATAAACAAATATCATGTTATGCGTTGATATTTGAGTGTCAGCCCTAGGACATGTAAGAGTGTGTGTGTGTGTGTGTGTGTACTTGTTGATATGCATATGTATAGTTAGTATGCATTTACTTGATTCACTCTATCAATCACTAGGAGATAGCTGTTGCTTAAAGAGAGCTGCTTAATGGAACACTATTGTGTCTAGAACACTTAAGAAGATAAGCGGAGTTTATGCTAAGAGTGCAAAGCTAAGAAATTGCTTATAAAGTAAACACTTATTAATTAAACTCTAGTTTGGTAGAGAATAAGCACTTTAATGGGAAGATGCTGTTCATGTAGTAGTATATAGACTATAAATTGAATTAAGAGATGATTCTCTTCAAAGAGAATTGTTATTTTCGGAGTTTGAATTAGAAGTCTGAACTTCTTGCCTGCTAATCTTGTGATTGCATTTCTGAATGCATCTTTTCCCTGCTTTCAAATTATACTATAAAGCTAAAATATATTTTTCTGAAAGCTTTTATAAAAAGTCTAGGAAGAAGACAGTTCTTTAAGAAATTTTTACAGCTACTGAATAAGTGATAAGTGTGTGTAAAATACACAACATGTATAATTACAGAGTATACTGTGGCTGGCAGTTGTGGAGTAGTGACTCTTTTAAGCAAAGAATTTTACTGTTWTATAAATTATAGGATAAAAGGATGCTACAGATGTGGTATAGTCACCCCTTTAAGCAAAGTATTTTGCTGTTAAATAAAGCTTTTTCCTAAAATGTCAATCGGTACGATATGCCCAGCTATGGCATTTTAGACATACCATTCTGCACTGTTCATGATTTCTATTTAGACTTCTATTTCATTCTTTCATCTAGTCACATGAACTGTGTTCTTTTAAATCTTTCTCGATGAGGAGACACTGTTTTCTGCTGCAGGAGCAATGCACAATGGATAATATTAAAATGCAAGAGCAATGTCCAGCTTAAAGAATAACAGAATGGTTGAGGTTCGAAGGAACCTCTGGAGATGACGTAGTCCAACTCCTCTGCTTAAGCAGGGTCATCTAGAGCATGTTGCCCAGGATCATGTCCAGACACTTTTTAAATATCTCCAAGCAAGGACATTCTACAACGTCTCTGTGCAATCTCTTCCTGGACTCTGTCACCCTCACAGTAAAGAAGTTTTCTCTCGTGTTCCGGTGGAACTTCCTGTGTTTCAGTTTGTGCCCATTGCCTCTCATCCTGTTGCTGGGCATCACTGAAAAGAGTCTGGCCCCATCCTCTTGACACCTTCGCTTAAGGTATTTATAGACATTGATAAGATCCCCTCTCAGTCTTCTCTTTTCCAGGCTAAGCAGCCTCAGCTCTCACAGCCTTTTGTCATATTGAAGGTGTTTGAATCCCTTCATCATCTTAGTAGTCCTGGACCAGTCCAGTAGCTCCGTCTCTCTTATTCTTAGGAGCCCGAGAGAGGACACAGTACTCCAGATGTGGCCTCACCACGGCTGAGTAGCCCTCACCTCTGCCAACCTGCTGGCAATGCTCTTCCTAAAGCACCCTGGGATACCATTGGCCTTCCTGGCCACAGAGGCACATTGCTGGCTCATGGTCAGCTTGTCTGCCGGGGCTCCCAGGTCCTTCTCTTCTGGGCTGCTTGGCAGCAGGTCAGACCCCAGCCTGTGCTAGTGCATGGAGTTATTCCTCCCTAGGTGCAGGACTCTTCATTTCTCTTTATTGAACTTCATKAGGTTCCTCTCTACCTAGCTYTCCAGCCTGTCCAGGTCTGTGAATGGCAGCACAGCCCTCGGGTGTATCAGACACTCCTCTCAGTTTTGTATTGTCAGCAAATATGTTGAGGGTGCATGCAGTCCTTTCATCCAGGTCATTGATGAGTAAATTGAACAATATTGGACTTAGTGTTGACCCCTGGGGGATACCACTAGCTGCAGGCTTCCAGCTAGACTGTACTACTGATGACAACCCTCTGAGCTCTGCCTTTCAGCTAGTTCTCAATCCACCTCACTGTCCACTCGTCTAGCCCACACTTCCTGAGCAAAGAAGGCAAGAGAGCAAAGGCATTGCTATCTTTTCTGTATTTTCTTTCACCAGGGCACCTGTCCCATTCAGCAGCTGGCCYGCATTTTCCCTAGTCCTCCTTTTGCTACTGTTTTTCCAAGTTCTTCTTGGAAACCTTGAAATCCCTTACCAGATTCAATTCCAATAGGCCTTGGCCTTTCTAGTCCCATACCTCCATCAGGGATATGTTCTATATCCCTATATTCTTCCAAATGACCTGTCCCTGCTTCCGCTTTCTGTATACTTCCTTATTCTGTTTGAGTTTTGCCAGGAGCTCTTTGTTCATCTTTGCAGGTCTCCTGCCCCCTTTGCTTGACTTGTGCTCATTGGGATGTACCGTTATTGAGCTTGGAGGAGGTGATGCTTGAATATTAACTGACTCTCTTGGACCCCCCTTCCTTCTAGGGACCTATCCCATTAGATTTTTCCGAGAAGGTCCCTGAAGAGGCCAAAGTTTACTCTCCTGAAGTCCAGGGTTGTGGTGCTACTTTTTGTCCTTCTTCTTCCTTGAAGGATCCTAAACATCACTGCAGCCAAAGCTGCCCCCAACGTTCACATCTCCAACCAGCCCTTCCTTGTTTGTTAATACAAGGTACAGCATCACACCTCTCCTTGCTGGCTTCTCCATCACCTRTATCAGAAAGCTTTTATCAAYRCTCTACAGGAAACTACTGGACCTACTTGTGCCTTGCTATGTTATTCCTCCATCAGATATCAAGATGGTTAAAGTCTCCCCATGAGAATCAGGGCCTGTGATCATGAGGCTACCTCCAGCTGTCAGTAGAAGGCCTCATCTAGTTCCTCTTCCTGATAGGTAGCTTCTAGCAAACACCCACAACCGTATCACACATTAGTCTGCCCCTTAATCCTTACACATAAACTCTCGTCCCACCACTCATTGTCCASCCTTAGGCAGAGCTCAAGACATTCCAATTGCTCTTTCACATAAAAGATGATTGCCCCCCCATCATCTCCCTACCTGTCCTTCCTAAAGAACATATAGCCATGCATGGCAGCATTCCAGTCACACAAGCTATCCCACCATGTCTCCATATCTGTAATAAGATCATAGCCATATGACCACACTCAGATCTCTAATTCTTCCTGTTTATTCCCTGTGCTGTGTGCATTGGTGTACAGACACTTTAGACACTTCAGAGAGTTATCCAAGCATGCTCATTTCCCAGGAGGGATGCAAAAGGTTTCCCCATYGTCTTGTAGATACTTCCTTAGCTGCATGCAGTTGCTGGCGATATTCCTGCTGGAACCCTGTTTTGCTAACTGCATGGTCTCTATAACTCTCCCCTTCCCCCGTCTTTCTTAACTTAAAGCCCTCCTTAGCAGGTTGGTCAGCCTGTTGGCAAAGACACATGTGCCCTTTTTAGTGAGATGGATCYGATCTTCCCAATCACTTGTCGATCTTCAAACAGGGTCCCATGATCATAGGAACCAAAACCCTGTTGCTGACACCAGCTGTATAGCCAGTGCTTTACTTGCAGTATCCATCAACTCTGCCTCCCATCCTTCCCTCTCACTGGCAGGATCAAGGAGAAGATGACCTGGGCCCCTACACCCCTGACCACGATCCCCAGAGCTCTGTGATCCTGTTTGATACCTTCCAGGTTGCCCTTGGCAATATTGTTGGTGCCCAAATGAAAGAGCAGCAAGGAGTAATAGAGGGATGGACAAGCTTCAACAGTCTTTCCATGGCATCTTGGATCTGCCCTGGCAGGCAGCAAATCTCTCTAGACAAGAGGTCAGGTCAGCAGAYGGGTGCCTCATTCCCTGCAGCARGGAGTGACCAACTACAATCACTTGCCATTTCTTCCGTGTGTTCCTGTGGGCACACGTTCTTTTGGCCCAGCTCCTCTTCAGGTTGGAGGGCACTGAACCTGTTCATCAGCTGCAAGTCTTCAGTAGGAACAAGATCCTTTCTTCTCATATGGGAAGTGACCAGTTTCCAGCCTTTTTCTTCTACAGTGTTATGATTCACTGTTTCACATGGCACAGAGCACACCTGCATCTCCATCACTAAGGGGTGTTGAGACCTTTGAAGCTGTAGAATCATAGAATCAGTAAGGTTGGAAGGGACCTCTGGAGATCATCTAATCCAACCTCTCTGCTCAGCAGGGTCACCTACAGCATGGTAGACAGCGTTGCATCCAGGGGAGCCTTGAAGATCTCCAGAGAAGGAGACTCCACAACCTCTCTGGGCAGCCTGTGCCAGTACTCTGTCACTCTCACAGGGAAGAAATTCCCCCTTATCTTCAGGCAGAACTTGCTGTGCTTCAATTTCTGCCCATTGCCTCTTGTCCTGTCACATGGCACCATTGAAAAGAGTTTGTTCTCATCCCCTTGRCACCCTCCCTTCAGGTACTTGTACACATTGATAAGATCCCCCCTCAGKCTTCTCTTCCCCAGSCTAAARAGGCCCAGCTCTCGCAGTCTTTCCTCATGGGGCAGGTGCTCCAGCCCTCTGATCATCTTTGTAGCCCTACGCTGGATGCTCTCCAGTAGCTCCATGTCTCTCTTGTSCYGGGGAGCCCAGAACTGGACACAGGACTCGAGACGAGGCCTCCCCAGGGCTGAGTAGAGGGGCAGGATCACCTCCCTCGACCTGCTGGCAACACTCTTCCTAATGCACCCCAGGAGACCATTGACTTTCTTGGCCACAAGGGTGCATTGCTGGCTCATGGTCAACTTGTCATCCAGCAGCACTCCCAGGTCCTTCTCTGCAGASCTGCTCTCCASAAGGTCAGTCCCCAGCTTGGGCTGGTGACTAGGGTTATTTYTCCCTAGGTGCAGRACTCTGCACTTGCCCTTGTTGAACCTCAGGAGGTTCCTCTCCGCCCAACTCTCCAGCCTGTCCAGGTCTCTCTGAATGGCAGCACAGCCCTCAGGTGTATCAGACACTCCTCCCAGCAAACTTRCTGAGGAGGCACTCCATCCTCTCATCCAGGTCACTGATGAARAAGTTGGACAGGATGGGACCCAGTACTGAGCCTGGAAGTCGCCACTAGCCACAGGCCTCCAACTAGACTCCACGCCACTGATCATGACCCTCTGAGCTCTGCCTTTCAGCCAGTTCTCAATTCACCTCACTGTCCACTCGTCTAGCCCACACTTCCTGAGCTTCTCTAGGAAGATGATATGGGAGACAGTRTCCAAAGCCTTGCTGAAGTCAAGGTACACAATGTCCACTGCTCTGCCCTCATCTACCCAGCCAGTCATGCCATCATAGAAGGCTATCAGGTTGGTTAAGCAGGATTTCCCCTTGGTGAATCCATGCTGGCTACTCCTGATCACCTTCTTTTCCTCCATATGCCTGGAGATGACATCCAGAGTGAGCTGTTCCATCACCTTTCCAGGGATGGAGGTGAGACTGACTGGCCTATAGTTGCCTGGGTYCTCCTTCTTGCCCTTCCTGAAGATTGAAGTGACATTRGCTTTCTTCCAGTCCTCAGGCACATCTCCAGTTCTCCAGGACCTTTCAAAGATGATGGAGAGAGGCCTGGCAACAACATCAGCCAGCTCCCTCAGTACCCGTGGGTGCATCCCATCTGCGCCCATGGATTTGTGGATGTCTAGCCTGCCCAGAAGGTCTCTAATCCTATCCTCCTCAACCAAAGCAAAGGCTTCCCTTCTCTGGACTTTCTCCCTCACATCCAGGCTCTGGGATTTCTGGGGGCTGCCCTTAGTAGTGAAGACTGAAGCAAAGAAGGCATTCAGTAGTTCCTCCTTCTCTGTATCCCTTGTCACCAGGGCCCCCGCCCCATTCAGCAGTGGGCCCACATTTTCCCTAGTCCTCCTCTTGCTGCTGATGTATTTGAAGAAGCCCTTCCTGTTGTCCTTAACGTCCTTTGCCAGACTCTATTCCAGCCGGGCCTTAGCCTTCCTCGTCGCATCTCTACATACTSTGGCTGCATTCCTATAATTCTCACAAGTAGCCTGTCCCTTCTTCCACATTCTGTGTATTTTCTTCTACTGTCTGAATTTGGCCAAGAGCTCCATGTTCACCCATGCAGGTCTCCTGTCATTTTTGCTGCACTTCTTACTCATAGGGATGCACCGCTCTTGAGCTTGGAGGAAGTGGTGTTTGAATACTAGCCAGAAAGGGCTGGTAGGGTCTCAGAGAGTATCCTATCTGATGCTCATCTTCTCAGATGCTATGCAGCCTCCTTACTTCCTCTTGTAACTCCTTACCTGACAACACAACTCTTGAACAACAGCATGTCTTATGTGGAAAAGCTGACTGTCAGCCCGAGCCTCATGGAGAGGCCCCAGGCAATCCCTGCAGCCTGAGACCTGCAGAGCTGCATCCACCGTCGGAAGGTCTGCCTGAGTGGAAGCCTCTGACACGACAGATACAGCGACTCCAACAGCTACTGGAGAATGCACTCTGCAGCGTGTCATAACCATATCTGAGGAAGCATACTCTACTGTAACTGGAGACGAAGGCCACTCACTTCTTTGCACTCTGCTGTGCAAACTACTGGCTCTATTGGCTACACTTACTYGAAAAGTAAGAGGCACTATGTAACAGCTGAAATAATGGGACAAAAAATAAGCTAAATGCGATAGTGTCCTAATTTCTGTACTGGAAGATACAGTGAACTATCTGTACTTAGGCACCCTTGATGTGCCACTCAAGATTTTGTAGACTTCTAGCATATCCCTTTAAGTCACCTCTTTTCCGTTCTGAAGAATCCCACCCAAATTGACAGTCCTGGATCCATTCCAATCCTTTGGTCATCTTTCTTGCTTTTATATGAACTGTTTCAAGTTCAGCTATGTCCTTTTTTAACAGAGTGCACACAGTATTTCCAGTGTGAGCAGATTATGGATTTATATAGTGGCATAATGATTTTTTCTGTTTAGTTGTCAGTTTCTCTCCTCTTAATTCTTAAAATCTGTTTTTTTTTTTTTTTTTTTTTGAGTCCTGTTGAAAACATCACTCAATTCTTTTATATCAGTTAAGAAAATCAAGGAAGTCACTTAATGCACCACTGAAGCTGCTTTTCTCAACCAAGATATTGAAGTACTGTGTTACTTCATTACTGCAGCAGTATCTTGAGCAAATAATTTGAGGTACAATAAAATCACTCTTAATAACCATTTCCTTTGAACACTAAAATACAAATTTAAACATCACAATATTAGGTTTATACAGCACACATAATTTGTATATTTTATATGCTTTATACAGAGAGAGTGTATAATTGTCATTCAGTATATAATTGCCCTTGTGCAGTCTTAAGTTTTTAGGGCCAAAAAATTGCTACTTGAAATTTGTATTTTTCTTAATAGAGATCTATGTATCTGGATTGCCTATCCTACTAATACTTTCATATATATGTTATATATACAATAATATAAGATGCAATAACTATTTCTTTTCTAGCCAGAACCAGACAAAATGTCGATCAGGCAAAAATGTCAGTCTTATTCCTCTCCAGCTCCTTTTCTGTATTATGAAATGTCAAAAGATAGTAAGAATAAGATAGTAAGAATTTTAATATTGTTATTAGGATAATGTCAGAAATCATACATACTCTGTCAAATTTGGTTTCAATTTTGTTGAAAAGCTTGACAGACTTGAGCGAAGAATTGCTTTTTGATAAATTATGAGGATAAATGAGCAGATATTTTACTTAATCATATCATATTGTATTTCCTTTTTTAAACATATATTTACCTTTTTAAATTTTGTCTTTTTTTTCCAGAAGTTAAGAATCTTGTCTTTTTTCCAAAAGTTAAGACTGTATAGTTGTCATGATACTTCAGCATCAAACCTTTGAAGTTCAGAATGATAAGCTAAAAGATTTTGCAGGACTTTTGCCTTTTGCAGTCTGACACTCAATATTCTGTTAAAAGCTAGATTTTGAGGCCTTGAAAACTGCACTGAAATTTATATGATAAAATCAGAATGAAAATATTTTCACATTATGTATATTATTTTCACGGTTGATAATTTTTATGTACTTAATTGAAAACCACATTGATATTAATATATGAGAAACCTATGCATAAATCATTCTTTTGTATTTTTGATTGGGCTTGATTGATAGGCTAAACTTGTTTAGTTGTATGCTATTTTGAGTTAGATGTAATAAAACCTGCGGTAAGATGAACAGATTCTCTAGAAGAGAATGTGAGAAAAATGTTCACAGAACAATGTCGAACAGTCCTCCAAATAAGTGCCTCTGATTTTCATTTTTATATGATGTATAAACTGAGGCAGCTGGATCTCAGTTTGCTGATGTCATTTTGTGGTACTTGCAAATACCAGTTTTGTTTTTAATTATTTTTAAAATGGCAGAAAAATGTCTACAAGCAACTGCAGTCAGCTACAAAATTTTCATAAATAATGAGATAAGTTCTGTAAAACTGGTTCAACCAACATGGAATTTAAAGAAAATAAGGAATACTTTATATTTGTCTTCTGGTTCTTCTGTCTTTAGCAAACGGTTCTTTAAAATGAACTGTATCTGTGTCTTCTACAGTGGCTCTAATTCTAGGCAAAAGGAAAAATACATTTCAGTGGAGCTAAAGAAGGTGTGCTCAGCTGAGTTCCACTTAACCTCCAGTTTTACTATAATTAGCATCAACAGGCAGTGTTCCAGCTGTCTGAATTGTTGAGAGCAGCCCTACCAATCATAAATGCAGAGGGAGTCAGCATTTGGATAATCTAATTTATTTCCTATTTCTTCTGTTGGAACATGTTTCATAGTCTTCCAGATGCAAGTGGAAGACATTTTAGTTGCCTACCAACCTTTTGCTTGGATGAATACAAGGATTTGTTCTGTGGATGTTTAATACTGACATTTAGTAGAGTCATACAGTAATTTTTAAAGGAGTAGTATTCAAAGGAGTCTGTTGTTACCTTTTCTGTCTGCTTGCATGTCTAAATCCTTCCGTAAGCTCATGATTGTAACACTTCATCATTTTTGAATTATTGGCCTATTCATTTTTATTCAACAATTCACTTTTATACAAGGTATTGGGAGGCTGAGATATGTGGGTGATGAGAAGTTAACAGGGATACTATAGACACTGCAATGGTGAGTAATGCAGTGTAGTATCAATTGGAATAGTTCTGTGCTGACACTCAGTTCAGCAATGCCTATCTGTACTACCCCCAGCAGAGGGATAGACCTGGAAGACTATAGTATAGTTTCAATTACATGGCATATATTTAAGCTAATAAGTCTCATAAGAACTGAGCTGGCTTTGCTTGGAGTCAGACTGAGCATCTCCGTCTCTATGGTATAGCTAACACACAAACCAGATGACATGTGTGTGGGTATTTGAGAGTTGCTAATTTTTTGCAGTATTTTGTGTTGTTTTGGTATTACATTGTTCTAATACTGATAACATTTGTAGATGTGAGTAATTTTCAGCRTAAAAAATGCAGGATCTGTTCTATCTGCTAGTGGAGCAATGTGACTATGAGAATCTAGCAAAGCAGAGGAATAAGATACTAGCTGTGTAATTAGCTAAACAGATCATATAGGAGAAGCTTGTCTTCAGTTTCCATGACACTTATGGAAAGTCTGATATGATGATGAATTTAAACTGGAGCATACAATATTTTAATGAATGACAATAAGCAGAAATTCTGGCTAATATCCAAGATCATTCATAAGACAGTCAAAAAGAATATCAGGTTTGATGCAAAGCTTGTTGATCTTAATTATTCTTATTGCAGATTAATTAAGAAATTGTAGAGGAAGATTACAGGAGAAGAGAAAACTGTATTCTTAATTTTTTCTTATCTATAGTTTACTATAATTAAGAAGTATAATTTAGAAATTTAGAAGTCTGGCATCATTTACCTTAATAATGAAGAAAATCCACTTTTTATCAAAAAACTTTCAAAAATTGTTTTTAAGTGGCTCTATCTATCTTTGTTTCTCCCAAGCAGAATGAGAGAGAACTGAAAGATTAACTCCTCCCAACCTCCAAACTCCACATAACTACCAGAATTTAAACTAAATAGGTAAATATTTAATAAGATGCAAGAACATGTGGTGACTCAGTACAAGCCCAGGAAGGCTGCATTCAGATCTGAACTTTGCCACACAGTTCTTGGATGACTTTGATTGAAAGAGTTGAATTCAGACTCTTAAAATTCACTTTACTTGGTTCCTTACTTACTTGGTTCTCCAAGTATGAAGTCATTAAATGCTGAGGTGTTCAGGAATTATGATACATAAACTAGAATCACAAGAAAGAGAAATCTGAGATTCCTGGCACTTCTCAAAATTAAGACAGCACAGCTTTTATTTCAATGAGACTAAAAATCTGCCTTTTGGGGGACTTTCTCCATTTATGTGTCTGAAATGCAGCACTAAGTTCTTTAGTATCAATTTTGATTCAAGTGACCAGATGAGAAAATTCTTAAGAAAAATATATTTAAACCAAGTTAAACTAAAGAGATTAAAACTCTAATGACTCCCAGTAATTAAAACAAATATATGTGATAGCAAGTCGTGCTATACATTTGTTTTGATTAGAAACAAAGATATGTACCAATTCACTGAGTATGCAAATAAACATCAGTAGAAATGGACATGGTATCTTCCTCAGTATATGTAAGGGATTGGGAACATGAGTAAATGGCAGGTTTGGGAATAGGCACAAAGCATAGAAATAACAGTGGAAATTACATATCTTTAAATAGATTGCAGTAGAATTGTATCATCACTATCTTTGAACTTGAAACCAGGTGGTGGGTTACACAAGCATATCAAATCACAAACACTGAGCCACTAAGCACAAGATTTGTGCAATTTGTTTCACTTCACATTCGCGACAGAATGTAATGTGCCTGTTCCCCGGCTGTAAGATGGTGCCACATCTTGTCTCCTGACCTAATGTACTGTACAGAGTCCTGCAGCACATGGGTGGGCATATGAGGTCTTTCACGTTGAGAGTGAAGAAAGTTGAGAGTTCTTAAGAGCTGTTTCTCGAAGCACTCAAATGGATATTACTCAGCCGGGAGGTTCTAAATTTTTTTGCCAGTACAACAATTACTAGAAATGAAGGAACACTCTGAAGGAAGTGTTTGGAATGATCACGGCTGTTAATAGTTACAGAAGTATCAGTAAGGCTGTAGCTTTTAATTTTTTAAAAAAGACCTTCAAACATTCATTTAAAATTTAACACAGATTTTTTTACATTTAAGATTTTACAGCGTGACTGAACAAATAATTGGTGTTTTTGTGCAGTGCACAGTTAAAAATCCCACAGATGTGAAATGTGAGTGAGATATGGAAGCAACAACAGCTTCTGTTACCATAACAGTAGTGAGGATACAGCTGTGACGCTCTGAAATGTTCCTGTTGTACACTGACAAAAGTGAGGCTTTCTCTGGCATAAGTTGTACCGGTTGTAAAACACTGTGTCTGATTAATAATGCATTCTATTGAGAAGGAATGGGAGGTTCGCTTAGGTATGATTCATCATTATCTGCTATAGTAATTAACTCTTACTTGCTTTGAGGTCATAATGACCCCGTTTATTTTAATTTTTTCAGTCCTGAAGTTCTGTGCAGTGGTCATTTAAGAAGAAATCAGGAAGAGATACCAATTTATTGGCTTCTGTAGGTTTTTGCAAGTATGTATTCACTTTCATTATTTTCTTTCTTGCTTTCATTCATTGTTGAAGCACTTATTTATTTTATAAAACTTTTTGTTTACTTTTTAATAACATTTTTCTCAGAGATTTTAACAACCATGTATTATCTTGATAAAATTATTTGTAAGTTCAATGGTGTGAAGAACAGAAGTACTTGTATGATTTTAAATGCAAGGCAGCATTTATGTGCCTTTAATACAGTTCCATAGGAAAGAAAATCCTATTCTAGATATACTATTACTTTATAAATAGCAATTCCCTAGACTTACTCCCTCAGTTTCCTTCACATTTTATAGAATTTCACAATAGATGCCTGCACATTTCCTTTTTTGTTTTTTGATATCTGTAAAATTGAAGGGTAGTGTCCTGACCTTTCTTTTTTTTTTTTTTTTTTTTTTTTCCCAACGCTATTGAGATAGCTCATAGTTTTGAGTATAACTGTCCTCTGCAACTTAGAGAAGTGGTATTAATCCTTAATTTACAGCCAGACGGTGGAAGGACATTGAGGCTACAGAACAAGTGCAAAAGAAAAAGAAAAGATGCAGGCAGTGGACTTAGAATTTGCACAGAAAATCCAAAACTGAAATCCTGAGAACTCTTATCAGTTATTGCTACCCTAGGAGAATCCAGYTGTGCCTCTGTGGACATGCAGCAGCCTCAGGGAGAGATCGCTGGCCCAAGGCCAAATCGTGTGGTGGTGCTTACCTACACTGTTCACAGTAGCATTTTTCAGAATGGACTAGCTGCTTCTGCAGTGCACATCCCMTGAGCTAGGTGTTTCTGAGACATAATTTTTGCATGGATGTGCGATAGGAATGGTGCTACAGTTCAGATGACTAAAATACTGTGAAGTATGTGTTGCAGCTAGCCAGGATGGCGTGTTCATTGCCTCATGGCACAGCATGTGCGGCATGCGTTGGAGCCTGGAGAGAGAGCAGGTGGGTGATGGTACTAGGCCTGCTGGGAAACTATTGGAGGACTGTGTAGAGTGGTGGGAGTATGATCTTGTTCATGCTGTATAAGAAAAGGGAACCTTTAGTTAACTATTCACAGAACTGAAGCTGAGTTTAGAATGCCTGGAAGTAAACTAATGTGTATACAGTGTAGATCCTCAGGAAATAGGAGCCAGAGGCAAACTGGAAGCCAATTTGGCAATGTAAATTTATCCATAGACATGCCATTTCTTAACTTTGAGGGTAGGCTTGAGAGTGAGGTTTACTTTGAGATTAAGGACTTGATTCAGTGTACATACTTTTTGTGACATTTCAGATGCACTTGGGTTTTCTGCCTGGCTTCCTGCTGCTGCTTTGATCTCCCAAAGGACTTGTATTAATTTATAGGACCTATGTGTATTGTATTTGTAGGACTTATGCAGATACACTAGAGCATATCAAAGACCACTAAACACCTCTATGTAGACAACTGAATTGAGCCCTAAGACTCCTAAACTTGGGTTACACATGTAGACATCTACAGCTGCAACTCTTGTTAGTCAATGGAGATATAATCAGTATGGCCAGTGGAGCTAAGGGAGCAATTCAGCTAGCACTAAAGTCAATAAGCACTAGTAGCTGGTCAGCTGAATCTTCACTCAGGCTTTTAAAGGTCTCTTTTTGTATATACCCAAAAGTACTAGATTACACATGAGAATCCCGAAAAGCTCAAGCTGGTAGATATTTTCAGCATATACGTATAACAAATATATAAGATTTCATACACATTTCAATATTTCTGTCTAAGCACAGAAGATATATTAAAAACATTTCTATAAAAAAGTAGAAGACTTATAATTCTTCTCAGTAGTGCCATGCGACGGGACAAGAGGCAATGGGCACAAACTGAAACACAGGAAGTTCCGTCTGAATATGAGGAAGAATTTCTTTACTGTGAGAGTGACAGAGCCCTAGAAGAGGTTGCCCAGAGATGTTGTGCAGTCTCCTTCTCTGGAGATTTTCAAAACCCACCTGGATGCAATCCTGTGTAACGTGCTGTAGGTGACCCTGCTTGAGCAGGGGAGTTGGACTAGATGATCTCCAGAGGCCCCTTCCAAACTCAACCATTCTGTGATTCTGTGATAATTAGAGCACTCAGTCTGCCTGGCAGAACCCAATTTTTGTTCTTTTAGATGCAGTCTGCCCACAGAGTACTTCAAATACTAAGTTATTGGATATTTTGGAAGGACAGTTTGCATTTCTCCTTGCTAAAGCTGCTGTACCAATTTGATCACAAATAACTTTTGCTTGTCTTTCTGGCAAAAGGAACATTAAATTTACAATCATCTATTAGTTTTTCTTTCTGATTCCACAGTGGACCAACTCGTGTTCCTTGTTCTTCCTTATTACCTGTCATACTAGTAAAATATTTTCCTGATGCTCTGTATCATGTTTCTGCTTGTTGGACCAACTCGTGTTCCTTGTTCTTCCTTATTACCTGTCATACTAGTAAAATATTTTCCTGATGCTCTGTATCATGTTTCTGCTTGTTGGACCAACTCGTGTTCCTTGTTCTTCCTTATTACCTGTCATACTAGTAAAATATTTTCCTGATGCTCTGTATCATGTTTCTGCTTGTAGCTTGGTTTGTTCTTTGGACATCTGAAAGTCTTATTAACCGCAGGTTATGTCTACTGTTTCATTTCTGTCCCAGTATTCTCAAATATTGGACTATGTGCCTTGTATATTCCTGTCAAAAATATTTTTTTCTGTAGTTGCCTGAGATAGAAGGTATATATTTTACTGTTTGTTGGGATAGTTACATGTTCAGTTTTCCCCTAACAACTGTTCCATCCATTCATCACTTGTATTGCTGACTTATTCTATGTGGATTCAGCTACTCATTTCAGCAGGTGGACAAATGCTTTCTTAATAGATGCATCAGCAGCTACATGCTGACCAATTCTCACTGGTTCTATATACAAGACTGCATAAATATAATTTTCTCGCCTATCACCCATTCTTGACATTCTGGGTATTAATCAAACAATTTGCCTGGCTTTGGGTACTAACATTCCTGATCTGGGTACTAATCAAATGCAATAGGCCCTTCTATGTCAGCTTGCCTTTCTTCTCCCTCCCTCAGAACTCCTTCTCCATGCCTATACCTGAAGCAAACAGGTCCCTTTTACTTTCTTCATTCCACTACTGAACAGCAAGTTAACATTTTTTTCTGTGGGCCTAAACTCTACTGATTTTCTTCAAGATTGATGTCATGTTTCCCAACCCTGAAGTAAAGTTAGAAACAGAAAGTATAGCATCCAAGACATCATTGTAGACAGCATCTGACACAATATCATAGAGACATTTAGTTCATGAATGTACTGCGGTTGCTGAGCAGGTATGTTTGGCAGGTATCAATCAGGTTATATCTCTTTTAAATGTGACTATTCTGGCTTGCATTGTTGTTGACCTGTTAAGTTATTAAAGTGACTCTTTCAAAACTCACACACATGACACACATACACATGCATTTCTTGCAGAGTTTGTTGTTGGTTTGGGTTTCTCTAAACTTTGGATATCAACACAGACTTTTAAGTGTTGTCACTTCAGCTTAATATGTTTATGGTACACAACAGTACATTGCTAATAGAAAACCAGAGAGTGATGTCTCCTGAATGACTTGGTAGTCTACTTGAAAATGGCATAACTAAAGTCTCACATACTTAGTGTAAGTATGGAATAATTCTCAAACTTCCAGTTTACTTCTATAGTGGTAGAAAAACATACTAGCTGCTTTGCCAGATCATCTTCGTACCTTTATACAGTGTCCTTCTCACATTCCTTCATGCTTTTCTTGTGTCTAAAATCCAATTTTAGTGTATATAACTTTTAAATACCAAATAAACAGTGAAAATTTTCCATTTTTGTTTAAATTAAGGTGAAAATTGTTTTGAGTGAAAATGCTGAGTCACCTAGGTTTCCAAGGGATTCCTCACACAGGCCTTAAAATTAAAATATTTCCTTCCCCTTTATGTTAAAGAAGGGGAATCCGAGCATGTAGTTTTATGTTTTAAATATTGTTATTTAAAGTGTTTTTATATTGCCTCTGTAAAAAAAATTCCTCCAACCATCATCTCTAGCCTATCTGGGCCTTTTCTTTTGCATATATTAGTGTTCATATACTATCAGCTATGAGGAAGCTGATACAGCTGAACATAATCCTACAGAAGTGGCTCGTTTTCAGCCAAATTCGTCTGATCCGTACCACGGAACAACAGAGAGGAAATACATGGCCAAAAGTGAGAGACATCCCTTTTCAGCTATAACATAAGCTTAGAGCAGCTTGAGCCAGTCATGAAATCACACCCTGAGAATAGAGCTATATACAAGCTAAAAAGAAAACAAATGAAAGTAAATAATCTATTTTCATTGTTCAGTGCGTCATTCATACAAAGTTTATGTAGAACTGTAATTCAACGAAGCCCTCAGATATTTGCTTAATTTTACTGATTTCATTGATATTTGACTAAATTTAAAATCAAGTACATAGATGAGTGTTCCATGACTTGAAGCCATAGGAAAAAGAAATTTCAGTTTTCAAACAGTTTCTTGCATCATCTGAAGTGACATGCTGCAGTCTGTGACTTAAGGAAGTATTTGAGAAATATTTTCCAGAAATAGACTTTCTCTGTGCATGCACTATAGTTGTATATTTAAAAGATGCAGTGTTTCTTTATATATGGTATAATAGATGTTCTTTGTGTATCCAGCCAGTATATTGAACATAATCTCTCAAACAGTTTTGATTTCTTGTCCATTTTATACGTAAGATACATGAATAGTATACCAACACAATGCTAATGTTGCTGCATATTTAATTTCTGTTCTGTTAATTTTCCCTTCTGTTAGCAAAATAAAGTACTCAAAATACACACTTTATTTATTTTGTTATCTATATAATGCAAAAGAACTCTCCTATTTCTTACCCCCCCTTCATTCCTTCCAAAAACCAGCAACAAAATTGTTGACGTTAGTAATGCTTGAGACTGACAGATTGATACGTACCTGACCAGGAGCACCATGACCCAGCACAACACTTCTGTATTATTAAGACATAAAGTCATACCATTTATCATCGAGTATAGCAGGCACACAAATTAGAGAACAGCTTGCCAGGTTATATTGTGGTCTTATTACTTTGTTTTTGCTGTAGCTGCAGAACAGATAGCTTTGAAACCTTCCTGTGTTCTACTGTGAGAGGAGAGTGTTCATGTCACGGCGACCTGGCTGAGCTGTTCAGTTGCGAACAGTGTTGACTCAGGAGCCTTAAGTGTCCTAACCAGTTCTCCCAGCAGCAGACTCTTCTCAATCAAAAGAAGGAAATCTCCATAAAGATATGATCCCTAGCAATTACTACAGGTGTAAGATGCCCAGCAGTACAATCAAAACGTGAACCTTTAGCAGTGACTTACTGGATGTAATTGAGGACCACATGCTTTCAATACGGTACAGTATATTTTTTGTTATACAAGTAGGATTTCCATGCTGAAAAATACTGTTATGTTTAATGGCAAYATTAACATATCAGCTATAGATTCTCACACTGTCTTATATTAGTT
The DNA here is from genome assembly GCF_003343005.1 of Rhea americana. NCBI lineage: Eukaryota > Metazoa > Chordata > Aves > Rheiformes > Rheidae > Rhea > Rhea americana. The sequence continues at coordinate 1,860,391 of NW_028185694.1, read as the reverse complement.
ATTGTTCAAGTGCTGTAACTGAGAGACATTTTTTAATAACTAATTTTCATGTTTTAAGTATATGCATTTGTCTGCATTTGTATGACTGATTTTCTCACAGGGAACTTTGAGATTTTTTATAAAATACAGAAGACTTTAATTTTTAAACCCATAAAAGGATAGTTCAGACTCTAGATCTCAAATTCTGTTAAATTCACTTTTTTAAGAAATGGGTGAAATTTGAGCTTTGTACTTCTTTACTTAAAATTGCTTGTTTCAGATTTCATGGTTGCACATACATGTTTACAGATTTTTCTTATTTAATATATTTTCAAAGTATAATACATGTGGAACAGATCTCCTGAGTGAGTACCTTGATGCTGAATTTTATTTTTCAATGAATTAGAAGTAACTAGAGATGTATTTGCTATCATTTGTTGTAATTCCATAGCAGTTTAGTCATAGCTGGTAAGAAGACAGTTTAGACTGCTCCCACTGTGTTTTTRTCCGCTCTTTGTTCATTATATAGAAAAAAATGATAAGTTTTAGCATGGTAGGCTCTATCAGAAGAGATCAGTGAAAATCTCTTTGAATCAGGAGCTTCGGTGTGAATGAGCTAGCGCTTCTGAACCTGTGCAGTCCATAAATATCCGTAGASAGAGACCACAGAGACCATCTGGCTAAGTCTCCGCTGCTCTGAAAGAGCAGGCTCCAAAATGTCTTTAAGCTACACATCCTGCTCTTCTTGTGTGCCTGTGGCTGCCTCAAGAACAGCTGCTGCACTGCCTCCATGAATCAACCTAGAGAGGTAGGCTTATATTAAGGAAAGAGAAAAGTCAGGTTTTGAGGATGGCTCAAATGCTAAACTTTACAGTATGTTTAGAATTACTTCCTGCATAATAGCTCTTGGATTCTGAGGAGATTCCCAAAACCGATCTCTAGCACCAGTAACCTGAAGAAACAGTAATATTGTGAAGTGTGGCGATTTCTTAAGAGTTTCCTCAGAAAAACATGCATTTCCAGATAATCCCTTTCTTTCTGGCTTACCAGTCTCCTTCCTGCTGCTTTACTAAGATCTCAGGAGGATTGTACACAAGGGTGCAGAGCAGATGTGTGAGAGGATTCTTGGAAAGAGAGTTGTATCTCTCTCCCGAGTAATAGAGAGAAAGCCTTTGCACTTACAGAGTTGGGAAAGAGAATGACCTAGACCTGTACTACTTAGGGAACATTTTTTACTAATTTTCCACTTGCCACTTTGATCATCATTTCCTCACGTTGATTTGTGGCACCCCTTTTCCTCCATTTCTCCTCCCTCTACTTGGCTTCTTCCTGCTGCTTAACAAGCTCAATTGGTTTTATGTATGTAATTCTTTTTTTAAGAGAGTTTGAAGGTGGTCTCTAAAAGAATTGCTTTCATCCACAGCCAGGAACTGATCAAAGCAACACACAAAAGCCGAATGGGAGCCAAGGCAGAGCTGCCTGACCAGCTGTAAGGTCAGGATTCTGGGCTGGAGAAATAGTAAAGTGTAGCAGTTGAGCTACAGTGGAAATTGCTGATAAAGGATTTTCTCTCTAGTAACACCTGCAAAGTTTATGAGATCCTGCAGGAAAATCAGAGAAATCTACATCAGAATACATTGTTTCCTGCAGAGAGGAATGTGAAAGCATTTACAGGATACAGTGCCATTGCCTAAATGTATTTATTGCCATAGCATATATCAGGCTTAGTCTGCTGTATTATTACGATGCTGGACTACCACCCAGATCCACATGGACTTTTCAAGAAATGGCCCCTTAGCCCAATATGCAGGATGTTAAGAAATGACATATATGAATGACTGTGGAAAGGAGGCACACCCCAAACCAGAAAAGCAAGTAAATGAAAATTGTTGTTATCATTATGRCTGAAAATAGATTTCCAGTGAAAATTATAGCTAAAAAAAAGGCTAATGATAGATTTCCAGTTACCTATAAAAAGTCCAGTTAAATTTTCTTCCAAATTCTTTTTGCTAATATGCATGTTTATCAGGCACCTGATCCCAACATTGATTTTGATTATGATTCTCTTGAACTTTGGTTAGCAACAGGAAGTAAAGCTTCCCTGAGGATTTTTTATTATGACCGGTTTGAACTTTGTCTGGCATTGTTTCTTCTATATTAAGATAAGCTAAAATAGACTACCTTTTTAAAACAAATCATTATTTTAAAATTTTCACAAAAAGTCAACTCTAATTCTGTTGGAAGCATGAAAGTTTTAAGACAAAGGAAGCTGAATTTTTCTGTATTCTTAAAGGAGGAATAAACTATGTCTTAAAATCAAAGCAACCTTTCATCCTTAAATAATTAAAGGAATCTGGTTGCAATTGGAGTTTTCTGTTTCCCCAGAAAACGACAATGTAGGCTGTCACAGCTTAGATTCCTTCTCACTAAATTGCCAACATACCGTAGCCTGGATCTCCAAACCTAATACATAGCTATATATTTTAATGAGTTTATGGCAAGTTAGATTGCTTTGAACTTAGCTGAGCTTTTTGCAGTGATTCCAGCTAAAGTTGAATTTGCTTGAGAAATTTTTAAAATGTTTTTTGTTTTTGTAGAGATATTCTGGAAGGGTTTTTTTTCATTTCCTGCAGAAAATAATGTTTTGTTGTTTTTGCTACTATTTCCCACAGGAATGACAGGTTTCTCATTGAAAAATGAACAATTTTCTCCTCAAAAATAATGCTAATTGTTTTACAGTTGAAAAATTTCATCAAAAAAAAAAAAAAAAAGAAAGAAAATATTTGGTTTTATCTGAAGTTCCCTTTCCCAATGGCCTAAAATAATTACATGAAATAATTGCATGTTAAGGGGTTATTCATTAAATAGTTTGAGTTACTATTTACTTGAAGGAAAGAAGAAAAGCAGTTACTTTTAAATAGTATTTTTACTGAGATTGTTGAACATTTACTTCACCAAATCTGTTTTTCGTCTGTTTGATATGGATCCGTGGGAATTCTTCCAAGGGCTTAGAGGGCAGTTAACAAATGGGCTTGATTTTTCAGTAGATGGGGAAAATCACATATATTTCATTTCCTTGCAGAAGTGTCGGTATTAATCTTTGCAGCAATCTCCTGATAAGAAACACATCTCATTATTTACTTATGAAGTGAGTGAGAAAACTGATTTCAGTGATTACAATAAAAGCAATTTGATTTGGAATTTAAAGTTGCCAAAAAGCATGGTGATTACTTCCCACTTCTGAGCTCGTCTTCCTGGTGCACTTGAAAGCTTGGCCCCTCGCAGTCTGAACTCGCGTTCCAAGAACCTGTTGCTTGGAAACATGAGGCAGTGGAGGAAATCATTTCACAGTTAGTGCAGGAGAAATCCTGTGACTGCAGCCACCCTGATTTTCAAAATCAAAATAAGAGGTAAAAATTAAAAGCAGGAGCAAAAGGAAAAGAGAGCAGCGRTAGAGATCTGAGTAGTCCTTTTGCAGTATATTGTCTTTATGGAAACAGTAGCAGAATTGTTCTTGGCTGTATAGAGATGGTAGGATTATGTTCTCTGTGACCTGTCATCAGCCTTAATCAGAGTGTCTGTGTTTAATCATGAACTACTTTCCAAAATGGCATTATTAGGAAACCATTAAGTTTAATTTGATCTGGCTTGTAGATAACATTTCTTATATAATTTAGCAAGAGATATATGAGCTCTAAGATCTGGTAACAGAAAAGGAGCTGGGATTCCTGGCGGAGATAGCTGTGGTTTAAGTTAAAGCTTTAATGTTGCTTTTAAAATATAATGGCCAAATGGGGCCTAGTTAACTGCTATAACCTTATTCATATGTGAAACRTAAATTGAATATAGACTTTTAAATGACTTGACAGCTTTATTTCTCTGGAACAAATTGCTTCAGTAGAGAAGTAGATTTCAACCAGCAGATTTATAAGTGACTACTGGTATTAATTTTATTAGCACTATAGAGCTGAGCTAAACAGATGATCATCATTTTATTTCTCAGCAACTTTTGAAGTGTCAAAATTTTTCATGCCAAGTAAGACTAACAGCAAAAAGTCAAACCCTTTTGAAAATTGTGATGAAAAGCATAAAAATAACTAAAAATTGATCTGGAAGTGATCTCAAATGAAAAAAAAATGTATTTTAAATGTTTCCCATATTCTGAYATTATGTCATAACCATCTCTCTTCCCAGCCCTTTTTTCTCCTAAGGCATTCTGCATAGCATTTTGGCACCTTGTTTTTGAGGCTATTAGGAGAGACATAATACATAATATCATGGATGTGGCCTGTGGGCCTCAGGAACATAGAATGGTCCTTAACCCATTTTATTTATTTGTGAAGAAGTAAACTGTGTGTTACTTGCTCCTAAAACAGGCTATGAATCTTAGTAAGGAAGCATTCTGCTGTGTATTGGATACTGCTGAGTCTTTGGGAGGGGAATGATTAGCAGTGAGAGAGTCTTTTAATTCCCCTGAATTAAGTTTCTGTTATAAACCATGGGAATGGATTTACCACACAACATCACCTTTACACTAGACAATATTAATGTAGAAGTTACAAAGTAATGCATTCTTACAAATCCAAAGATTAGGAAAGCTGTGTTGATATTCAGAGATAGCTTTAGAGAAATAAAAGAATAAAACACAAGTCATTTCCAAAATCTTCTCTGTCTGTGTTGTCCAGCCAAAAAAAAAATATATATGATTACATAGCCTTGTGGCTGAATTTAATCCACATGGAAGATATTATACTGTTCATCAATACCATTGGAGGGGATCAGTTTTGTTTTATCTCCATATATACTTATCTTTTTTTAAGATATATTTAAATACAAGTCTCTGCCCTATGATTTCTTGTATACCGTAACTTAATCAGATTGTTATTTTTAATATAAGTTTTCAAAGATTATTAGGGACTTTTCCTAACTTTAGAAGTATTGATGGACTTTGAATGTTGCTAGATTGATCTAACTCATATTSAGAGAGCACAAAGAAGTAACAGCTTGTTCAGCACTGGACTGTGAACAAAATGTTAACCTGCAGTATAGAATGCTTTCTCTTCTCATTCAAATTTTAATACATAATCTTTTGGATTATGCCCATATCTTAAGCCCATAATTTATACAAACAAACTGATAACCTCGTTTTGTGCAAGTGAAGAACTGCCTCTTGACTGAAATGGGACAAAGTGGTATCAAATTACTTTGGAATATTATTGGGCTTGGAGACCTCTTACCGTTCTTCTCTAAAAAAGAATGATAATGTTAGAAATTACTCTACTAGTCCATTTCAAAAGTATTGAAGATGGCTGCTCAAACTGAGAAAAATATATCCATTGCTGTGCTGAGTTTTGCACTAATATGAGCAGCTTCCGTATTGTCAATGTCTAAAATAGCTAGAAATACCCCAGGAATCCAGAATTTTTTCATGTTGTCTGAGAAGAGTAAATGAATAYGGTTAGGATTCTGAATTTAAAATTAAATAAAATAGTAGTGCTTCAGTTATTGTTAGCCCCTATCATGACATTACTTTCCATTTTCTATCACAGAATACTTCTCATCATGCAAGATTCGTATCTTGAAGAAGTAATGCCAATGAAATATTACAAAGCAAAAAATGTACACCTTAAGATAAAATTGTTCCTGTAATAATTTACAAGTCCTATGTAAGATTGAATTTGCTATTTGGAYGTCATCTTCAAAAGCTGGGGGTATATATCCTGCTTCTTCCCTTCAGRCCGCTCAACTAAAGTAGTTAACTATGGCTAATTTCGCACTTAGATCCTTTGATGACTTTTTCAAGCTTTATTTTCTTAACACAGCAGTCATATTTTTTAAAATTTTTCTTAGTTTCTGCTGAAGACAGATTTTCTTTAGCAGTCTATTTGAATGAGAATTACCAAAATCCTTAGGTTAAGCTCCATGCTCTGAAGTCCATGGCTTTCCTGAGGATACGTGGTCTGTCYTAGGTGTACGGTAATTTTTGTGCAGAGTTCCTGTGCTAGGGCTTTAGTCTTCGCAAAATCCTAGTGCTCGTTAATGATCTTTCTTGCAGACAACTACTCCAAAGAGTCACCAGTGTGTTACACTCTTCCATTAACCAACAGGGCTTTCCCCAAACACTCCACTCTAGGTACCAGCACTGTATGTCCGATTGCTTCTGGCAATCCCCTTGAATTAATATGACCATTGAACTCCTTTTTTAAATCACAGCAGCTGCAGTGCAAAGTCATAACAGAATAGTGCAGGTAGTTTGCTTCTTCCTCAGAATYTGAGTAAGGAGAGACTAAACTGCATTTGAACTTGAATTTGAGTCTAYGTCTGACAGACAAAAACATTAACCCTTAATCAGATTCCTGCTTTTCCTCATCAGGTAATCACTGTTTAYCAGCAGGGATCCTAACTATTCCTTGTTGGGAAGTTGAGGGCTGTTCCCTTTAGACTAACACAGACCTTTTACTCATTTTTGGAGGCCTGGGCTTGGCATCTCTATTTAGCAGCATTATCCATGAGTTTCCACTACATTGCCCTGAGCTGCTTCATTTGTATCTGCAATTGTTTCTTAGGTACTGATGTGCTTCAGTGTGTTTTAATTCTTCTTTTATCTTGGTTTTAAGCAGTTCTTCTAGGTTTTCCTTTTTTTCCTYTGTAGTGGATAGTATTTTTCCCTGCATGCTCTCCATGGAAACTGACTGGGTGATAMGGAGGTACTCTTTGATTTATCTGTAGTTGAGGTCGAGGGCTATCCTGCTGTTGCACTATTTTGTTTTGTTTTGTTTTTAATAGATCTGGTCACTGTCTATGTTCATGGCTTGAAAATTCACAAGCATTTGAAACCTTACCCTGTGCCACCCACTTGTATCCAAGAGAGACATAAATCTGGGCTGAGAACGCTGAGTTCATTGAAGCAGGAAAATAGGGCTCAAAGCCTTTGCTTCCTGGTGCCAAGGAGTCAGCAATTTACCATTCAGGTAGCACAGTCTGARCAGCTTTAAAGAAAAGAGGGAATGCAAACCATCTCAGAATTAGTGAGAAACAGCTTCTCCCTTTCTTGTTTGATAGAAGTCATCTCTTCTGCAGCTTGGAGAATTAATGGGGCTCAGAATGGCAAGGGCTGATGCTGGCAAAAAAGCTCCTGCAATACACATTTTCTGGTTCCAGTGGTGTCTGACAATGTAAAATGGCTCTAAAACATTCATCACATCTTCCAATGCATGTTCCTGACTTTATGACTGTGCCCAGGCTGTTTTGTAAGGTAGTTCAATGGTGTATGATTGTAAGATCCCTCAGATACCACACATGTATGAAAGCTAACCATGGTATACATATCCAGAAAGTATGTTTTTATTTCATTGTATAAATCCTTTTAGGTAAGTAAATTAGCATTGCAATGGAAAAACAAAAATGCTTATGTTGCACAGGATTTGAGGATCTCCACCTTGCATAGCTAGCTTAATCTTTTACTGATTACTTATCTGTTGTGTCAGGTCGAACTATATGATGCTTCTTTCTCGAATACTCAGTGTTAGAAGGAGGATTTCTGTGTTGCCCACCAGTGGGCTCTAGAAATYCTGATGTATATTTAGTTCCCAGTAAATGGTATATCTATTCTATTCATTCCTCATTGCATAAAGCAGTTGTGGGAACAAATTTATGTAATAGTGCTTTTAAATTGTCTCAAAATGTTGTAGCTTGCTCTTGATTAATAGTAGCTTTATAATGAATTCAGTAAAGAAATTTGACATGGATTTAAAATCTTTCTGTTTTTCATGTGCTTTAATTAAGCTTTTCAAGAAGTAAGTAAGTTTGAAAATCATCCATCCATTCCCTGCATAGTTTKTAACCAGATATACCAGTTTCCTTGGCATGGTCATGTTGAAAATAGGCAAAATCCAGGCCTGAGTAAGGCAGGCCTTTGTCGCTGCAGTCAAAGTTTTTGGATATTATCTGAAACCTGTATCAGTGTATTTTTTAAGTGCAAAAAGTCTTTTGGATGTTTTGCATTCTTTCTTGTTTTGACTCTATGTTTGAATAAAGCAGACTCTAAAAAWGTTTGTGAAATGGATGATAGCTGAATGCCCTTTCCGTACCTGAAGGCGTGTCTTTGAACGTTAGCGTGCTGGGAGCACGTTCATGCGTTTTTGTTTTTCTTTTTAGTCCAGAATTTTCAAGACTGTGACAGACAGTCATACAGAACCATGTTGCTAAGGACAATATYGATGTCAGGCTTTCCCCATGGTGTTCAGCAGTGTTTGGTGTAAGTGAAGAAGTAGTTAAAATAGTTCAGAACAAAAAGAGTCAGAGAGCATTCTTATTAATAAGGAAACTGTCATCTGCTCTTAGAGTGAATTAAGAGGCATCTTTACTTCCACGTTAGCACTGAAGATAGCTAACCTGCTTTGCAGCTTCCCATTTACCCTTCAGCAAACCGATACATTATTAATTTCATCAGTGCTACCCATTACAATTTTGTGTTTCTTTTTGTGTACATGTATATGCTTAGATGTTTTGTCAGTATTGCCTGTTTCTTCTCTAGATCATCTTCTTAGATGCTACCTGCACTGTTTTCTGATTCTTATTTTGCTTCCATTAATACTGTTTCTAATCTTAATGATACACACAAAATTATATAAAGATATGATTATAGAGATAAAATGYGCTTTGTAAAGTTATAAAAAGATATCCAAATCAGACAAATTTGTATCTTGTTCCTTTTGAACTTCTTTTTCTGTCAAGAGTGGTATGTGGCTTAGCTTGTTCAAAGTAGTTTTTCTTTTGCTTGGGTGATTCCTACAGGATGCTTTCCAACAGGCTCATTTCCCAAGCAGTATCCAGTGCCAAGGAGGGGCTGTTCAGTGTTTAGGAATTACTGCTACAAACAGGAAGTGTTTCATGCTTTCTATTCACAGTTACTTGAGGAGGGAAAGGACATGGGGCCCAGGGCAAGAGCTACTTTGTAATAGAAAAAGAAAGCTGACATGGCAATGAAAGCTGACATACTGTGGAAAGCAGGCACGGTTAAGTACGTGGGAAGTAAACTACTGGGATATTCAGCTGGATCAGACTGACTCCTCAATGACAAAATGAGTAACTTACGCAATTTCACTGAAAATGAAAGCCTTATAATTAATTGGAAAATCAAATAGGTAATGGATATATCTCATTCCAAAAAACCCTGCTTGCTTTCAAGAAAAAAGTATTGTTTGAGGTGGGAAGGAAAAAGTCATTATCTTTTACAAGATCTGTGTTAGAGCAATGCTATATTATTTATGAAGCAACAGCTCTAAAAGATATCTGCTTCAGCTACGAGTTTTCAGCATGATGGGCCATACAAGGATAAATACCACAAAACTGCTATTCCCAGAATCTTTTTTTTTTCTCTGTTCAAATACTGTGAAACAAAAAGCCTGTTTTATAGATGAGATTGCTGGCTATTGAAAATACATCTCCTCAATTGCTATATAAGAGAAGGAATTACTAGAAGCAGATTTCTAGCCACATCTTCAAGAAGGTGTCAAAGCTTGCTGCCTTTCTACTGAATTACAGAAAGCTGTAACTTCCTGTAATTTACCAGCAGGATCTGCTCACTGACTGCTGCAGTCAATGTTCTTTTCCTTTGCCTTTCTTTGTGGACAATGAAGCTTCTTTCTTTCATGGGAAAGGTTATAGTCTGACATCAACATGCAGTGATTGACTTCAGAGTACTAAAATTTTTCCTTCTCTCTCTTTCTTTTTTGTTATTATTTTTTTTTTTTGGAGAAGATGGGAAATTCTTATGCTGGTCAGCTCAAGACTACAAGATTTGAAGAAGTGCTGCATAATTCTATTGAGGCCTCTCTCCGTTCAAACAACCTAGTTCCCAGACCAATCTTTTCTCAATTGTATTTGGAAGCTGAGCAGCAACTTTCTTCAGCAGAAGGTAGGACATTGTGGAATTTATGTTTCTGCTCAAAAACAATCCTGCATTTTGATCTCCCAAAAGTCAGCATGAATATTTCAAATTAGAATGCAGAGAAACTAAAATATTCRAAGTTTTTTTGTGAACACTTAACAATCTACAGATATTTATTTATTCTCTTATTTATTTGTTCATTAGAATTTGATTAAACACGAACTATGCATTGTCTTTTATTGTGATAAAATTAAGTCATTTTGCTTGTTCAGTTTTATTGATGCGTAGATTGAAGTACTATGATTATTATGTGAAATGTGGGAAAATTTGGAACATGTTTCTGTTTTTCTATAATTTGCCGTATATTACTGAAAGTTACACCATAAATGATGGTAAAAAAATGCGAGAGATTTGTAAATGAAATATGCTAAGAGTAATTTTCATTATGAAGAAATATAGCAGAAATATTTGTAGCCTCCTTACTGAGAAGGTTTATAATTATTTTAGCCATGTTTTAATTACTGCATGGGTGCAAAGGTAAAAATTTAGACTGTGTTCTCCAGTAAACCCTGCTCAAGTTGGTGTTKTTTAGTACAAAGGTTTTCTCAGTGAATTTTTGTGTGTGTTTAGAGAAGCCTGTTTTTCTGAGTTTCATTTGCTCTTTATTTTTTCTTGAAAGCAGTATTGTTTAGATGAACTAGGAAGATCTGACAAGAAAACTCATTATATAACTTGGTGTTTTAATATGCTCTTAGAGGTAGGAATCTGGAGGTAAAATGTGAGGTTATTAGTGAGTTTACTGGTGTGTGGAGAAAACTGACTTGCTGGTGCAAGGGTATATTTAATAATTTAACTGGTTACTTACCCATTCTTGTCATCAGGGTGATGTTTCATTTCTTTTACCCAGGTCTATAAATCCTTTCATAGCTTACTAAAGATAGTTTAGATAAATATATAATGAAAGGTATATAATGGGTAATACTCCACAGTAACAGAAAAAAACAATAATCAACCTAAGAAATGATAGGTGGATAAAAATATTTTGCAAAGATTCAACTCTTTACTAGTACTTCATTTTAAATGCTGAGAAATTTCCCTGGAGAAAGAGATCTGCCCACAGCTCACACATCATGAGCCATAGCTTTTTTTTTCCTGCTCGCCCAGGACGCGGAAATAACCGTGCGCTTCTCGTTCAGCGCGTCCCCGCTCCCGCTCCCGCTCCCGCTCCCGCTCCCGCTCCCGCTCCCGCTCCCGCTCCCGCCGCTTTCTCCCCGCCGCCGCTGATTCGCCGCCCTGAGGCCTCACCAACTTTCTCCCCGGCGCCCGGCTGTGATGTCACAGACGGGACTGTGACGTCGGCGGGCAGAGTCGATACATTGTTTAGGAACAGCGGCGCTAGTTCGCACCCGGGCGGCTCGCTCCGCGCCCAGCGTTCCGCGCCGCTRGGGGCTCATCCCGTTTTCTTTGCGGTTAACGGGAACGGAACTGAATTGGAGTTAATTAGAAGTCTCACGCCAGCTTAGTGAAGCACATTCCTTTCATGAAAGCTTTAGTCTGGAGGAACTCTGAAGGAACGTTTCGTGGGGTTTTTCCTAGGTTGTTCCTCAGGTGGGAGAGGTCTGCATGCTGGCGTCATACAGGCTACCCTCGCTGTAAATTGGATTTTTCACTTCTAGCTACGTGAATCCCTGTGCCCTGAGGGTTAGGAGGCGACAGAAGCACAGTGACATCCTTGGGATCTTGTATAAGCTCTTGACCTCCCCTCTCGTTTTTATCTTTCCCTGACCCTGGCATTCTGACATGTGGATGTATTACTTGGACTATCCCTGGTCATAGCTGCCTTCATCCTCAGTACAGCAAGTGGCTTCCTATAGTGGGGCAGCCAATATAAATGATTTAGGAAGGTAATGCACTGAGTCAGTGCAACCCAAATGTTCTGACTTTCCGTTTTGTGGACTGCTAATATGTTATAAATGTACCATGGGTAGATAGATACATAGGTGCAGAATTGTTTCTAAGATAATGGCTTTTCATATAGAACAGTAATAGCCATTAAATGAATAATCACCAATGTTTCTGTACCATATATGAGGTTTTTCAAATTGCAATCTTTATTTTTAAGAGGATAAGTTTCTACACTAAAACCAATTTATCTTGTTCATCATAGTATTTGTCAAAAAAGCCCGATCACTGGGAAGTGAGGCTGATATTATAAATTTTTGTTGCTGATGATGTTAAAATACCAAAATTGTTGAAGAGCCTGACAATTGAATATATAGTCAATTCAAGAAAAAGATCAGTTGGAAATAATTTCAGAAGCTTTGTCAATCCCCAGTTGTAACTTGTCATTATGTCTAGTTTTATCATATTTTTTTGTTTAAAAATATTTTTCTATCTCCTTATGAAACTAGCCTAATAAAATTACATATCAGTCATACCTAAAACAATTTATTTTTGCAGAAGAGACTATAGTGTGTCCAGAAACAAGTTAAAACAAGTTATTGGTCCCTCCTGGTCTAGATTTTACATTTTTTTGCAGTGAGTTTGTGAACATGTGTTTTGCAGTGAGTATGATTTTCCAATCTACATGTTCTAGATTTGCAAAATCATACTTATTRTAAACCTATGCCTTTATATAATTGCATTTATCTATAAAATTAATTGTAACTATGTACATTAAAAATACCACCTTCGTCTAAAATGGTTTAGACATAATGTTGAATCTCCTTGGTTCCAAAACAGTATGTTATTTTATTCTGTTTTTTCCCCTTTATTCCTATTATTGACATATTGTCTCTGTTCTCTAGTACTAGCAGATTCATGGGGCTCTTAAAGTAGTCCAAAGCCATTATTTTAGCAGTCCTCTTGCTGTATTTTTAATTTTAGCAAAAAGGCTGCAGTGTACTGTGATGTCACTCTTCTTACATTTCTTATGAGGGTCTTCTAAAGTTTTCTTAATTTTTGTAGCTGTCAGAACTGCAGAGAAAACCTGAAAATGCCTGTTAATGCTCAGGATGTTCAAGAACTTTCTAGGAATGTGCATTAAAAATTCTTTACAATAGATAGCAAAATTATTTGGCTGTAACAGGTTTAGATTTTTTTCCGTATCTTGGTTTATCTGTTTATTACTGTATAAATTGCAAATTAAAACTGAGTCTCTATTGCCATCTATTAGAAGCCAGTACCTGGAAATCAGAGAGGCTTGCAACTAAGAAACTCCACAAATAACCCTAAGCTGGCTTGACAGCTGATGTAAATTGGTAAAGCTCCATTGCCCTACAATGATTTGCCACAGCTGAACATGTGGCAGTTTGAAGAAGAAACATTAAAACAAGTGCACAGTGGAACTGTCTCTTAAAAATAGTTAGCCTTACCTCTGCTCCTGAAAAGATCTGATTACAAGATCTAATTCTTCACTTCTGAAAGCAAAACCACATTCAAATCAAAATCACATTCACCGTCCTTGATTTTCTGATCACATCTTATTTCTCAAATGCAAAAGATTTCTAATGGATTTTCCTCTCATGCACCTAGATGCAGTTGGGTGCMATCTGAGAGATGAGAATGTAATGTTGATTTCAAAAGTTAGTGACAAACATTTTTGTATATTATGTGTTAGCCTCCAAAACCCTACACCATTGATACCACTGGGCCTTTAGCAGGATGGGAACTGGCTTCACAAAACAACAGAGAGCAATTGGATCTGCTGCAATGTGATTGTTCCTTCCTTGATCTGCATTTAGGGATGGTTATGTGTTCATGGGTAMAGTATATTTTATAGCTGTTGATTTAAGCCCCGGATCCTGCAATCAGTATGGGAGTAATATTAGTCCTATAAATAATTCCAATAAGAGAAGATTGTATGTATATTGAAATGTTTGCAGAGGTTAACTTATATTTTGCATTTTACCATAGGGAGATAAGAATATTAGTTGTGAAATTTCTTAATCAAGGTACCACAATGATAATTACAACTGTATAGATTTACAGGTCCAATAGATCCTTTGTGGAAGCTGAGAAGTATTTATTTAAAAAAAGGTAATGGTGTGCTAATCTATCTATGAATAGATTTAAATTCAATAAAACTATGCACAAAATCTTCACAGTATGGTTTAATGGCACTTTATCAAGTTACATCAGCAGATTGCCTAGTTCTGTAAAGAGCTATGATTGTGAGTCCACTTTTACCATTGTCTTGTCTCTGGTTTTCAGTGCTTGATTTTGTGTTCTTTTTGGACTGCCCGAGAAAAGAAGATGCAGAACAGAAACATGCAAATACACAATTCTTTCAAGGGGCCCTATTTTAAAAATAAAAGGGAGGCAATTTCTTAAATATTCACTGAAATGTGAGTTTTGATGTCTAACCAGAAGCTGCGGATCTATTTTAAAACAAGCAGCAGAAGTCCTAGTGATGGCTAGTAGATGTGACAGCAGCTATTTCTTTTGTATTTGCTCTTATACTCTTTTCATTCTTGATCTGAAAGAGGTGTAGCTTTCCTCTTCCTTAATCTCTGCTTCCAATTCTTATCTCTGTTTCTCTTTTGATGAKAAATTAACTGTTACGGCTGAACCAACCCAACGGTTTACCACTGAAAAGTGGGACATCCTACCTCTGCTGTCTGCACTTCTAGCCATTTGTTCCCATCTTCTCCCTTTGCATCAATTTTGGCATTTTTTGAATCTTACTTTGAGCTAATTCCATAGATAAATTGAACAAAAAAAACTTTTCATTTTTGTTTGATGCTGATTTTGATGCTTTTGTTTCTGCTGAGTTAGCAAGCTGAAATAGCTAGACACAGACTCCGGAAAGTGTCAGAGCTAGCACAGAGAGAAAAGAAGGAACCTGATGGGTGCAAGTGTGGAGAAAGAGGAGAGCCAAACTTGCCCCTTTTTGGTTGCACCTAGATACTAATTGTGCTTAAGTCATAACACATAACTTTTTCCTGACTTAAATAATAAAAATTGTGACCTTTACTTTTTCCTTTGTTCACTTTTGGCTTTTTTGTCTTTGGAGTACTCCCATAAAGTGGCGTTGTTTAACATTCTCTCCTTATCTGTGTGCCAGAGCTCAAGCTTGCTGTTGAGATACTTAAAAGTAAACATTCCCTTCAAATATTCTTCTAGATTGAGGTGGAATTCTTAATAACCTTCAGAGGCAAGTTTCCAAACTACAGATTTTCTTTCTTCAGCCTCCTTCCTTACTACTCATTTATTCTGTAGTATTTGTTTAACTGATTCTACATTCATTTCTCAATAAAAGCTATTTTAAGGGGGGTCRTGGAAAAAAAAACTTTGATGAATATCCTATTCTGAGTGCCTAATTCAAAGTAGGTTAAAACAACAAAACTGTAAACAGTTGACATTGAGCTTTGGGGGATGACTGCTTTGTTGTCTTTCTTTTTAAAGACTAAAAGCTGGAAGCAGAGAAGACTGTAGGAGCCTAACTGCTATTTTAGTTGCACAAATCTGTACAGGTATTCAGCTTCTGATCCTCACCACCTCACCTCATCACCAAACTATGTCAGTTAGGTCTCTCTGTTTGCTGAAGGCATGTCGCTATAGTAATATCAAGAAGCTAGAATCCTAGGACGGAAGCTCCACTGGTATCCACTACATACTTTTCTCCTGTCTTTGCCATATGTGATGCTGGATCTGGTCTGAAATTTTTCTTAGTCCTGTCCACAGAGGTGTTCTTCCCATTTACAATTTAACTGCACTCTTCAGCTTACCAGAGTTTTCCCACTTGCCAGGAATGTCCTAGCCAAGGAGAGGATAGTCATTGCTCAGTATGTTCTGCTGGAGCTGTTCTATTATGCAGGAAAAGTGACTGTCCGATGAGTACAGAGAGAGAAAGTAGTCTCTAGCTGAGAGGCTGAAACACGCACTGAGAGTATGCACTACCTGAATGGTCTGCTTTGCCATCTCTTAAGTTAGGGGAAGGRTTTGAACATGGGAGTCTCACATCCCAGGTGAATTCTTTAACAAGCAAGCTRTCAGGTAAAAAAGTTGACTTAGGCAACTAGCACTCCAGAAAGGTGGTTACAGCAGAAAAACAGCTCAGRCCCTCTGAAAGATGAAGCCTAAATTACGTATTCTTCTCAGCATTCAGTATTGGTTTCCTCCTAGACTAGCACAGTCCATGCACAAGCTTCTGTGAATCATGTTCCTGGGCATCTAACTTTCCTTGAGGTTATATAGGGAGCTGCAATGTCTTACTTGGAGCTGCAGTGTCTTACTCAGAGCTCTGGTTTCTGGTAGGAGACAGACTGCCTGAGAATTAGCTATCCTTATCTTGGCGTCATTTGTAGTGAATCTAGTTTCAAGCGAGAACCATTTCTTCAATTTCCCGTACAACATCAAGAATATGATCAGTACGTAATAAAATCTGTGCTTGGACAGTAGCCAGGATATTTGAAGTGCTGAGAAGTAATCAATTTGTTTTTCTAGCATTTTTTTTGTTTTTATAAACACAGATTACAGTTCCATTATTGTGAGCAGCAAGAGGTCAATGCCAGCCTCTAAAAATCATGAGGTTACCTTAAAAATAATGAGATTTTAAAAATAAGAAATTGAAGTCTCTTTTTATTTGCCCTTTAGCGTTTTAGTTTTTTAGGTRCACCTGAGTCATATTTTTGAAGATTTTTTTGCACAAGGGCTAAAAGCTTAATTTTTGTGAAAGACAGGTTCTACTGTAAGCATAAAACTGGAAGTTGGAACTTTAAGGAAACAACAAATATCCTAAGAGTTGGTAAGACTGAAGTCATCATCAAGAGGAGAGAATCCATTTTTCTATAACACTTTCTGTAACTGGGTCACCYTGTTCATTCATCAGTTTGATTGTTGCCAACATTATCTGTTTTCAAAGTCATTTATGCTATGATAATTTGTAGCGAGCAGCAGAGCAGATAATGAGGAAGAGGAAGAAGAAGAGGAGGAAGAAGGTTCRGAATCAAGTAGTCCTCCTATTTCTTACCAGATGAAGCCTCCTCCAGAAGGTTGTTGCACTACTGATGGTAAGAAATGTATTAAGCATTTTATCAGCGGGCATTTTGCCCTACCAGAAAGGGTAGGATTGAGGCTCTCTCCAACAGAACTCATCAGAACTAAATGATTTRTGTTATGTAGAGATCCTAAAAATGTCAGTGTTCATTATCTGCTAAACAGCTGAAAACTTTGATTGCTSTTATGTTTCACAGGGTTTTTCCTGAGTGAGTCAGATAAGTATTTGTGTTAGATCACTTGGCATGAGGACAGAAYTTTTGTTTTGTTATGCAACCTGACCTTTAAAAAGTTGAGTATGCAAGCATAAGATTTGCCTAAATTAATGTTGTAATTGCTTTATCATCACATTTTACTACTTAAAGTGTACCTCCCATGTTACTGTAAAGAAAATCATCTCAAACAAGAAAAGCCAGTGCAGTGCACCAGATATTGAGAACCATTAACTTTGTTTTTAAATTTATGACCTTAATTGTGATTATGTTATGTTCAATAAATATTTAGACTGTGCAACATTACCACGGGAGACTTCACTGTAGATTTTCAGATTTGTGTTTGTTTGTTATATTATTAGCATTTGTTTATAGCTGACCAAAAAGCATGGAAGAAAACTCTCTCTTAGTTTGCCCTTGAATTCAGAGGATACAACTTTGCATTTCATTAAAAAAATGGAAATCCTATAATGAAGACAAATGTGAGTATTTAAACAAAAAATCTTCTCATCTTAAAATACATTGAATTGATTTTTTTTCTAGGTTTCTGCCAGGCTGGTAAAGATTTGAGACTGGTTTCAATTTCCAATGAGCATATTGAGGTACCATCAGGGTTTTTACTTGTTGGTGCAAAGTCACCAAATTTACCTGATCATCTTTTAGTGTGTGCCGTGGATAAAAGATTCCTGCCAGATGACAATGGGCACAATGCCCTGTTGGGTAAGTRTCTGTGGTTGCATTAGTGGATACTTCTCTGGACTGCCTKAATAGTTAGTCTTTTTTTGTGGGGGAGTTCAGCAGATCTTATTTCCRTCGTGTGTATACAATAACTCTCACTGGTGATACACAAGAAGATAACAACTCAGAGCTGGCAATGCTAGCTGGCCAGTTCATTAGAAATGCTTCTTCACCTTCTATCTGTCAGTCATTATCTGATCGGTTTATGGCTTATGTCCTAGTTGCTGGAATTACACATTTGGTAACTGGAGTAGTTGAAATGCTGCCTGTCTCTTTATTTTAGCTTTCCAAATGCTGGCGTATTTTGACAGACTGTAGTTCTGGGTACTATATACAAATAAACATTTTGATGATAGTTTGGACTACAGAATTTTATGGTTTTCTTTGCATTATAACAGGGATCATGTTCTCCACTGTGCTTAAAAAGTAGGGTAGATTTTGTATCCTAGCCTATGACTTTTTGGTATTATTCTAATAAAAATAGATATGAATGATTATAAGCTGAAACTTTTCCTTGATGTGTAAGCAGGTTCTGTGTTTGAATTCAATCTTAAATTACACATTATTTTAAGATGAGAGTTGTGGAGAATAATTAAAATTTTATTATTTTTCATCTATTTAAATGTCTACCTGCTGAAGCAGAACTAGGTTCTGGTATGTATTCTTATTATAGTCCTTCGGCTAGTCATTAGCCTTATCCAAAATCTAATAATTAAAGTTCGAATGTTATTAAAATGGAATAATTTTTATATTGGAGAAAATGGTTCATAATCCAAAGGAGAACTCTGTTCACAATTGGGCATTCTCAGGTTGTTATGTATCAGTTTCAAAATACTGCATACTCTTCTTGTCTATGTACTGGTCTAAGCTTTAAACAGCAACAAAGAAACGTATGTCGTTTTGTCCTTTAACCATTTTCTTTCACAAACAGTAAAGGATACTATGTGAACTAAGTTGTTATCTCAGTTGAGTAACTCTTCAAGGCATTTGGGATGACAGTGTAGTGTGAAGGTGCATAATGTAATTCTATGTACAGTAACTTCTTTCCTCATGTGATCTGGCAGAGCTGGATTGGTCACAGTACATTTGCCCAGTGATTGTAAAGGAATTAAGAGGATTGTAAATCACCAACTTGTTGTCATTTTAAAGATAAAGACAGGAATGTTGTACCACTCAAGTCATTCAGGGCTGCACTGTTAACAGCTTAAGCTCCTTAGGCTGTTAGCAGAGAGGAAGTAGTGTGTTTGTTAATTGCACGCTAAACAAGAACAGAAAAAGGCAACAGGAACATAACTGACAGGTTTTTATGCTACTTGTATCCTAAGCTTACTTATTTAATACTATTTTAGTTTCCTGAAGCCATTTATATGCTTATTCTTGGCTGTTGTTTTACATTTGAAAACCAGTGAATCACATTCCTTTGCAAAGAATTTTGATAGTGCTGTAGRATAACTTTTACTTATTCTATAGCAAGCTTTAATCTGAAAGAATTTGCATACTTTAAGATCCAAAGTCTTAAAAATTCTRCAATCTGGAAATAAAATAAAATAAAATTTCTGGTCTATATAAGCTGATGAAAAGAACATGATATATCTTATGAACATCAGGATAACATATTATTGGTACAATACACTGTACTGTAGGTAGAAATGATTGTCTGAGTCTGTTTTTCATACACTAATACAAATTAGGATGAACTCTGTGGAGTTATACTTGAGTCACATCGCAGTAAGTAAAATTAGAACCAGATAAGCACAGTATCACATTTTTGGGCATGTAGTGACACACAAGAGAGGACCATTAGTATTTTATATCTCTTTRCTTATTAGAATAACACAGTTATTTCTCTGTGGTGTACTAAATTTAAGGTAATAACTTTCCATAGACAGTTATAGCTATAGAGAGGGGAAGCTCTTTTTATTATTGTGTCCTCTAAAGATGGGATAGAAGGCTTATTTTTGGTGTTCTAGGTTTAGGCCATTCTCTTCAAACATGTTGGCTTTTTGAGAGAAAATGAAAAGTGGTCCCTAAAAACTTAGTGAAGGGGAAGAGAKTCATTTTGAATTAAAGTGAGCTGTCACTGACTCTTTGGCAAGGTTTATTAACAAATCATGTGCATTACTTGTAATCTTTGAATCACATTGTTTTTTCTAGATTTCATTTTTTTTCTCTTAACTGACTGTGTTTTTGTAAGGCAGCTCTTAATCACTATTGTAGGTTTTTTTCCAAAAGAATTTATTTGAAGTGAAAAGATACTAATTTGATACCCAGTAGTTTCCTGATTTCTCATTGTCTGCCTCTGTATGTTTGTGCAGATGCCTGTGAAGCATATAAAAATTCCAGAAGAAAACAGGAAATGTCTTRGTAGTTTCCTGACCAGCTTTTGACTTATGGGCTTGTCTCCATTAGAGGCTGTTGATACGCCTCTGGGCTCTGTGCCAATTTATTGATTATGCTGAGAGCTTGTCCCACCATGAAGGCAAATGTGTTTGTGATTTGAAGGTCACTTTTGTTGAAGAGTTAGGTTGTTTTGTTTGTCTGTTTTTACAGTTGATGTATTATTCCATGGGAAAATCCCATTTTCTTGAAAAGGCTATATTTTTGTCCAGTAAAAATTCTTCATGTTTGAAGAACTTGAGCATGTACCTTGTATATTTATGTTAATCAAGTTAGATCACAAATTTTACTAATCTGCAGGATAGACTCATTTTTTTTTACCTTTGGGAAGCTATTTCTTGTTGATTTGTGACCTGAAGGAATACTTAGATGGTGGAAGCACTTCTGTCATTGGGTAGAGTTTAGTATTTCCTAATAAATGCAGCTAACTTGTACTAGTCCTAAAGGCTTTTCTCTCTCTTTTTTTTTTCCCTCCTCTTCCCCCTCTCAAGGAGAGTTTCTCATGGCAAACAAAGCAGCTATTCACCCATCATTTTTCTTCCCAAAAGACCAAACAGCACTTCCCTRGCAGGGAATAAGAAATCCTTTTTTTTCAGTGAGTCCCTGAGGTTAGAATGACAGAGGAAAAGATTAGTTTGCTTGCGCTGTAAGCTGTATGTAAGAAAAGATTGTAGTATAAAATACGGGGGMTGTTTCTGTTAAAATGTACAATGTTCTGTTAGACCGTTGTAATAGTAGTGAGTTACTGTTACAATGGAGCTTTTTAGGTTGTCCATACTGATTTCATTTATTTTTCAAATGGGAATTATGTCTCTAAATGGAGTGGTACTGAATGGGAGGGAAAAATGTGGAACATTGTCAGTGTTTGTTTCTTTTTGCTTGTGAGTAGAACTGAAGAAAAATATTTTTGTTGAAAAGTTGAAAAATTATCGTTCTTTGTCTTAAGGAAGTTACATAGCCTTCCACAAAAATATTAATATTATTTAAAACCCCATTWTTAATTTAAAAGAGAAACAAGAAGGCACCTGCCAACTCATGAAAGATTAGATTATGCCAGTATTAGATAGATATCCTTCCAGCCTGAAGTCCTCTGTTTATTCCTAGCACAAGCTCAATGTTGATCCAAAGGAATCGTTTCCCCAGTGAGAAGGTAGGTCAGTTTTCATACCCTTTTAGTCCAGGGTCCCTCTTCTGACCACAGGGTCCCTATTGTGGAAGTGCTTTTTAAATTGTGGGTAATTGATCATTGTGATGTGGCAAATTCAAGCAAATGCACGTGATACAATATCCRATACAACTGAATAACCTCTGATTAAACAATCTACAGAGAGTTATAGCGTTAAGTCACTACTGAACTGAGTTGGATTTGAACTGGTGACCTAAAGGTGAAAGGCTTTTAGCCTCTAAACTCGAGGCATTGATTTCTAATTCTCTTGTGAAATCAATCCCATGACATAGATATATTGAGCCACCTTATGGCTGCCCTGACTCCCCTGACCTWTGTCCTTTCTATAATGTATGGAAGAATATTTAATGCAGCTTGTTTATGAAACAAGCTGACCTCTCCATCAGCTGCTGCTTTGGCCCATGGCAAGAAAACAGGGCCTGCAGAGAAGAGGGAATTATGAAATRTTTGGGTTCTCACTGTTGCTCAATCTCTTTTGCTAAATATAGTGTTATGAATAACATTGGCATCAGATGCTTCAGTCTGAGAATTAGCCTTACAATTTGGAATGACTTAACAGCATTTTTATAGCATTCAAATAAAATCATGCTGTATATTCTGTGGTGTCAGAGCTGAGCTGTATTAACAGAGCAATGAGCAACTTTAGCAGGCATCAAATCAGGATGAATGGACTTGCATTTTAAAAGAAGATTAAAGAATAAACTTCTAAAATGTTCTCCAAGTACTTTACAAAGCAAGAGGGCATTCTAGATATGCCGAATTTTTACTAGGCCTCACCTATATACTATACTCTGTATTAATTTTCCAGTAGGCTTCAAAGAGGTCAAAGTAGATGACTAGGTCAAAAGATTGCTTCAAGTTGAAGTTCTTGTTTGTTAAACTTAGCTTAGGCTGATGGTGATTTACAAGAGTTACTGGTAGTGGCTGATCTGAAGTCTGCCTGAAAAGATTATGTCCCCTATCGAACGTTTTGTTGGACAGATATTTCTACTTGTGGCTTTGGCAGCCTGCTGGTTACTCTGAGCAAAAGGTTGAAACCTAGACAGGATATAGGTTKTTTTGCTTTTGGGAAYGATCCACGTGTGCTTACATTTGAGAACAAACAATGGCTGGTACGTGGCAGCAAGGCAGAACTTTGTGCTGCTGCTTGTGCTCAGAACAATGTCAAGATGCATAGGAAGTCTTCATTTCCTAACAGAAGCATTTTTGGGATTTCTTAATCTGTTTAAAGTGCATTGAAACACAACAGCTTTTAACATATCCATTTTATTTTTTGCTTCCTTTTGTTGTTGCCTTTATTGCACCAACTGAAGGTGCTGTGCTGTTAGACAGATGCTTTTGTGCTGATTTAATACAGAGGATTATGCAGAGTCATGACTTGTCCTGATCTTATGAGTCATAGTGACCTTTAAAATCCTGCCTACCAAGATAAAAGATATAATAGGCATCTTTCAATAGCTGTTAATTACTTGTTCCTGTAGATACCAGATCAACTGCCACATGAACTTAGATTTTTAATAAATTCTTCTGAGGTATTTGAAAACTAATGAAAGTGATCAGGTTGTAAATCAAGGTAAAAACATTTTTTCTATATATATCTTTTCTATATATATCTATATATATCTAAACAATTGTTTACAGAGCATTATATTTCAGTGGTTATGATTTCAGTTCATTTCTCTTATGGAAGAAAGAAAATATTGAAGGTTAATTTGAAAACATAATTTCATTGAAAGTATATGACTGAATTGATCATGCTCCTAAATGACTCTTAATCTCTCTACCATATTATTGGCCTAGTTATTATTTATTTCCAAACTTGTTCTCCATATGTTATGTGAAATCCTTCATTTTATTTTTACCATATTTCAGTTCACTGAACACATCCTAATTTTTGCATCATTAGACAAGGAGAAGAACCTCTCAATTTTATTTCTTTAGACATTCATCATTTTATATAATTAAAAAAATCCTTTATTATTTACTTTTCTGAAGTAAGTTATTTCAGACTTTTCCATTTCACTTCCTATGAATTTTTCTTATCTGCATTGTTAGAATTCAGAAGCAGAGCTTTTTATGGATGATAGCACATCAAAATGTGCATTAGATGTGATTAAAGAAACATAGATGCTTCAGGCCATGAGTAAGGAATAGTGAGTAAATGTCCGTGGGGCAGATTATCTTCTAATTGYACACTGTAGGGTTTCTTTGTGGGTAATTAGCATTTTCAGAGTTTCATTGATCTGATACAATGTGAAAATTTGGCATGGAGAAACTATGAAAAATGGAAAAATAGAGTTGTTTAAGAAGGAAAGGCAAATAGTCTGGCTGCTAAGGAATGCTCTCCCTTTATGGTGATAATGACATCGCCATTGTGAGCCCTCTTTGAGGCTCAAACTTTGTATCACGGAATGAGAGGAAATGACAATAACCCTGGAAATGTCCCATCAAGCCTTAGTACGGTAAGCCTCAGTAAGCGCAAGGACCAGGTCTCTGTCATGTCCTGTAAAGGTACAGATGCTGTTTCCCTAGTCAGAAATAGAGCGAAAACACAGTCCAGCCACTTAATTTGAAAAAGCTCTTTAAATCAATATCCCGAGAAGACTTTACCATTTTTTCTCTCTAAAAAGACAACTGTAGTAGGAATTTGGTACTTAAATATACATAGTTATAATTAAATATACCTACTTTCTTGATACTTAATAACATGTTTAATTTCAGTGAAAATTAGAAAAGATGTGAAGCATATGTTTTCTATGGTATTGAATAGGGCTGGAGTTAAGCACATAATTCAGAAACTCTTAGTCAAAAGTTCTTGTTTTAATATTTCACAGGCAGGCAATAAGTAGGAATTGCATTTTTTTTTCTAATGGAAGAAAATAATAATATAGGCTATTTTAATTGTTCTCTAAATGTGAGACTACGCAATCCGGTGGCCAAAGTACAATATAGTGGACTTGTTGTAATATTTTTTKGGGGAAAATGTTAATAAGAAGTTCATTCTCTACAAAAAAATGCTGCTTCTCTCCAGGGAAACGTCCTATTTGGATGTTATTAACAGTGACCTACCTATTTCATCAGATTTTATGTATTGTTTATTTTATCAGGCTTCTCTGGCAATTGTGTTGGCTGTGGCAAGAAGGGTTTCTGCTACTTTACGGAATTCTCCAATCACATTAATCTTAAGCTGACCACTCAGCCCAAGAAACAGAAACACTTAAAGTATTATCTGGTCAGGAATGCACAGGGAGCTCTTACCAAAGGATCTGTAATCTGCTGGAAAGGGGCAGGTAAGATAATGAAGCTGTCTTGCTCAAGGTCTGGTTTCCATCCTCCAGGCTTAGATACCACAGGGACTGGCGTCTGCGTAAAATCTGAGACAGACYAGTTGAAAGAAAGAATCTTTAAAGCTAGGTGATTACTAGAACAGCTGTAGAAAGCAATTAACTGAACCAATGTGAGGATAGCATGTTTGATGGCATCAGTCCCTTACAAGTGCTGCGGCCTCTGAGTAATTCATGTCTGAAATTATCAAATCAAATATGCAAAGAAAAAGCARATGTCACTGTCGTCTGTGCATAAGAATATTCTTGTTTTCTTAAGAGTTCAGAAGCCGACAGACTTCATCCAGCACCTGTTCGAGCACATTGTTCCAGCTGCCAGAAAGTTTGGGCCCCTCTGGAAGCCTCTCAAATGAACCTCTCCCAGCAACAAACTCAAACGCTCTGTCTGGGACTCAACAAGCAGGTACTGCTTAAAGGAAACACTTTGGGTTATCAAGTAGGCTCACTCACTACTTTGTGTGTGTGTATTTGTATGAATGGAAAGTCATCAAGTAAACATACTGTTTCATAAAAAAGTCCAAATTGAATAGTTTAGAATATATTACAAACAAAGAAGGGAATCATACTTTGAAGTCTTCTTGCTGGCGTATTTTTTCTCCAGAGTAATGTATAAAGAGTTAGGAACTAATTAAATGGTCAGATGTTCTGAAGCTTGCTCATATCTAAGGCAAACCAAATCTTTAAGAGCCATTATTTTTAAAGTTGCTGAGAATAGGTCCTCATTCTGCAGCTGTTGCTTGTCTGGCTGCAGGTGACAAGTGTTGCAGGAACCAGTGTCACCTCAGCTTGTTCCTCTGATCTAGTCTACGTTATGGCTAGAATCCTCTTTTCTGTAGAGATTATGTGAATATCAGCTTAAAAGCATCCGAGTTTTTTCTTCTGCTAGGAAAGGCTGTTTTAATATTAAAAAATAAAGTAATGATTAATATCTGTAACTTTTATATTAAAAATGGTTATTGAATCATTTGCTTTTCCATTATCCTGATGTAAATAAAAAGTAATGAATGATAGAGGCTAAAGTGATCTATCTGAGCTTCTTTATAAAGAAAACAGCTCTCTAGTGTCCTGTGACTGTTAGAGAGTTTCACTTCTTCAGAGAACTGAAGAACATCTGTTGGTGGTTATATTCTCTCTAAATAGTTGTGATTTAGAATGCCGAACCTTTCCAGAACAAATACTTAATCTCTCTGCAACAGCAATATTGGCCTTCATTTGTCRGAATTTAAATATATAAAAAGAGCTACATTAATTATAAGCATATTAGGTGTGAGAAAACCTGCCTTTTTTTAATGCAGCACACTTAAGAAAATAAAAAAAAAAATGCTTGGAAACAGGATGACAAATCTGAATCTAGGCTGAGGGGATTTTTAGTTAATTTAAGCACCAGGATTGATTTCTTTTCATTATCTTCGCTGGTTCTTCAGTGAACATCGTATAAGAGGGTCCAAGTGGGGGTCCAACTGCAAAGAGTCTAAAGGATCTGAAGGATCTGACACATCTACTTAATTTCAGAATGAGTTTTAGCTAGTCACTTAATCAGGAGTCAGACAGCAAAGACCTAGTACAAGATTTATATATATATATATATATATATATATATATATATATTTACATATATTTGTGTGTGTAAATATGTGTATATATGTGTGTGTGTGTATATATATATATAAATATAAAATATATAAAAGTAGGTATATTTTATTCAGCATTGCATTAATTGATCCTGATTGCTCTATTTAAGTAAATGATCAAATGATCAAGTGGGGATCTTGATCCTGGAACATATATAGTAAATACTGTCTTTTTTCTTACCAGTTGCAGCCACAGATCATATCCCTTCAACAACAGCATTCAGTTCAGCGGTTTATAATGGGAAGGAATCTCCTAAACAACAGTTGGTGAAAAATAACCTGTCAGGTTTGACAAGACCTTCAGTGTTAGGTATTATACGGATTTGTTGTTTAATCACTCTAAACTCTATATTCCACAATTATAATAAAAGAATTGAATACATTAAATCATTTTTGTCTATATGAATAGAAGTAACTATTCCCTTCTGTCTTCTGTGATTATAACACTTTTCTTCTGTGTTAATTTTCAGAAAAAAATTGTTTATATTATTTCAGCCATGATTTTATTAAAAATCAGATTATTAATTAGAAGTTTACCATTACGTTTTATAGCTGATTTCATTTGAGAGAAGTACAAGCTAGATACTGAATCTAGATTCTCTGAGAATGCTGATACATTCTCATCAATCTCACTCAAAASATTTTGCAGGGGGAAATAAGAGCTTTATAAGTAAGTACTCATGGAATACTTCCTAAGTTGTAGTTGAGTATGAGAATTTGGTGGCTAGCTCCAAATTTAAGACATTATGCTCACTGACCCATTATTATCTAGCAAATTTTGTGTTTTCTGTTACAAACTGTATTCTGTGTCACTGACCTGTTCAAGCAAGAAAGCTACTATTAGTCCTTAGACTAGATTCATGTTGGCTAGAAACACGTTATAGCTCTACTTTAGAATAAGTTTTCCCAAGTTGCGCAGCTAACACCAAAGCCAAATTCTGTTTTCTGCCCATTCAATTTTTGATCTCTTTCTTCTATGCAGCAACACATTCTCAGTAGGCAGTGAGAGTGATCTTYCCAGTTCATTTCTGAAGGATTACCTTCACACGCCGGCATATCAGATTACCTTGTAGGAAGGAGTAAGGCATTTCCAAATGAAAAGTACATTATATCGCTCCGATTATCTGGAAATTCATTATATTGCTCTGATTATCTTGAAATTATGCTTCTGTCACAACATTATGCCAAGGACATAAATGAAAGCATGAGTAGCACAAATGACTATATATTGCCCTCATGTGGTAAAAGTTTAAAGGACAAAGTGATTTTTGAAAAAGCTAAATATAGTRAGTGGTTCTACATGTGAAAAATCTTACTCTATATCTGAAAACTTCAGGTTTATTTAGAATAATTTAGAATTTAGAACAGTTTATGTAATTATTCTGTCAGGAGATATAGCCCTAACAGTGTGAAGTGTTGTGGGCTTTGTATAGTCATGTCCAGAAATAGAAAGAAAGAAGTCCTGCAAAGATACTGAGCAGCTCCTGGAGGACCTTTGACTCTTAATAAATAGAAATATGTCATGTTAGTGGAAGTTCTTCATTCTGGGAGTTTGCAGGAGTGCACAAGAAGATGAAAGAATTGAATGACCTGGACCTCTGAGAAAAACTGTGAGAAAGGAAGTTTCTGTTAAACAAATGAAGATGTTGGAGCTAAACATGCGGGCAGCATGTCATTTTCTAGGAATTAATATGGAATATCATGAAAACAGAGATTATAACCAGCAGGTAGTGGCAAAAATCTTGACAACAGGAAAATTGTTGAAAAGGGCTCAGATTTTTATTAATATGACCCTGAAACCCTTGAAAATTTTGTTCAGCAATATGTCACCTGAACACTGCGTTGTGTGTTCAGAGATAAAAGGAACAAAATGCTCATAGTGTTGACTTCAAAATAACACATGTAAGTATTCTCAGTGCATGGCTCAGAATAAACAGTGCTATAAAATGAGTTTCTGGAGAGTTTCCAGATATTTAAGCAGGACATAGCAAAGTCAAATAAAAGCTACAAAAAAAAATATATATATACATGAAATTGACACTGTCTACCACAGTACTTGATGTGCACATCCAGTCCATTCAAACATAATGAATTATCATGCACAAAACTGAATTCTGTCCTAATATTTTTTCTGAAATATTACTGTTATTCAGGCACTTTAACAAATTCAGGGCCTCCAAAAAAGCGCCATAAAGGTTGGTCACCAGAATCCCCATCATCTACAGAAACTTGGAACTTGCAGCTCAACCCACAGGTTCCAAATAGAATTAAAAACGGTAAGCTATACCCAAAATAATGATGATACTAGTTTTATTATTCAGAAAATAATGGGGAAAAAGAAGCAATATTTTAAAGGTATGTGCGGATTCCCAGTAGAGTTTTGAAGAATGGATGCCTACTTTCTCAGAGTTATTTGGGTGCATCATTTCCATTGGTTTTGCTTTGAGGCTCCAAGCCTAATTCTCATTAGTATCCAGTCATCCAATCATTAGTAATTAATCTCAACAGGTGCCTATGTCCATATTAGACAATTAAACACATTTTTCCACAGTGTTCTTGGCACTTGCTTGGATTTTATCGTCCAGATAGAGATAAAAGTTGCATGCAGTGAAACAAACCAACTTCRCCAAAACACTTTCTTTTAATGTGTTATTATTTAAAATAAAATTTCCATAAAGAAATCAGGACTGAACAAATTCTAAAGTTTTTTCAGGTCTAATTTTTTCTCTCTTACTATGTGTAGCAAGAAAATCTGCTTAGAATCAGAGAAACTAAATATATCATACAAATAAACCCATTGTAACTACTTGTGCATTAATATCACATATATCTCTATATTCTTGCATTCATACCAGCAATTGTTTGTTTATACCCATTTCAGTATCTTTATGTGATGTTTAAGGCCTCAGCAATGCAATTAATCTTCCAAGGAATTTAGCCTAGTAATATAGGTTGTATTAACAGTTCATGAAATGTGTGATATAGCTGTAAAAAGTATGTAAAACTGATATTAAAGGAGGATATAAGATGATATTTAATAACTGTTCATTGAGGAAATCGGTATTATCAGTATTAGCCCTGACAGTAATATTTTGCATGAAATTTTAGATGGAGGAAGCCTATCATCTTTACCACATTCTGCTTTGATGGGGCCAGCTTCATCTCCAATGGTGGGCTCAGGAGAACCTGTCTCAGTTCCTGACAACTTGCTGAAAATCTGTAAGGCAAAGCCAGTTATTTTTAAAGGTAACAAAACCTTTTTATCTTTTTTGTAAGAGCTATGTAGAGATCTGTCCTACTGCTAAGGACTGCTAAAGCTGTCACTTCTTAAAGGTTTGCTCTTAAAATGTTTAATACATACATGGCAAGTTATGAAATCGATGTGCGCAAACACTGTGTATTTTATAGGTCATGGAAATTTCCCATATCTTTGTGGAAACCTTAATGATGTCGTAGTGAGCCCTTTGCTGTACACTTGCTACAGAAATTCACAGTCTTTATCTAGAGCATATGAACAATATGGTGCCTCCACAATACAGCCTATTTCAGAGGAAATGCAGCTTTTATTGACTGTCTACTACCTTGTTCAACTAGGTAAGTTTATTCTTCATCCAGATGATAGACTACAATGGATACGCTACATTCTGGCAAATGAGAGRGGGAGTATTATGGCAGGGCAGTATCGCTAGTAGATCTTAAGTATTAAGGCTTAGGATCTTTTGTATTGAACGATTTTGTGTATGGTACTGAAACAAAACTAAATAATTGATCTTAAAGATCGGGCACACACTGAAATATATTCATGAGAAGTTCAGTTTTTATTATAATCTGGGATTTTAGCAGTTAAAAACTACAAAGAAAAACAGCTGTATTTCATTGCCCTTGCATACAGTGCCATTCTCTGAAGTAGTATTAAGCTGGCATAGACAATACTCAGTCTCTTAAGTATTTCTGATTGCTGATACTCAGGTTCCAATTAGGGCAGCTTTACTTGAGTATCACAAAGGAACTTTAGGGTGCAGAATTTGGTTCACCTCCATATAAATATGAAACAGGATCTTCTCTAAAAAACTTACTTTGAAAGAAGAATTGATTTTGTTTCAACATCTTTGTTTAATTGTTTTATGATATGAACACTTCCCTCTTAATTTTTTAAGCCTCAGACCAGGTCCCTTTGATTGAAGATTTGGAACAAATATTCATGCGCTCATGGCGAGAATCACACCTCTCTGAAATCCGTCAGTACCAGCAGGCTGTTCCACAGACCTTTTCTCAGGTGCCTAGCCAGATTGCACCAGTGACTTCAGCCCAGCTTCCCTGGCTGGCAGGCCTGGCAGCTAGTTCCTGTAATGACAGTGTCCATATCATTGAGTGCAGCTACTCTCTGGCGGAAGGGCTTTCAGAAATGTTTAAGCTGCTTATTGAAGGAAAGTTAATAAAGACAAACTACGTGGTGATCATATGCGCCAGTAGAAATCGAGCCATTGATTCATGCATTGTAATAACAGGTGAGCTTCCAAGGGTGTACCTCCAAACAAACCTGAATAATACCATGTCCTCTGTTACAAGGGGTTAGGTTGGAGTTTCAGTAAGCTGCCTCAGATAGCAGAGCTTTGATCAAGAAATAATGAGCTTTGATGAACCCAAGTTGATGCTACACAGCTGGGTGTCTGTCCCCAGCAGGTCATGCTGCCTACATTATCTGTTTTCTTACCAAGAAATCCCAAATAACACAACTACAAATAAATAATGGAGAGTTACAGCAAATACATAAAGATGCCCTGCTCTTTGTGGCTGCAGTATTACTTTGAGCAAGCGACTGAACATTTCCTTAATTCCTTAGAAAGATGGTCTTTTAACCTTATTCCCTTCAACAACCTGTCAGGGCCTATGCTGATAGTTAAATAAATGATTTGAATAGCCATACAAAGATTCATTATGAGAGTAAGAAAAACGACAAGTCCTTTGACTATCTATTTGCTTTTTTATATATTAACACGTATTTACTAAAATGGGAGAGAAATATAGAGAATTATAAATTACGTGTCTATCTTACACACATGTGCATACATATGTGTTAGAGATAAAAGAGCCTCATCTGTGCTATTTCTGTGTTTGTGCTATTCATTTAGCTAAGTGGTATTTTTATTATGATTTAGAACACTTTTACTTTAGTTTGAAGTGCTTTCAAATGGATTTTTTTGTCTTTTAGGGAAATATCAGGCAAGAGTTCTGTCTGAGAGCATGCTCAGTCCTTCAGACTACCAAAAGGAAGTTAATTATCAGCTGGTCACAGGCAAAGTGGAAACTTTGGGATCCTTCTTTAGCACTCTCTGCCCAGGTATATAGGATGTTATAAATAGATATATTTCCAAGTCCCTGCCTGAACCTTTTAAGTCAGTGAAAATTGCAGTGCTCATGACCTTTCAGAAGCAAGATATTATTAGAAAAATACAAAAATAAATGAGAAAGTTCTGTGAAAGTACATTTGAATTGAATTTTCTCCTAAAAGAATCAGTTTCTAAAATCTCTGTTTCATAAAAATCTTCAAGCAAGTCATTGAACATACAGTTCTTCACTGTGGAAGTCACAATAAATTATTTTGTCCTAAGGACATAGTTCATTTTGACCATGATAGAACACAGTTCTTTTATCAAAGGAATGATTTATCCTTTGAACTTGGCCTTATCATCCTGTCAACTTGATCATGATGCATGGGAAAGAAAGGAGAATTGCAGAGATCCAGTGTTGCTGGATTGCTTTTTAGCTGAGCAGACTGAGGATTACTGCAAGCAGGACTGTCCAGAGTTAGTTACAGCCGCATGGTAAATGTAACTGTATCACACAATTAGAGCAAATACAGTGCACTTGTCAGTGTTAATGGGACATTACAGTTCCCTCTGGCATTCATATCATTCCAGTAACTAGATCACAAGAACACTTGCTGGATATGTCTTGATATTTTGACTGGTCATTTTAGAGAAATCCTGTTTTCTTAGAACAGTCGTGTCTGTATTTATGTTACTATTTCTGATCTTAGTTTCTTCAAAGAATGGTTCTCAAAATCCCCTGCTTTTGCTATTGTTTGGGCAGAGCAAATAGCTGAAAAATCTAAAAATACTTGCTATCCACATCCACTGGACTGTTGTTTGCAGGGCAGACCCTGCCATTCTAAGCTCAGTGCAGACAGTTCAGACATCTTTCCAAATGTTAAGAAAATATTGAGTACTCAGGACAGGCATGCTGTATTCTGTGTATAGGTTTCATCTGTAAGCAGGGCCCCTGCTGAATTTAATAGGGTATGTTTGTGGATGCACATAGTTCAGTAAAACTTATCTTGCTTGCTTCAGCATTGTGTGTAGCCACAAAACTCATATTTATTTCAGCTTTATARTTTTGTCTGTTTCTCAGAAATGTTAAAGACTTTAAAATAAATATTTTGTATCACATTTTTCAAAGCTTATAATCCTTATTAGTGAACAGTAAAGCAGGATAGAGCAGCAGGATCACCTCCTCTGACCTGCTGGCAACACTCTTCCTRGTACTCTTCCTAACACTAAACYAGTTTCAGATCTTTGCYGTTTCTGATTTGTAGCAGGGTCTTGAAGCAGGTTTTCGACAATCCTCTGTAAAACTCCTAGCCACTGTTATATAGAACTGATCTGTCATTCTCTGGCCTTTTAGTTGGTAATATGGTAAAAAAACAGATTCAATATAAAGTGATGAAAGAGTTCCGGTACAAAAGAACCAATAACCGAAAGCAGGACAACTAGCTAACATACAGCAATCTCTTTAAAATCTACTACAAAAATTCAATATGAATTGCATTGATCATTAATATACGTGTCTATATCACTATCCTTTCAATTTAATAGAGGGTGACATTGATTTTTTACTGGAGAAATTTTATCAAGAAAACCAAAAGCACATTTCTTCATCTCTTTCTGCTTCAGTAAAGAAACCAACAACACTGAATGGGACTGGAACAGCTATATGTTCAAGTAAGTAAGGAGGATTTTCTAAGGAGGTGAGAGTGTGAATGCTTCAGACTCGTTCTGTGAGTCTGCAGTTAGATGCATATGGGCAGAGCCTTAGGTTCTTGAATTCTGTCTGAGTTTGACAGAAACTCRTGTTTTGGGTTAACCATATTTACAGTGCTGGATGCTCTGCTTGATTCCACTGGATAGTGTAGTCTCTGAAGCTCTAAGACTTACTTCTGCAATTGCAGAACACTATTGTATGAGTTCAACTTCAGCCCTGAAGAATTTGAGAGACTCAGAGGACTATAATGCCCAAATGCAGAAAGATTCCTTTGCATATTCCATTTAGATTTTCATAGAACATAATTCTTACTCACAAACAAACTACTTTGAAAAGCAGATAAATCATCCATTGCCAGACTTTAAGATTTTGCATGAGGTTAGGCTTTTGGCATTTCTCTAAACAGAATTTTGCCTCTTTACAGGTTATGACATTGAGCGACATCAGATTCGTCCATTCCAGCTAGCAGTGGCTCAGAAATTGCTGTCTCATATTTGCTCAATTGCTGACTCCAGCACTCAAAATCTTGATTTGGGTTCCTTTGAAAAAATTGATTTCTTGATTTGTGTTCCACCCTCCGAAGTGACTTATCAGCAGACTTTGTTTCATCTCTGGCACTCAGGTGCTTGTTAGTTATCTTCATTTTAGATATACAGAAACTTACTAGATTTGTGTGTGTAAATACTGACTTTTTCAATTTCTTTAGGTATTTTATTAGAGCTTGGATTAGAAAAGGAGCATCTCACAAAGCGGAGGGTGGAACAGTATGTTATGAAGCTAGATGTTGAGGCCCAAATTAAATTCAAAGTCTTTTTACAAAACTCTGTGCAGAATCCGCACACACTGTTTGTCCTAATCCATGATCATGCACACTGGGATCTAATGAGGTAAGAGAACTGTAACTTGTTTTCAGAGGAATTATTGTTATTTGTATTAGCTCTCAAGATCAGCTTTTTGGCTTATCCCTTCCTTCATCTTTGTTTACAGCTTTCTGTTAACTTCATCTTCCCATGCAGTGAATAAACTTGTTTTCTCTTAAGGTCCTTCACTTATCCCTGTCCTGCTTATTGTATTAAGCCTCAGTGGAACATTTCAACTTTCCTTGCTCACTGTTTTTATCTTCTTTCAGCCACCACCATTGGTTTTTTAGGCTGGCTGTCATTTGTTCAAAGGAAGGCCTCCTGTGAAAGTATGCACAGCTCATTATTCTCCGTTAGTATCTTCTGGGCTGTAAAACATGCAAAACCCCCTGCACAGTGACTAGACAACTAATGAGCCAACACTGCTGCTTGTTTCTTTAACTGATGGGAAGTTTTCCAGTACAATGGTTTTTTTTCTGTCTGCAGTCATTGATTTGAAAGAATTGAAAGCTTCTGTGGAAATACAGTGATTTCAGTGAAACTTCTGAGGGAACTGGAGAGATTCTGACAGACACTTATTGAGCTTCCTGTCAGYTTTGCCTAGCTTGTTGCTTCCCCCACAGTGCCATATTTCCTTGGCTTCTCAATGCTTGGCCTTCTAAGAAGTTGGGCTGCTTTTGCTTCYCAGCTCCTGAGGCACTGGGGAGCTTGGGGACATACTCAGTTCTGGAAACACCAACATGTTCCAACTGTGGGAACATCGTAGTGTTTCTGAAACTAAACATTATGAAATTTCACTTGCAAATGAARTGATAAGGTCTTGGCTTTCATGCTAGTTAAGAATGACCATTTTCCCCAAACTTTTTGTTGCATGTATGAGAGTTTCCTCTTCAGCTCTCTTCTATCTTAGGAGCTTAGGGGCTCTGTTACAGCTGTAACATCCATGAGTGGCAGGCAAGTACTTATATTGGTGCTTAATGCTGATATTTTTTCCTTTTATCTAACAAAGATATGTAAGTGACAGATATTTAAGTGTCTATCTTACAGAGTAGGATTCATGGCACCTAACTGAATTCAATTAACTGGGATGCCTAAATGAGGAATGTAATTGTCCTGGATTGCCTACACAATCAAAATAGATGCAGGCATCTCCAAAGACTGACTTAGATCATGGGTGGACTCAGTTTCTAGAGTTACTTACCGCTCTTCACTGATAACAGAAGACTGAAGTGAGTAGACCTGTAACTTAGTCATTGCAGGTAAATGCCAAAAATTAGATAGCATGAATTTGTACTGAAGTTTGCACTGGAACAAGGAGCTGACTGAAAGTGTTTCATGGTACTGACATTTGCTCTAACAATAACTATTTCCCTTTCATAATACCTCTATTACAGGTAGTCATCTTCTGTATTTCTGTCATATTGACTTACTGTCATTTTTTACCTTGATTTTTGTAGTGAGAATTATATTTTCTTAAGGGMAACAGTAACAATCTGGCCATAATTACTAGAGGACTGTGTGGCTATTGGTAACTGGCATAAAGTCAACTTCTTTTCATCCTTTCTCTCTCATGTTCTGGATACTGTTAGAGCCTGGTAATTTGCTAGCGAGGGAGTTTACCAGATTTAGAAATTTTCAGCTGCAGTGAAATAACTTGAATTTTTCTTCCCATCCTCCTATGCAACAAAAGCAGGGCACAGAATAGAATCCTAAATTTCTTGTACATGTTTAACTTCAGTTTCCCATCCAAGTAAAGATATTCCACTGACACAAATGTTCCTTTATGACAATCACTTTGGAGAGTTTTGGGTTTCTTTTTTGCAGTGCTATGCATAGCCTTTATCCTCAAACAGAACTGTCTACAGGACTTGTTGACAGACTGTTGAACTGCAGGGAGGTGAAAGAGGCACCAAATATTGTGACCCTCCATGTGACTTCCTTCCCCTATGCGCTGCAGACACAACATACTCATATCAGCCCTTACAATGAGATCCACTGGCCTTCTTCATACAGCAATGTAAGATTTGAGGTGCTTTTATGAGATTTTCATAAGTTATGTTACGTTTACATGTTTGGCAAGACTTTGGAGGACCCATGATTTTTGTGAACAAGAATGAAATTTGTGTGGCATCTTTTTCTTGCTTAGTTTGTGGCAGACACTTTTTCTCTTTGCTTATCCTTTCATTTCTTGCTGTTTTCTTCATTCCCTTTGTAACTTTTATGAACTGTAGTAGCTCAGCTAAAAACCTTTGAGCTACATGAATGGAAACCATCTGAAAATCTCACTCTACAGCATTACAATATTAGTGTATGTACATAYATGTTTTTTCTTCATATATATACATATGTGTGCATATTTCTACCTATATCTGGGGAGCAAGAAGGAAAGAGAAAGAAACATGAAAAAATCCAGTCAAACTTCTTTCTCTCACAAAAATTAATTCCGTTTCTTTCTTTCTGTTCTAATATATGTCTGAATGTAAACCTACATTTATTAGAGAAAGGGATTGCAAATATATAAAATATCAGTGATTATCAATTATAAAGTAATAGAAGAGAGACTTTTCTTTAAATAGTTGTTGCTTCATCTGTTCCAGGGTGTAGATTTATACCATGAAAACAAGAAATATTTTGGACTGTCAGAATTCATTGAGTCCACCCTGTCTGGACACAGTATTCCGCTGCTTCGATATGACAGCTCTTTTGAAGCAATGGTTATAGCTTTGGGAAAAAGGTACAGTACGGATTTTGTTTTAATAAGGAAATTATTCATTTAGTGACTTGAGTTATTGGACTGCAAGCTGAAAACCTGTTTTTTTTTTCTTGCTGACCTGTGAACAAAATATGTATTCAAGGGTATCTCACAAACTCTTTATTTTCTCTGTCATTTTTTTTTGTATGTATTTGGTCAGTAATCTAATCAGTCTCAGCTGTCTATTACTTCAACACTGCTTAGTCCAATGTGATGTTGCTTGGAACAAGTAGCTACTTCTAGATTATAATCATTTTAGATTACATCATCATGTAATCTCAAATGCATTGTTACTCTTGTCCAATATTATCGCTTGCTGACCTTGGCTGATTTTGATGTATATAATTTGTGTATGCTGTAGTTGAACCACAAAGAGAAAGTCAGATTTCACTATAATTTGTGCACATTAATCAGTAGTAAAAACTGTATAGTATCATCAGAGCTTAAAAATACATCATCAGTTAATTTTTCTTGCTCCCTGTGGAGGGAGTCAGAAAATCTGAAGTCACTGGAAGAGAATAGTGACACATTATGTGCATGCTTGCAACTGTGGATGAACTTTTGGGAGTCTTTAAGAATGAGACAGAACAAACAGAACCTTGTTTGTATTGCTAACTGGGAAACTGAACACATCCACACTTAGCTGCTGGGGCACTCTGATCCCGCATATCAGGTTCTTTTTTAAGCAAGTGATAGCTCCTATTTGTACTGTGCACCTGGATTTAATTTCTGTGAAAAYAGGACAAGAAGCTATTGCATATCCATCTCTCTCCCTTCTATGGATTGAGGATTCAGATATRGTATATACCTGGAYTTGGGAACTTGGAACTCTCCTGAGATGCTGCCTATRTTTTTGTTACCCTTRGAAACAAGAATGAATTGGTTTAATGTTTCAGTAAGAAAACATGAAAGAAAAAACTCAGAATAACATATCATGAAGAGTATTGTACCCATCAACAAGTTTGTTCATTTTTAAYAGAGGTATTACTGAGTGCATTAGCAAATTCTGATTGCTTAGTAACTTGACATGATGTAACTCCACTGGCCTTTTTGCTTATTAAATCTTTATTGAGAAATGGAGAGATATGATCAGTTCTGATTGTGAAATGATACATTGCAAAGACTATCTGACTGCAGTTCAGTGAGATGCTGTTCTGTTGAATAGTAGATATGATTTTTAACAGGATAAAATCTTGTGTTTACTAGATTTTGTAAAACATTAGCTTTC
The DNA here is from genome assembly GCF_003343005.1 of Rhea americana. NCBI lineage: Eukaryota > Metazoa > Chordata > Aves > Rheiformes > Rheidae > Rhea > Rhea americana. Next base: position 1,822,132 of record NW_028185694.1, on the reverse strand, counting down.
TCACTTAGGCACTTTAATACTTCACTATTTAATTCACCATTTATTTCAGGTTTCCTAGGTTACACAGTGCAGTGATAAGGACTTTTGTCCTCATACAACACTATTCTGCAGCTATGATGGCAGTGTGTGGTCTTTCTCAGATGAAGAATTACACCTCAGTTGAAACTCTGGAAATCACCCAAAACCTAATAAATTCATCAAGACAATGTCCTAGTGGTCATGGCCTCATGGTAGTGTTGAGAATTCCATGTACTCCGCTGGCTGCAGTGGCATATGAACGTCTATATAATGTAAGGGAAAGACTCGCCCTTGAGGATAACTTTGAAATAATCTTGGGAAATCCTAATTCTGGAATCACAATAGGGAAGCACTTTGTGGAGCAACTAAAGGTAACTTATAGAATGACATATGCTGGGAAGCACACACTTCATTAGATGGGAAGGTGGGAGACTTTACTGGTGAAARGTATGAATGTAAGCTAAAGTGCAAGCAGTACCAGTAAAAATTAAAACCTATTATAAGGAGCATGACTCTTATCTTTCAGGGTCATCTTCTGTGATTCCTGTTACAGTCCTACCTCTGGTTATGTTCTAGTTGCTCAGTTTAGTATTAAGTAATATGGGTAAAGCTTCATTCACTTCTGACAGCAACCATCCCAAACAGCTGAACTGCTTTTATATTTACGGACCACACACAACAGGGAAAAAAATCCAACTGAAAAATGTCACAGTTTTGTCACAGAATCATCCTAGTCATAGCACAACAAAAGATTTTTATCAGTGACCAGTTGAGAGTTATGTTGTCACCAGCAGATGGCATGAACGGACCAAAGCAGTATGCTAGTTAGTGTCTTAGAAAAAAACAGTATTCCCATCTCAATATTTGATGTTGTCTGGACCATGTGTTGATTCATAGATTCATGAGTTCACTACTTTAGGTCCATGGTCTAGGCTCATGTATATAACACTGCCTGTCACTTGATCACCAAAATAAAAATGTATTTACATTCTAAGATGGTGTATAATACMATATATGTACTGTGTAATATACAACACATTCTGCATTATGTCTAATTGGATATGCATTAGAAAAATTTCTTTGAGATCCAGGATCTCATTCTGCTATAGACTAGGAGTGATTTACCCTGAAAAATCAGCATTAGTTTAGAATCACATCCTGGTTATCTTCTCCAAAAGGCACAACACAGTATTAAATGAACGAATTTCAGAGGCTGAATCATTTAACTGTTGYTTCTACTGCTCATTCCTTATTTGTAGATCAATGCCACAGCATAATATACTAATTTTGGTGTGAGTAAAGCAGTACATCCTGATGCTAAACGTCAAAATACAGATCTAGTTATCAAACATCTCTTGAAAATATCAGAAAAATTGATAGCTTTAGGGAGGTGGGGGACTGCAGGAGGCTTCAGAGGATAGCAAGTGAGGACAGTGGTATGTGTGTGTGTTTGACACTTCCAGCTTCCCCCAATTCTTCCAAGGTGCAAAAGTCTCACTCCTAGCTTATTTCCTTTCTTAGACTCASAGATCCATACTTCTAACTGGCGAAGAAGCAATCCTCTATGCTCTTCTGTCCCCAGAAGCTCTTACTCATCCTTTTTGTCTCCTTGTGTGCTGAGGAGAGAAAGAAAATGCCAGGACAGAGCCAGGGAGGGGAAATAAAGGAGAGATTGCAAGAGATGTGCGCTCTGTCTATTGTGTCCCCAGGAAAAGGAGTGAATGCATCTCATTGTTGCAGTATCTACCCTTGTACATTCTCGCCTCTGTGCTATACATCTGGGAAGCAGAGAGGCTTTTCAGGCCAGGACATACTGTCCCAATCTCCTCAGCCTTGCAGCAGGCAAGATGTCTACCTAATAATGTGCTGAGAAGTGCAGTCTTAGAGACTGGCTGTGCTGTGTAGCTTCCCTTGGTAGAACATCCATGCACTGWACAAACAGATCCGTATAAAGGACGGTAAAGTATTCTTTCTGTGTTTTTCTTTGTGTCTTATGTATATGTCCAACACTATCTCTTACCTTAATCAGATCTGGCAGAAAATTGAAGATGTAGATTGGAGGCCACAGACATATTTGGAATTGGAAGGTCTGCCTTGTATATTGATATTCAGTGGTATGGATCCACAAGGGGAGTCTTTGCCACGGTAAGAAAGTCCTGACAGTACTGTATTTTCTCTCTGATTCTCTAATTATCCATTGCTTACCAGATGGCTAATTATTAACTGTGTCATTGTTCATGGGAGCCCCAAACTGAGATTTCAGTAGCGAAATCATTTCATTTTTGGCAGTTTTTGTATTATGGATTCAAAAAATGTGGCAGCTGGAAATGGCGGTTGGTGTGTCTGGGGCAGTGAAAATTAATGAGGGATAGAATTGAGACTTCTACTACAAGTTTCAAACCTTTTGAGGTTTGTGAGATTATTTCTGTTTTCCAAGTGGGTAAGGTAGATTGCTGGTGTAAGCATGTAGAATTCCTCTCAAGTTCAGTTTGGCCCTTGCTATAGGCAGAATAGAACTGGGTCAAAAAATGTTATGAGATATGTCTCAGTTAAGGGGAGAGAGTAAGAGTGCTGAAAAAAGGTATCTAGAGCTAACACCTTGGAGTATCTGAGACATTTGCAAGATGCTGGCATATGCAGGACCTGTGGGGAGATCCATTCCTTCTGGAGTGGCACCTGGAAGCCAGGCCCAATACCCTAGAGCCACTAAGATGGCACTAGGTGCTTTTGTGTATTCAACTGATTCCTATTTTGTGTGCCAGGCTTAGAACACACATGACTATTCTGCTTCTTATGCTGATACTAATTTGCAGTGCACTATACTAATTTGCAGTGCATTAGATTAAGCTATTTAAATAGATTAAGAATAACAAAATTATATATGCTGCAGTGATAAACTTATCAAGCACACAAGGTATACTCTGTTCTATTTCATCCATAGTAGATCATGACAAAATTCCTCTTTGGCTGCTTGTGTAAAAGAAATAAAGGAGTAGATTACAGTGAATTTTCATACTACCCCTCTGTTTCTCTCCAGATCATTGAGATACTGTGACCTCCGTTTAATAAATTCATCCTCTTTAGTAAGGACAACCTTGGAACAAGAGCTTGGTTTGGCAKCATACTTTGTGAGCTCAGAAATTCATACAGAGAAAGCAGTTGTGAATGATGTKGTAGAGAGTGACCCAGAGAAACTAAGCAGCACTGATAATGAAGATGAAGAAATAGCGACAGAAGGTATTATTAGTAGAAACAATAAAAGAAGCTGTAAAATGATTGAGCTGTATTAGAGAAAGCAGGATTGCATGGGCATCTAGTCAATGAGGCTTTCTGGAGTTAGTCTTAGTGATTCAACTCTGCTCCTCTGTTTCCCTTCATCTCACTGAATCTCTGTTTCCTCACCCTTCCCTGCTCCCTGCCCAGGGACCATTGCTGCTGCTGCCTTTTAATCTGTGGCAGTCCTGGTGCTGTTCTCTCTGCTTTCTTGTCTCCCTGCTATAGTGCTTTTTTTTTTTTCCTTCTTTTTTCCCTGTATGTTCTAGCAGCTACCATGGGGAGCTCAAGTGAATACACTCAGGAAAGCTCCCTGTTAAGAGTTCTGTGCTGGGCTGCTGGGCTGCACTCCCCCTCAGCAGGGAGGTATGCGCTTTACTGTTAGGGAAGCAGTGACCCAATCCCCTTCCCACAACAGAGGCAACTCCACCTAAACTATCCCTGACAAATGCTGCCAAGCATATGCCTACATACACTGATGAAGACTCTTCCTAGGGGAACTGTATATAATCAAGCTGAATAATCTCCAGTTTTGTAAAATAGTATGGCTGGATAACAGATTGGAGTATAGTAGCTTTTGAGTTCTACTTGAAAATGTCCATGAATTCAAATGGAAAGTGTGAAGTTGTTGAGTATACTATTCTGTAAGTGCAAAGGAGAACATATAAAAGAACATATAAAAGTGAAAATATGCTACAATGACTTACCCAGGAACAGAATTTTTGCTTTGAATGACATATCAAGCATCATTAGATTCTTAACATTATTCCTTTACTGACTATTGTGCCTTGCGACTGTGGAAAACAAAGGAATTTTTAACCCTCTAAGTTAGTTAAATCTCACACTATGTGCTATCATTTATTTGTATATAGTATGAGGAGGAGGATAACTGATTACTGTTCATCAATTAAGTTCTTACATAATAATAAGGATAGCATATTAGGGTAAGGAAATAATCAACTATTTACTTTAATAAAATATGTACCTTTGATATAAGAATGAAATACCTAAGGTCATACTCAGACTGTCAACAATAGTTAACTACTTTTGGTGTGATGACTACCTCTCTCCAATTAGTGCAAAGTAAGCCAAGATTGTATATGATAAGAGTCTAGTTAGGCATCTAAGTTATGAGGCTACTCTTCTAGTCCATAAAGTATGGTAAGCTCCTCCAGGTTCCARTTCAGAACACTAAGAAAGACCCATGGTCTAAGATGTCTGCTGGAGGCGCTTACATCTCTGTTTGTTATAGTAAAACTCTACAGAAGTAAGAAATTTAACTTAGAAGCCTAAGCTAGGAACCTCAAGTGAATATCCTTGGTGGCTGTCTAAGTATGGCCTGTCATCACCAAAATCTGGCCACAAAGCTGTAATGTATGGAGTAGGAGGTAATTTCTTAACATACTGACAAAATAGGGCTTGTTGTCAGTCGATTTCCCTGACAGTGGATTAGTGTGGAAAGTAAGGCATGGGTAGGAAAGAGAGAACGCGGCTGGGACGTGGCTAGTAATTGGCAGCTTTTGGCGACAGCATCTACTTTGTAAGGCTATCGCAGCTCAGCATAACTAGATCAGTCTATAGGCTGATCCAATATTGCATGATACAAACAAATACTCTCCACACTGAGAGCAGTGTCTGAATACGATCAGAACCCAAACTCTTACCTGCTTTTCCTCACCCTTTGATTTTGACAATGTAGCTGTAACTTAGAGGCTTATTTAAAATGCATTTTCTTTTTGTTTTCCCCTTTCACCATTCATGAAACAGGCTCTACTTCAGAAAAGAGAAGTCCAATGAAAAGAGAAAGATCTCRTTCTCATGACTCTGCATCTTCATCTCTCTCTTCAAAAGCTTCCAGTAAGACCTTAAGATCATTTATATTGTTATATTTAGAACATAAAAGAGCCTTTTTAATCAAATTGCTAAATGAAGAATAAAAGGCATAAATTAATTAAGCTTTTGTCAATGCCTACTTTAATGGGTTACTATAAGATGCCTTCAAAAATGATCATTTAAGAATCAGGCTCCTGAAATACATGAAATAACATCTGTTCTAGTTTTAAAAAATACTCATAAGGTGGGTTTGTTCTAGCACAGGCAATCCTTTAATACGTGACACTGAATTATGACTCCTCAGTTAGTACTGTCATGCTTGAGTGTGTTCACTGAAGCTGTAACAATTTACCAAGAAGAAAACATACTTCACATTTTTTAAAAAAATCTTTTGAAATTCTGTAGGAGAAAACAGCTCATTCTGGATGTCATCTCTAAGCATATGGAGGAAAAGAAGGTGATCAGGAGTAGTCATCGTGGATTCACCAAGGGGAAATCATGCTTAAACAGTCTAATAACCTTCTGTGATGGCATGACTGGCTGGGTAGATGAGGGGAGAGCAGTGGATGTCGTATACTTTGACTTCAGCAAGGCTTTCAACACTGTCTCCCATAGAGACATCCTCCTAGATAAGTTCAGGAAGCATGGGTTAGATGAGTGGACAGTGAGATGGATTGAGAACTGGCTGAAAGGCAGAGCTCAGAGGGTTGTGATCAGTGGTACAGAATCTAGAATGCCTATGGCTAGTGGCGTCCCCCMGGGCTCAGTACTGGGTCCCATCCTGTTCAACTTCTTCATTAATGACGTGGACGAAGGGACAGAGTGCMTCCTCAGCAAGTTTGCTGATGATACCAAACTGGGAGGAGTGGCTGATACACCTGAGGGCTGTGCTGCCATTCAGAGAGACCTGGACAGGCTGGAAAGTTGGGCGGAGAGGAACCTCGTGAGGTTCAATAAGGGCAAGTGCAGAGTCCTGCACGTAGGGAGAAATAACCCTAGGCACCAGGACAAGCTGGGGACTGACCTGCTGGAAAGCAGCTCTGCAGAAAAGGACCTGGGAGTGCTSGTGGATGACAGGTTGACYATGAGCCAGCAATGTGCCCTTGTGGCCAGAAAGGCCAGTGGTCTCCTGGGATACATTAGGAAGAGCGTTGCCAGCAGGTCAGGGGAGTGATCCTGCTGCTCTACTCTGCCCTGGGGAGGCCTCATATTGAGTACTGTGTCCAATTCTGGGCTCCCCAGTATGAGAGAGACATGGAGCTACTGCAGAGAGTCCAGCACAGGGTTACTAAGATGATTAGAGGACTGGAGCACCTGCCCCATGAGGAACGTCTGCGAGAGCTGGGCCTSTTTAGCCTGGGGAAGAGAAGACTGAGGGGGGATCTKMTCAATGTGTACAAGTATCTGAAGGGAGGGTATCAAGAGGATGGGGCTGAACTCTTTTCAGTTGTCCCATGCAAAAGGACAAGAGGCAATGGGCACAAACTGAAACATGTGAAGTTCTGTCTGAACATCAGGAAAAACTTCCCTGTGAGAGTGACGGAGCACTGGCACAGGTTGCCCAGAGAGGTTGTGAAGTCTCCTTCTCTGGAGATATTCAAAAGCTGCCTGGATGCAACCTTGTCTACCATGCTGTAGGTGACCCTGCTTGAGCAGGGAGGTTGGACTAGATGATCTCCAGAGGTCCCTTCCAACTTTACCCATTCTGTGATTCTGTGAAAAAGTGTGCTTGCTCTTTTTTATATTTTTATCTTTTCATTGTTTCTCTGGAATGTTTGCTCACTAAGTTTGTGCCGTTCAAAAGGTCCTTTAGAGGCAGATTGTATTTAGTCTTTGCTTACTTTTTAATCGGTGAACTGATGTAGAAAGTATGAGGCAATGTTTAGAACTAGAGCTTTTCTGTCTGATAAATTTCTATATATGCTTTTTATGCAGATGAAGAGGAGAATTCAATAAAAGTGGGAAATATAGATATATGTAGGGTATAGATATGAGTCACAGTCTCATGCAGCTTTTCAAATCATGTTGTCATGTTTCAGTAACTATAAGGTAAATACTTTCTGATCTAATTGTAATTTTTAACATAAAGACATGGGTGGGTATTTGGCCCATGATTTCTTTTCCTACAAGCACAATGGTAATTACAAAAGGAAAAAACGTTAGAACTTTTAAGTGTTTGGTTCATTCTTTCTACTTTACCACTAGACTGGAGTCTCCATGGAGTGTGTAATTCCCATTTCATCTGTAAAAATTTGGATGTTCCTTGAACCACCTCTGAAATAAAATGAAGTCCATTATCTGAGGATATACCTTCAGGAATCCCAAATCGAGGAATTATCTCTTTTAGTAAAATTTTAATYACTTCTTTTGCACGACTGGTGGAGCATGGGAAGGCTTCTGGCCAACCAGAAAATGTATCTACCAAAACAAGTAAATATTTAAACCGACCACATTTAGGCAATTCAGAGAAATCTATCTGCCAGTGTTCCCCTGGGGTTAATCCTCTTCTTAGTTCTCCCATAGGTGGTTTCTTCTGAATTTTGGGGTTGTTTGCACAACAGGTAGGGCATCTCCTTACAATAAGGTCAGCATTTGATAGCATCTTTGATCCCACAGCATATCTTTTTACGCTGCTTATCATAGCATCTGCTCCCATGTGAGTTTCTTCATGCAGTCTCTTGAGGAGCACTTCCATCATTTTGGCTGTAGTTAAAACTTGTCCGTTTGGGGTGACCCACCAYCCTTCAGYRTTTTTTGTACATTTTAGCCTTTCTGCCAATTGATTTTCTTTGTCTGAATATTCAGGAGGTCTCATTTGTATTTTTCTACTGAGTAATAAAGCCCCAATCACCTGTCCTGCTAGTGCTGCCTTTTTGGCTGCCGTATCTGCTCTCCTGTTCCCTTGTGCCACTTCGTTATTTCCCTTCTGGTGGGCTTTGCAATGCATTATAGCTACTTCTTTGGGTTCCATTATTGCTTGTAACAATCTTTATATCTCTTGTCTATACTTTATATTACTTCCTTGAGAATTTAAGAGCCCTCGTTCTTTCCAAATTGCTCCATGAGCAAAAAAAGTCCCCAAAAATTTAACAGGCTCACAGTCGCCTCTAAACATATTTGCTCTGAATCCGCTCCAWTCAAAATGTCATCCACATACTGTAAAAGAGTGACATTTTTGTTACCTTCCTGCCAYTGGGCTAGTTCTTTGGCCAAGATCTCACCAAACACGGTAGGGCTGTCCTTGAATCCTTGAGGAAGAACCGTCCAGCATAACTGCTCCTTSCTCCTCGTAGTGGGACTTTCCCATTCAAAGGCGAAAATTGTCTGGCTTTGTTCTTCTATAGGAATACAGAAAAAAGCATCTTTTAAATATAGCACTGTAAAACAATTGTTAGTCTCAGGCATCGAGGCTAAAAGAGTATATGGGTTTGGCACAGTTGGATGGATATCTTTTGTTATTTGGTTCACTACCCTTAGGTCCTGGACCAGTCGATATTCTTGGGAGCACGGTGTCCTTACCAGCAGGACTGGTGCACTGAATTCAGACTGACACTCTCTAAGCAAGCCATATTGCAAGAAGGCATTAATTAGGGGTTCCAATCCTCTACGTGCTTCTAGCTTGATAGGGTACTGATGCACYCTAACTGGCTTYGCTCCTGGTTGTAGCTCTATTTTGACCGGAGTTGCGTTTTTTGCTTTACCTGGCTTTGTTGAGGCCCAAACTAAGGGAATCACCGCATCCAATACACTTGAAGGGATGCTTGCACTGTTATTATCTGGAGCTGATCCCATCAAAAGGCAGATTTGTGCTCTCCGTGCCGATTCTGGAGGGCTGTGGAGCTGMACRGARCTCTCAGAAAAGGTCACCTGCGCATTCAGTTTGCATAGTAAATCCCGTCCTAATAAAGGGAGGGGACACTCTGGCATATAGAGAAATTCACGAGTCAGTTTAGTACCTCCAATCGTACACTCCATTGGTTGCAAATAGGGCCTCAAAGCTTTCCTTCCCATAGCCCCAACAAAGGTGGTAGTAGTCTACTTAAGGGTCCTTTACAACTAGTTATCACTGAATGAGTGGCTCCACTATCTAATAAAAATCTATAGTTTCATTCCCCAGCTTTACTGVAACCAGGGGATCAGCTGAGGAAATTCTAATTTTCTCCCCCGGTCCCCTTCATTCCATATCTGACTCCTCTAACATAATTAGGTCGGTGTTTGCTGGGCTCTGTAGCTTTGTTATCCTTCTTCGATTTGGACATTCATCTTTCCAGTGCCCTTCCTGTCTACAAATTGCACATTGATTTGGACCCAAAGCRRGTCTAGGGAGGCCTCCTCCYGGCCTCCCTCCCCTTYCRCCKCTTCCTCCTCTGTTACCTCTTCTGCTTCCCCTGCCCCTGCCTTGGAATTCATTCCTCTGGACAGCTGCCAGGAKAGMAGCCTGYAGTTTCATTYGATTTTGTGTTTCTCTTGTTCTCTTTTCATCTCGATTATTCTATACCTTATACGCTATTTCTATCAGCTGTGAAATAGACATTCCCCCAGCTCCATCTACCTTCTGTAGCTTCTTTCTAATATCCTGAGCTGACTGGCCAATGAATACCATATTAAATAGTCTTTGATTCGCTTCCTCATTTGGATCCAGGTCTGTCCGTTTTCTGGCTGTTTTGCATAATCTTTCATAAAAGGCCGAGGGATTTTCTTCAGGCCCTWGCTTTACTTCATACAATTTTGATACATTCTTTGGTTTCGGAACCCCGTACCGAACCCCATATAAAATTAGCTGTTGATACTGCCTCAATAGCTCCCTACCCCCGCTCCTATTTGGATCCCACTCTGGATCCTTTCTGGTGGGTAAATAGACCTCAGGATCTGTCCCTTCTCTCACCCTCTTCTTTTGCCTTATCAATTATCAGCCTCTTTTCTTCTCCTATCAGGAAAGTATTCAACAGTGCCTGCACATCTCCCCAGTTAGGATTATGAGTTATCATAATAGTCTCCAAAAGTTGATGCAGCTTCTCAGGATTTTCCCTATATGATCCAATAGACTGCTTCCAGTTTAGTAAATCCGAGGTTGTAAAAGGAACATGTGCAAATACTGGCAGCCCTTCTGGTCCTACTGCTCGTCTCAAAGGAGCCTGTATAACAAGTTGTTTCCATCTCCTAGTTCAGCCAGAAACAGGGGAACAGAAACGAGGGGGGGAGGGGGGCGATGCTTCAACTGAGGTGGAATCATTTCCACAAGAGGGGGGCACTGTCAGTGATTGTACATCCTCCTGCTCCTCTCCATTCAAAATTTTTCTGTTAGCACAATACCCGCTCTTTTCCTTCTTTCCTACTGCAACCATTACAGATTCCTCTTTACTTATAAGTTCACATTCCCTTTGAATTTCTGGTTCCTTATATAGTGACACAAAAGCCTCCATATAGGGTATTTCATCCCACTTCCCCTTCCGGCAACAAAACAGCAGTAACTGTAATATAGTGTTATAGTTCAAGGTCCCATTTTTTGGCCATTGCTCATCACATTCCAACTTAAACATTGGCCACCATTTATTACGACATCTTTTCATTCTTTTTTGTCATCTGATCTCCTCCAAAAATATTCCAGTGTTTCAAAATACAACCCAAAGGGCTACAGGGAGGAATCATGGATTGGCTTGATCCCATGTCAATTACCTAGAAATACCAACCTTATTACCTAGAAATACGTTTTTTCCCGTACCTTTGTGTGCACTCAGCTCTGACCCCTCTGGTCAATTTAAGGCAACCCTTGCCAAGCATCTACGTGCGACTTTATTCCTTTATGCGCACTCAGCTCTGACCCCTCTGGTCAWTTTAAGGCAACCTTTGCCGAGCGTCTACGTGCGACATAATTCAACATAATCTTCCACGGAAGTAAGTAAATTTTATACTCACCAATCCAAAGATTCACCCCCTTTTTGCCCTGGCACAAATATCTCTGGCCGGAGTTGCACCTTTGAGTCTCTTGTCGTCCCGACTTCGGAGGGAGGTCGGAGGACTCCCCGATCAACAGGTCAGTGTGCGCTGAAGCTYGATCCGATCCAGTCCGCTGTTGGGAACGGCAAGATGATCTGGGCAAGGCCTTCTGGCAAGTCCCATCTGGGTCRCCAAACTGTTGTCCCAAAAYCTGGGTTCTGTTACCCGGTGTACAAGCAACCAATAGACACACGGCGTCGAAATATTTGTTTATTTCATTTCTGCGCAGAGATGGGTGCTAGGTGGTAAATCCACAAAGCTAGCACACCTTCTCCCCCTCTCATTCTTGACTTATACACACTTTTCAGGGAGTATTTTATACAAATCTTTCTATTGGTTACAATTTCATTTCCTCAGGTAATCGCTCTGCGCTTGTGCTTTCATGTTCTTGTTAATTAGCATAGGAAGCGAAGAAGAGGCGGTAACATCATTATCATGTCATTTCCATCTCATTATTCATTTAGGGGTGTGAAATTTAATATGTTAATAAGCCTTAATGAACCTAAGGTCACTTCTGGGTTATTCTGCTGTTTTTGTCTTACCTACCCCTCGCAATCTTCAAAGCGCTGTGGTTTCATCAAGGTTATTTAGCCGGAGCTGGTTATCCTTTGCAGTACTGTTTTTCTCTCTCCCTTGTCCTTGAGTTTTGTTAACGATTTGCAAGGTTTTTCTCACAGTATTTCTCTAACAGTAATGCACACACATGATTGTCGGATAAGAATGACTCAGAGCCGAGGGCTATCTCTAGATATCAACCTGTGTAGACATCTCTGTAGTCTAATGAAGAAATAGCCTGTGAATGGGCTAGATGAGCAGATGGTGAGGTGGACTGGAAACTAGCTGAATGGCAGAGCTCAGAGGGTTGTGATCAGTGTTACAAAGTCTAGTTAGAGGCCTATAGCTAGTGTTGTCCCCCAGGGGTCAATACTGGGTGCAGTCCTCTTCAACTGATTCATCAATGACCTGCATCTTCAGCCTCCAAGTTTGCTGATGATACAAAACAGAGAGGAGTGGGTGATACACTAGAGGGCTGTGCTGCCATTCAGAGAGACCTGGACAGGCTAGATTGCTGGGCAGAGAGGAACGTCCTGAGGTTCAACAAGGGTAAGTGCAGGATTCTACACCTAGGGAGGAACAACCCCATGCACCAGTACAGGCTGGGGGCTGACCTGCTGGAAAGCAGCTCTGCAGAAAAGGACCTGGGAGTGCTGGTGGACAACAAGTTGACTATGAGCCAGCAATGTGCCGTTGTGGCCGGAAAGGCCAGTGGTATCCTGGGGTGCATTAGGAAGAGCGTTGCCAGCAGGTCAGGGGAGTGATCCTGCTGCTTTACTCTGCCCTGGGGAGGCCTCATATTGAGTACTGTGTCCAATTCTGGGCTCCCCAGGACAAGAAAGCCCACTGGAGAGAGTCCAGCACAGGGTTACTAAGATGATTAGAGGACTGGAGCATCTGCCCTATGAGGAAAGGCTGTGAGAAAGGCCTGTTTAGCCTGGAGAAGAGAAGACTGAAAGAGGGGGATCTTATCAATGTCTACAAATACCTCAAGGGAAGGTGTCAAGGGGATGGGGCCAGAATCTTTTCAATGGTGCCCACCAACAGGACGAAAGGCAGCGGGCACAAACTGAAAAAATGGGAAGTTCTGTCTGCATACGTGGAAAACCTTCTGTACTGTGAGGGCAACARAGACCTGGAACAGGTTGCCCAGAGAGGTTGTGGAGTCTCCATCCTTGGAAATATTCAAAAGCTGTCTGGACAAGGTCTTGGGCAATATGCTGTAGGTGGCCCTGCTTGAGCAGGGGGGGTTGGACCAGATAATCTCCAGAGGTCCTTTCTAACCTCAAGCATTCTCTGATTCTGTGAATGCTTATTTTCTTACACTCTTTTAAACAACAATTTCAGTAATTTTGTGTTTGTCCTGTGAGGAAAGTATCTGATGAACACTTGACTCAATTAAGCAAGGAATTGATAAGGGGAAGAGAGGACAGGGCAATCACTGACAACTTTCCTTTGGAAGTCACTTATCATGTTCAGATAAATACTCCCAAGTAGTCCCACTAAGACTTTCTGCATGTGTAAAATTAAAGATAGCAGGAGCAGATGTGGGTTTGCATTATTTGATGGATACTTTATATAAATGATTTGTGTTTAACTGTGGCTGTTTACTGGCAGAGAAAGTTGCGCTATGTTGAAATAGATTTTTTTTTTTTTAGTTACAGCATTCTGCAGTGAGTCATCTCCTCCTTTAATAACAACAGGGGATACAACAAAATCCTCTCAGCAAGTCCTAAGCAGCAGTGCTGAAGAAAGTACAAATAACTCTGAAAGACCGAAACAGAAAGTAGATAAGGGGGCACAAACAATGATCAGCAAACACTTGCCACCTGTATCTGAACAACTGGATACAAAACAAAATATAAAAAATGCCCAAATTGCCATCACTTCTTCATCCTCTTCACCTTTCTCCTCCTCTTCTTCCTGCACTGTATCTACTCATAACTCCTTCATCCTACAGACCTCTCAATGCTCCATGACCAAAGCATCAAAACAGCCTCCCATAGTTTTCTTGCCCAAGCTGGTGTATGACATTATTACCTCTACTGACAGCAGTGGACTTCCAAAGTCATCCTCTCTCTTGCCTTATCATTCTGTGATGTGGGCAAGCTCTTTCCGTCCTCTTATGAGTAAAACGATGACCTGCACAGAGCAGTCTCTATACTACCGCCAGTGGACAGTTCCCAAACCAATCCATATGGACTACAATAACAGAAATGAGGGCAGGATGGACACCTTTCACCCTAGGAGGCTGCTGCTGAGTGGGCCACCACAGGTGTGTAATAAGAACAAGGTACTATCATTAATTTATTTTGTTTGATTTTATGATCGTCTCAGAAAGATTAGATTAATGATATTCAGACTTACTTGAAGTTTTTTTTTTTATTGGTGGAGAATAAATTGCATATATTTTATTTCCTAATTCTCTTCTAATAAATAATCTTCCTTTCTTTACAGTTACTATGAGTTCAAGGGCAATGAGGTTGTAGCAATGTTCTTCCTCTACCGGTCTCTTTATGTTAGATTAATGTTTTAAAAGATAGTAGGCTCAAGAGATAATTTCATGTACCATTTCAACTTATTAAAGGAGAATAAGCATTTACATTTTAAATAAGGAATGAAGATCTGCAAAACCAGCTTTTTTATGATTAATATGAAGACAGGAGTTTGAAATTAAGGCATTTTGTCTATTTTCTCTGTGTGGCAGACAGAAATAGAAGCTATTGTAAATAACATATACAAGAGGTCTAATCTGCATTTGCAGAACCATATTCACAAGACGAGGAGCTGATTGAAGAGTTTGTAAATTACCTTGAAATGACAGATGGAAATGGATATATAGCAATTATGTCTGAGAAAAGTGTCTCCTAGTTCAGTGCATATTACATGCTAAAAGTCTGATGTTTTGCTGAAGTTCTTGCTGAAGCATCAAGCATCAAGAAGTGAGCTAGGCAGAGGAGAGACACCATGGCAATAGAGAGTATATACATGGCATATGAAACTCAGAAGTCAGAGGGGACAAATCCAAACCCAGACAAAGACCCATGTTTCCAGTTATTGTAACATCAACCCAAAGAATTCATCTAAACACGGTCACTATTTAAGTTGCCATGTGATCCCCTTTTCTATGCCCATCCATTGCAAAAGGAAACTACATTTTGTTATTAAATGTTTTTATTCTAAAATAAATTTGGAGTACCAAATCATGCACTGCACCAACGATGAAAATAGAAATCAGACTAGTAAATCTTTGCAAGCCCCACATTCCTCAGTGTTCAAATGCAATCCACAAGACTGAGATTTTGCTGTCTTCTAGGATTTTCTTTTCCAAGTCTAATTGCATCAGACTTCTTTCTTCCAGCTTCAGATAGATGGAATACTTTCATATCATGAACTATTTAAGAATGTCTGGACCCCATGTGCCAGATCTACTAAGGCACTGGGTACTACCACATATTTGAGGAACCTCTTTCTGGGAAGAAGTAGAGCTGACTGTAGTAACAGTACCTCTCATGTACATTTTGTTTCAGGAATTGTAAGAATTACACATAATTCCAGGTTCCATCACTCTTCTAATTTGTTTGGAGAAGCATTTGCTTGCAGAGCRAACGGAGGATGTTAAGAAAATTACTTTGCTCAGAGTCCTTTCTTACCAGTCACTGACATTATTAATATAATACTAGGGTTATGCCCAGAGTCTCTGATTAGAATCAGCACTACATTGTGCTAAGCCTTTCTAAAGATGTGCAAAGTTACAGTCCAATCATGTATCCAGTTTAAAGTTTCTTTGGAGGTCTTCTATTTTGTTGCAGTTGGGAGATGGAGCATGGGCAAATACAGTTTTTTTTTACTTCAAAATTGTGCATATCCTGCTTGCACAATCTCTTTGCTTCTGCCTAACAATGTCTAAACAAACTGACTGAAAAGGTGAGCGATAACAGTAAGGAGCAGGACATTCTGCAGAGATGTGGAAGCTCTGATTATTGACATCTGCTCAGTATTTTCAAAAAGTGAAGATGCTCTCTGCAGTTCCATTTTGTCTAGAGATGTTACACATAGAAAACTATTATAAAAGGTAAAGATGTGCTTATTTTGGCATGCTACAAAATCAGTTTTTCAATTTTTTCCTTTCTGGAGTAAAATTTTTTTAGTAAATGAGAAGTACTTTTTCTTTTTCAAAATGTTTTTCTCAAAATGAACTGAGAAAGATGTTCTAAATGAACTGGAAATAAGATGTTCCTTTTCAGCTTGTCTTGAGAGACAGCGTGGAAATTATATTCTTATAGAACAAAGTGTGATCAAGTTTGCCTAAAATGTGAGAAGGTGCAACATTTTTGTTTCACTTACCAATAAATGGATCCAGGGAAGTGCGAAATAGCTGTTTAAGCCAACTTTAGGACTTTGTTCCAAAGTCAGTAGAAAGATTCTTGTCAGTCTTAATAGGCTTTACATCAGGCCCTACACCGGGAGTTAAGAACATCTCATCTGTMGGCAGACTGTGGCCCACGCTATAATTTCCTCTTTCCATAGTCACTTTTTTTCCCATTGTTCCTGGATAGCATGGAGTGTGCTAACACATGATCTACCATGTATATCTGAAACGCTTATCTGACTCTGAACAGGGAAAATGGTCTCTTTACTACCTTCGGWAAGCAACTTTCAAATGCAATCATCTAATATAAGAATGACAGGTACTGAACTTTGACAAAAACAAATGTTTACCTACTCTTGCTTCAGYTTCAAAGCCTCCCTTTCAAAGCACAGAACTGCTGAGTCTTAAAATATTTCATTTACACTTAGGAATAYACAAATATAGGAATATACATGCAGTGAATATTAATATTAATGTACAGCTTTGATATATATTGCAATAAAGTTATATTACATTAGTCACTGCAGTTTCCAATTTCCAAATATATGAAAAAGTAACAAGTTGAGAAAAGAAAGCTTATTTTTTTATTTTCTAATTTATGTATTTACAGATAGGAAAAACAGGTGCTTATCTGCAGTTCCTCAGTATTTTGTCCAGAATGCTGATTAGACTGACAGAAGTGGATGTTTATGATGAGGAAGAGATCAACATTAGTAAGTTCTTGATATAAAAATATTTGCTTCTGGAGACTGTAGAAAAATTGTTATGTTAATTTGAACAATAACTTGCTGATACATTCTGCACTTTTCACCTTTGATTGCAATTAATTTACTTTATTGAAATATTTTTAGAAAAGTTTAGTGTCATCTGTAACTGACACTAAAGATTATTTTATTATTTTACTCATCATTTAGAGTTTAGTCTTCCTCTCAGTCAAAAAAACCACATACCTCTTTTTATTGGAAAGTCATCATCAGCATTTATGTATATTGTGTTATTCAGCCATTATTTTTGAGTTTAGAATTAGAATAAATTTTTGTGGTGATCTTTATTAAAAAAAAAACAAAACAGTGAAATTCTGACTGATTTAGACCATGAGGAGCAATGTACAATCTAAGTGCACAAGATCACAAACAGRAAAACTGTCCCTGCTCTCTAATAGCTAGTTTTAATCTAAACTTCTTTTATTTATAGTATATTTCTCACTCCACTTTTTTTCCAGATGTATTGCTGAGGCTCAGCCTGAGTAACTAAGGACTGATTTACATTTTGAAAAAAMAATCCAGAGCAATATTTTATGGGATGTATGTAATTCAGCACTAAAATGCTGGGTCATGGTTCTGGGCTACCTGCTCCTGGTGGACCTACTTGACAAGGGCAGTGGACCAGATGATCTCCAGGGCTGTTGAGAGTCCCAGGTGGATGCTACCTACATGCCATTTGGCTTGGTCATCTGCTGGCTAGAAGCCATTTAGCCATTAGAATTATAGAAGAAAAAATTATGCAAAGCAATAGGTATTGCAAAACTATCTACAGTGTGGACAGATTTTAAAATTGTAATTCCATGCATTTTTGTTTTTCAATAATATCATAGACATAAAAGAAGAATCTGATCAATACTACCATCAACCTGGAGATGTGTGGCCAGATCTGGAAACATTTAAGAAGATCCCTTTTGACTATACTATCCATGATCCAAAATATGAAGATGCAAGTCTGATTTGTACAAAGCTTCAGACTATAAACAGTGAAGGTTAGAATTTGAAATATCTGGAGTGATACACATATACTTATTTATTTRTTTTTAATGCGAGAATTCCATTGACTTGAAGGATCAGAGTGCAGCTATCAGAATTACATTTGATTAAGGCRTATTAAGAAAAGATTTGAAGTTGGTTCGATGAAACCTCAGAGTATGAGCCTTACAATTGTTTTATGGACTACTAAATAATTTGTTTTTCATTAAAAAGCTGTGATCTAACAAAAAGATGTGTGTATTTGAATGTTTTTATGTAGTGGCATTGTCCTGTTTTGTAKCAATGAAATGACTTATGTGGGTAAAGTTAATTTTGTACAAAAAAAGTATTTTTAGATTTGGGTTATAAGGGTAAGGTTCATCTGCACAGWTTTAGATTTTAGCATTATCAAGGTGTGATTCAGGCCTCTTGACTCCCTTAACAGTTCTTAATGAGAAATAAGCACTTCTAAATTATGTTTTTCTCTTTTTAAAGTAGACACTTAAAATAGTTCAGGTGAATTGTGGATTAGATGTTTCTGTTTCTTTCTGTGGGGTAGAAAAGGCATCAAGCTTACAGGCAGGCTGATAAGTGAAAATGTCTACAGTGAAATAGACCTCTGAATATGTTCCCATATATAAGTCAGCTKGACATATGCAAGCCCTTGGGACTGAATAGGATGTATCCAAGTGTGTTGAGGGAGCTGGCCAACATCGTTTTGAGGCTGCTGTCCTTAAAATGTGATGGCTATTGGAGGAGGTTCCTGCCGCTTTCCAAGAGGAGAAGAAGGAGGATCCATGAGGTTACAGCCTAGTCAGCCTGCCTCAGTTCTCAGAACAATTATGGGAAATACCCTCCTGTAAAACATGTCTAGGCACATGAAGGACAAGAAAGTGAYTGGAAACAGCTAGCTTGGATCTATCACAGGCAACTGGATTGTTTTTATGATGAGTTGACTGGCAATGTGGACAAAGGAAGAACAGTGGTTTTACCTTGACTTCTGCAAGGTTTTTGACCTAGTCTTTTATAATGACCTCATAGCTTAAAATGGAGGCACATGGTTTGACAGGCAGATTATAAGTGGGTGGGAAACCAGCTGGACCACTGAACTTGAAGTGTGATAATGAGTTGTACGAGATCCAACTGACAGCCTTTTAATCATGGCACTCCTCATGGGTTGATAGTGGGGTAAATGCTGTTTAAGACTCTCATTAACAGTCTGATCAAAGGGACAGAGTGTAATCTCGGCAAGTTCACAGGTAATACCAAATAGAGGGAATAGTCAATTCACTGGAAGGTAGCACTGCCATTCAGAGCCTTGACAGGCTGGAGAAATGGGCTGATGGGTTCCTCATGAAGAAGTTCAACAAAGGCAAAAGCAAAGTCTGCACTTGGGATAGAAMAACCTTTTGCAGCAGTGCAGGCTGGGGCCAACCATTTAGAAAGCAGCTTTGAGGAAGATGGCCTGCTGATCTTGGTGGACAACAATTTGAATATGACTCTTCAGTTCTCCTTTGAGCTGATGGCTTACTAGACTGAGTAAAAGTGTAGCCAGCAGCTGAAGGGAAGTGGTTATTCTTCTATAYTTGGCAGCTACAAGAGCACATCTGGAGTACTGTGTCAAGTTTGGGTTTTTCCAGTACAAAACATTGACGTATGGGAGTGAGTCCAGTGGATAGCCACCAAGATGGATAGAGGCCTGAAGCACATGATGTATAGAGAAAAACAGAGAGAATTAAGTTTGTTCAGCCTGGAAAAGTCTAGGGAGGGAAACATCTGATTGCTGTCTTTAACTTCCTCATGGAAGACTAGAGACAAATTATTAGAGGTGCACAGTGTAACCACAAGAAGCAACAGACACAGGCTGAAAAAWTGGAAATTACAATTAGAGAGTAGGAAGATATTTCCAGAATAAGAGTGGTCAGACCCTGGAGCAGGTCATTCAGAGAGGCTGTGGAAACTTCATCCTTGATGATTTTTGAAACTTGACAGGACAAGGCCATGAAAAACCTGATCTAATGCTGAAGTTGGCCTTGCTTTTTAGTGCAGCATTGACTAGATGACATACAAAAGTCCTTTCCAACCAAAATTAGATTCCCATTCAAAGGCTACATGGCACCTGTGAGAACGGGTTAGCAGCCTCAGTTCACTTCTGCATAGGTGGGTGTCCTTATCAGAGATATTGTCATTAAATCTCATCTTTTTTCAGTCTCCTGCAAAGGAGAGAGAGACTTTTTTTTTTTTTTTTTTTTTTTTTTTTTAAATGTGGATTTCTGCTAAATTGCAGCAACACTAAACTTGCCAAGCTCCTTTCACATAATCTATGGTGATGTCCTTTACAGGATAACAAATGTGTATCATGGCAAGTTTCGTCTGGAGACTTTTTTATGTTTTATTGCCTTTGCAAACATTCAGCCAGTAATAGCAGCAGCAACAGTGACAGTTACACTAATCTGGCTTTGCTTATACCTCACCTTTATCTAAAATCCATACAGAATTATCATAACTGTGAACTTACAGATGTTTTTCTGAACTCTCCTTTGCTGTACAAAGCAATTTATAAAACATACTATGTTCAGAATGAATTCATAGTTTGTTTTGCATGTGTTTAATTATGCCACCATTACTAGAAGTTTATTACAGTGGCAGAAATGGTTCCTCATAAGGGAATAAATTCTGCTCTTGAATATATGTTACATTTATGTTGCTTGTTTTTTAATAGACAGATCAATGAGCAGGAGACAGGAGGATATGTATACACAACGTCAAACAACTAGGATGAGATTGTCCAAGTATGCAGCATATAACACCTACCATCATTGTGAACAATGTCATCAGTATATGGGTTTCAATCCCAGGTACCAGGTAAAGTCTTCCAAATTACTCCTTTTCATGTCAGAAACCCAAGCACACACCACCCAAGCCCAGTTTTTGTACACTCACACTGTCTATAGTGGTTTACAAGTTGTATGTGTGTAATCTATACTTCCACAAAGAGTTGATTTACAAATTTTATGCTTTTTGAGGTTTGTCTCCCTTTATTAGACTGTAGATGTGAGGATTTGAGAGAACTGTTCCTTGCCTCACTTACACTAACTTATTCAGTGCTGTAATCACCATTCTACATGTATACTACCAGTGAAAACTGATTTCTCAATAAACTTTTCTCACTGGGACTTTTTAACATTTTTTTAACTTTTTTGATCTGAGTAATAGCAAGAGTTGCTAATTCTGATAATGGAGCAGTGCAGCATAAGAATTCTATATATAGTGTATAGATTGGTATTACTCAGAGTAATCCTGCACTTTCCTGCCTTAATAGGAATGTGAGGAAGATGCATTAGTAAGGCAAATACTGTAGCTTTTATGTGTGAAATAGTATTTCTAAGCAGAGTGGTCTACAAGTCTGGGTACCATCAGCAAGAAAAAAGACAAAAGACAAAACTATACTAATTGTTTCAAAAGAGAAAACAACATTTTTTTTTTCTTTAATATGTTCTTTAATATGAGGCCTAGGGAGATTCACTTAACACTTAGTGAATTGTGAGGTAAAATATACTGCAAACAGTGAGTAATTGTTCGTTTTAGTAATGTTGTTAATGAGTCTGAACTATGCGGAGACCTTGCAGGAAATAAATTTGACTATAACCACTGGAATTACCTTCTTTTTTTCTGTCTTCAGCTTTATGAGTCCACTCTGCATGCATTTGCCTTTTCCTATTCTATGCTGGGAGAGGAGATTCAGCTGCATTTTATCATTCCAAAGTCAAAGGAACATCATTTTGTCTTTAGCCAACCAGGAAGACAGTTGGAAAGCATGAGGTTACCACTAGTCACAGATAAGGTAGATGGATAATTATGTTTTCTGTCATACATGGAAGAGAAACAAGACCACTTTTAAAGCTTATTAAAAAGTTTACACTTCTGATCTTGCTGTCAGGAGATTATGAGGCACTAAGCCTGCATTTTCTCACAGAAAGGGAGACATGAAGCAAAACCATCAAGCCACCAATAAAATATTTCTTTTGCTCATTATCCAGAATGAACAGTTTATACATTCTTATCTGGGGTAAAAGTTCTTTAGATATGAGTTTAAGATACTAAAGTGAGAATGATTCAGCAATGAGCCTCAGAGATGTGGTTGTGCTCATCAGATAGTTCACTAAGAGGAAGCAATTTTTCACTGTAGAGGGAGGTGCCAGAATATCTATCTTATTCTGCAAAAATGCTCAAATGTTTTCCTATAAAAATAAGGCTTTCACAGAAACTTTTCTGTGGATTTAAGACTGTCTGAAGAATCACATGGCCCTTGTAGAAAACAGTTTGTAAGATCATCCATCTAAGCAGGCTATGCAATCTCTGATGTTGGYCTTACTTATAAGAGGCACAACCAAGTTGTGCCTGGTTCAGGTTACACTGTTTGAATTATTGGAGAAATTGATGGAAAAATAGTAAGCGGCAGYAATTCTATCTTGGAGAAAATAAGCTTACAAAAAGCAATTACTGCTGATACAACCCTCCAGTTTTATGTCCAGCTCAAGTTTGAAATGGGAGAGCCCAGGCAGCAACACAGCTGCATCTGCGCCATGTGAGGAAGGAACCTCCTGCTCATCCTCCCCCAATAAACTTGTGCTTGACTACATAGTTGGAGCTATGCCTCAGGTCCTTATGGATTCTTTTCCTGCTTCTGTCACTCTCCTGCTATGAGGCTTTGCCAAATCAATTTATTCTTCCTTTGCTTTGTTGTTTGTAAAAGAATAAATGTTTATCTACTATAAAAGGGTGCTTGCAAGTTTGAAAGGTGCTATGAGATATAAACCTGGATTATAAAGCTCTTATAAAACATTTTTCTCCATGCACTCTAAATTACCCTTCATAGGACTCCACTGCCATCAAAACCACCATGTTTTTCTTTGGCAGTTTTAAATCTGCTTAACTGCGAGGGCTTTAGAGAAATTCCGTAGAGCAGTACATCTCCATCCTGGATCCTTAACGGCCTTAGTAGAAACCAGACTGACAGCAGTTGCCCAGATTGGAACAATCCTGAACGTGTGTAGAAACAGGGTTCTGAGGAGCAACTAGGAGGCACCTAATGAGTTTAAAGGCATTCAGAGTATGATCTTACTTCATATAGACCTAAATCCTTTACAAGAGCTATCCTTGAGGTGCATGTGTACTTGGCAGGTCAGCGTTAGCTGTCCTATCCAGTCCACTGCATTCTTATCAGTCAATTAAATTTAGTGTCAGAACTTGCTTTTTTCCAACTCTTATAAAAATTACTTTTTTTGCTATTAAGCTGATTTAAAATGATTAAGTTTCTCCAGTGTCAGGGAATCTGATTTCTACTAAGGTACTTTGTCTGTTTTGTTTAAACATCATGTAGTTTAATATGAAAACTCATATTTTTGTTTCTTTATTTACAGAGTGAAGATTACATAAAAAGTCCTACTTTTACTCCCACTACTGGGCGTCATGAACATGGACTTTTCAATTTATATCATGCAATGGATGGGGCCAGTCATTTGCATGTTTTAGTTGTCAAGGAATATGAAATGGCCATATATAAGAAGTACTGGCCTAACCATATCATGCTTGTTCTTCCAAGCATTTTCAACAGTGCAGGAGTAGGTAAGTTTAACAAAATCTTACAGGTCTTTACAAATGCAGATGCACAACTTGGGCCTTTGAGGTATTATTCATCAGTGAAATGTAAATGTACACTTCATAGCTAGCATACATGATCTGGTGATTCGGACTGGCTTTGAAAACTCAGTGAGTCACAGTCTAAGATGCAATTACTTAGTCCAGAAACAGTCATCAAAAATGAACTACAAGAATTACACCCTAGAAATACTTACTCTCCTCTATCGACTCTAAAGGAAATGGAGGGTGATTAACTCAGAGTTACCTACTCTATTTCCTTGTGGAAATAGATATGTTGTATTTTCAGAATATCTATACTTCAGAAACTGCACTTTTTTCTTTTTAACAAAGATGAGATAATGACTGTGCTGTGAACCTTAAATATGCCATAATACCTAAAAATCACATCATAGCCATGCAGTTATTGGTGCTTAGTACTACAGACCATTAATCACCACAATAATGGAAGGACTCTTTCTTCCAGACACAGTGTGTACATACGGGCCTTCCATAGGTCCTGTGCCATAGCTCCTAACGCTATGTGGATATCTCAAGTTCCTCAAACGGCAGTAGGCACTTCTGTTGAGCCAACTGAGTTATGCTCATGCCTTTTGCTAGGGAAGGGTCCTAGAGCATCTCATGAAAATGGAACATCTGCAGTTGTGAGGCCAGAAGCTCACTAATGCAGTCTCAAATGTGTGTGAGAGTGAACAGAGGTGGGAAGAGATTAATTGGTATAGGCAGTGATGTACTGATTATTGGCATCTCTTGCATAGTTTCTGGTAATATGATTTCTGTGAAATATTCAGCACCCTGCGTTCACTGATGGAACAGTTTGTAGCCAGCAGTAGTGCCAAATATTCAGTGTAGATGATCAGGGGAAATTGATCCCATGGTATTTGATTGGTCAATCAACATCTGTAGATGTTTGCACTGAGAGATGCCAGTAAGGGCAAATATTTGTCAATCAGAAAAAAAAAAATCAGTTACTAAACTCTTAAGACACTAATAAATCTTTACCACAGAAGTCAAGCTTCATTTTGCATGTTTCCCGGTGGAGTCCTCTAAGTCACTTGTTTGGCAATTGACAGAAAAAATTGTCTCTGATATTAGGTATTAATGAAATCTTCAGAGTTATGARCTCCTGAATATTCCCTTCAAAAGGCTTTCAAGTTAGAAACAAATAATTTCTGCCCCCACTTTTCATCTTATGGTTTATGTCCTTGGTTTCAGGTGCTGCACACTTCCTGATAAAAGAGTTGTCTTATCATAACTTGGAGCTAGAACGAAATCGGCAGGAGGAGCTGGGGATTAAACCCCAGGATATCTGGCCCTTCATTGTCATTTCAGACGACTCCTGTGTTATGTGGAATGCGGTCGAAGTTGATTGTTCAGGAGATAGAAAGAGGTAAAATAGTGCAATGGAAGGACATACACTTTTTCAGTTGATTTCTTTTAAGCTTTCACTGCATATCAGTTTTAAAATGCCACATTTGAAATATTACAACTTTTACCCTGTACAAGTAGAGAATAGTGTTTGCCTAACGAGATAGTTTCCTTAGATATCTGCCTTTGCATAACATTGTGCAGTAACTGTTGTTCGTTCCTGTCCCCTTAGGATTTAAGCGCCTTACAGCCTTTGCTGTATAGCTTGACTCTGGTTCTGTAGATAATCCCTGATATACTGGGCAAACACTAGCACTCACATGTACATTTTTAACAGGATTTTTCAAAGGAAGCTAAAAGACATATCTTCAGATTGGGCTGCTAACTTTCTTTGGCTCTTTTGTCACTTCTAGTCTGTATGCCTYCTTTATAAGTTCCTCAAATCCTCAAACAAGTGTTGTTATTTTCATTACCTTATTACATTACTTATACTAAGTGTTTTTAGGAATTCCTGGAACAGTGCTAAGCTCAGTGATGTTGCTATGCAGGATTTATAGTAAACCTTCAAAGACAGATAAGCTTAATGAAAACTTCTAAATTTACAGAGTTTTARGATGGATTGGGAGGATGTTATACTTTGCATTCAAGTTATGACACAAAATGAGCAATTACCCCTGTGGCATTTGGAACATTACCYAGGTAACTTTGAAAGTTTACAGCCTTGAGTGACTATCTTGAAAGATCCAGACTGAGTTTTGAATCTATCATTTCAGTCCGCACMATTATGAACACTAGCTGATTTTTGATTTTGATTAGAATGAGAGGTGAGAAGTTGCAGTAAAGTAGGACAGTATTGAAGTTATCTTRCTGATACAGTTGCTTTGGACTGTAGAGAACTCCTGTTCAGTTGAGTAAAATTCTGATTATTCTCTCTATATTTTAAATTTAAAATATTTCCTAATTATTGTAGTGACTATACATGGACTGAAAGGAATGTTTCTTTGAAGCAAATTCTGCRACATATTGAAGCAACTCCTAATGTCACTCACTATGCCTTAATTGGTATGAGGAAATGGGCCAGTAAAACAAACAGTGCTGAGATCAAAGAACCATTCTCCTGTTGCCACGTGCATGATTTCATCATGCTGAATGTTGATCTGACACAGAATGTTCAGTACAATCAGAACAGGTAAGTGAATCACTAGTATCTTCCTATAGAAATAATGGACCAAAAMGGTTAGGTTTACAGCAGGTCTTGTTGGCTTTTTCAGGAGATTGTTAATGTGATGCAGACAGATTTTGGTTTTTTATTGATAGTTCAAATCCTTTCCTAATCACCACCAACTGAAAGAAGACATTGATCTCCATACTTCCAAATAAATCAGTCATATTTGAATCGTAGGGTAGATATACTCTGCAAYATACCCTGAAGTCCTGGTCCACCGGCTGTCTAGGCCGATACACCAAGTGGCCTTGCATAAACACTGTACTTTCCTCCCTGCACGCTCACCTGGACTTCCTTCCAAATGAAACCAGGGTGCATGGGTGAATGGTGCATAGCCAAGCCTTGTTCCGATATGGAACTGAGCTTATAGCTGGGTTTCCCCCGAGGAGCAGAACACTGGGGCGTACTGCATGTGTGCTTTTCAGCGTGGCCAAAACCAATCAGAAGAAAGGAATAAGCGAACCCTGTTAACATTGATGATTGTTTCTCACATTCAGCTGTCTTCGAATTCCCAATTTTTCATTTATTGTGCCACATAGGATAGTTCAGATTTTAATATTGCCACACAGTATCACTGCAGTTACCAGGACAGTACTCACTAGGTACATCATCTCACAGAAGTTCGTAGACCTGTGTGAAATAAACTGTGGTTTTGGTCCCATTTCTGAGGGACAAGCAATTACTGCAACAGAGTAAGGTACATGTCACTAGAGGTGGGATTCAGTTATCTAAAACCAGGCAGGTAGTGGCACTTTAGACACCTTAGGATATGCAATATCCACCTGGGACTGACAGGTATGACATGAGATCTAAAGGAGATCTAAAGGATCTAAACCTGCTCCCATCCATCTCCTTGTACAGAACTGTGCTCCCAGGCTGTCTACCTGTATTATCTTGTGAAGCAGTATGAGGGGCTAATGAAGAGAATGACAGTGTAATAAAGCAAAGTGGTATGAATACAGTCAGCAATGCTAAAATGCCAAGAACGCAAGGCCACACCACGCATTCCCTGCCCATGGGTCTAAATCATCAGTGGCTCACCATAATCCTGCAGGTGGTTTGCTGTTGAGTTTGGAAGTATTATATGACATGTCAAGCTTTAGGTGGTAAGGAGGAAAGATGCATTTAAAAAAACACAAAGAAACCAATAAGGATGAGAAATATCCATGTAAATAATACTGAGACCAAAGACAAAGTTTTCAAAACAGATAATTACATTTCAAGTATCTCATTGATGTCCATTGCTACAGTAATTGGTAAGCTCTCTAAAGTCCAAACCCTGGATCTTAACCCAATGGTTCTACAATATCATCCAATTCACTTTGTAATATCTACATTCAGAATAGAGAATTGAGTCTGAATTTGCCAAAGGCCAAATACCAAGGTGTTTTAATGTAGCCAGTTTTACAAGTTTAACTTTTATTCTGTTCCATCTTATTTTTTAAAATGAATCAAGTTTAGCTCAGGCATGATTTGCCTCATTCTGCTGTGTTTATTCCTATGTCTCAGCAGTTCTGTTGTATTAAGAAATGACTCTGTCTTCAAAAAGTTTCGTCTGTGATGTAAGCTGAAATTATTTCTGTAGAGAAATATTGAAAAGATTCCTGGATATTTGTATTCTAAGAGAAAAGTGAGTAGTCAGAAACTTCTGTGCATTTGACAAATCAAATGTGGGGCCTCGTACGTGTCCTTGCAAGTCAAAGGAAGTAATTTCATTGACCATATTTGGGGTAGTCAGATGACTAGCTATGTGGTGGCAACTGGTTCGGGGGCAATATATTTTGACACCTGACCATCTCTCTGTCATTTCTCTGGTGTTGGTCAAAGATCCCAAGTTTTGTACTTGTCAGTGTGTAATAAGAAACATTGCTCTGAATAGCTATGGTTTTGTTCTTCCAGATTTACCTGTGATGATGTTGACTTCAACTTGCGTGTCCACAGTGCTGGCCTTCTCATCTGTCGGTTCAATCACTTCAGTGTCATGAAAAAGCAAATCGCAGTAGGAGGACAGAGATCCTTCCATGTTAAGTCTAAGGTGGGAACTGAGAATTCTGCTTCATTGTTGTTAAATTTCTGGTTGGCTCTGAACTCTGTAACACGGAGAGCTGAGGTATTATGGTGCACATCCAGTTGCCAGTAATAGGGTATGTCTGCCATGTTTTGTTTCTTTTTTTTCCTGAAATCCACAATATTCTTGGTATAAAGAATCATTTAACTTTAATCTTTTTCCTGTAAAATTGTTGGAACTGTATAATGTGGTGTTTTTTCTTTTTCTTTTTTTTTTTTTCCCCCAAGCTTGGTAACCATTCGCTATGAGTTTTTATTTATAGCTAGTGATTTGCTCATCTTTATGCCATTTCATATTCAGGAGAACTTTGTGTTCAAAGCAGAAACCTCAAACACTCTATAAATACCAATATAATTCCATGAACATCTGAAACTTTTTTGGTAGTAGCTATTTTTTTTTTTTTTTTCCCCAAGCTTGGTAACCATTCGCTATGAGTTTTTATTTATAGCTAGTGATTTGCTCATCTTTATGCCATTTCATATTCAGGAGAACTTTGTGTTCAAAGCAGAAACCTCAAACACTCTATAAATACCAATATAATTCCATGAACATCTGAAACTTTTTTGGTAGTAGCTATTTGGCTGAATAATTTTACTTCTTGTATAGATCTTGGATTTGTAATATAGAGACGTGTTTTGTACAAACCAAAATTCAGATAATTAGGATTTGATAGATCAGGATTGATCTGTACCACAAATATTTTTTCCTCATAGGTGTCTGACACTCCAGTTTCAATCTCACCTGCTCAGTACATTTGTGCTCCTGACAGCAAGCATACCTTCTTGGCAGCACCTGCTCAATTGCTCCTTGAAAAATACCTCCAGTATCACAGCCATCGATTCTTCCCTCTCTCATTGAAGAATTATAGCCATCCAGTGCTATCTGTGGACTGTTACCTTAACTTAGGACCACAGGTACTGAATGAAATAATCTTCAAGCAGTTCTAGGAAACACATCRCCTACATTTTGGATCAATTTTCTGATGCATTCCTTCACAATAGTTATATAGCCTTCAAAAAAGCAAATATTAGATCACTATAATGTTGAAATTAATTAATTTMCAAGACTCATATGGATATTGATTATTTGAGGCTACAAATAAAGTACACAAAGAATGATACCGTAGTTGTCATAAATACTAATATAAACCAGGGATGGTATTAGATTCTGAATTAACAATGCATTAGAAGAACACATTTTTCTTTAAGGACTGTTTCCTTAATCTGTTATAATTTGGCCCTTTCTAGAGCAAATTTCTCCCATAAATTGTTTTACAAATACTAGCTAGTCCTTAGAAAGCACTTTAAAATACAAATGTCAGTTTGCTTTTGGCTGATAAGCTGATGAAGAGAAGTAAATGCCAAGACACACAGTCAAACTGAGAGAAGCCAAGATTAGAATTTAAGAGCTCTTGGCTTTCACTAATCCTTTCAGATCTAAACCCAGAGTCATATTTAAATTCAAATGCAGGTCAGATAGAAGTGTGACATTAAGGCGGTGGTGTTTGAGAAAGAGGAATTTTTTTTTCCCTTCCCACCTAAATTGAATATTAAATGAAATTCAAACTTATTGGACTTATTGATTAACTTAACTTCTTTACTAAAATAATTGTGCAATGGCCTTCTCATCTCTGCTGCTCCCAGAACATTTTTAACATATCTTTTAATTTCCTTTCTGTCTGAGCTCTTATAGGTCTAAATTCCCATCATGCTTACATAAACAAACTCTATGGAGGGGGCATCATTCTCTTACTTTCTTCATCCATTACATCCTTTCAGCTCTAATCCATTCAGAACATGAAATGAGTTCAATTCAGTTCTTTAATTGTTACATGAGCTGGAATATGGTAAAACAGGATTGGAGGAATATGCATCCTGGACCACAATCTCAACTGCTGTGAGTCAGCCTTGCTCTATTGAATCATGATGACTTATGCTAGCTGGGGATCTGCCTCAACTGTGTAGTACAGTGGCACTTTGGAAACAAAGCCTTGTATGGAAGGTAGACTGCTTAATCTGAAATTTATAAGTGCTTAAAAAAGTGCTATAAAAATTCCTTGTTCCTAGTGGGTTTGAGGAATAGCCACAGAAATAAAGTAAGTAGAGTGCAGGAAACCTCATACATTGATGCATGCTCACAACTACTGACTTGAGTAATTCTACTCTGGTGTAAATGAAATTAGACATTTTTAAATGGTTCTTTTTAGRTAAGACTGTGCAGTTACTATATTTATTCTTGTGTATATAAACTCTTGTGCTAGGCATGTCACAGAGTTATAGGTGTGAGCTACTGTAGATTTCAAACCTTATCATATCTAAACCTGATAATAATAATAGTGATAGTAGTGATGACTAATATATAGTTATGAACACTGCTCTCTTAATTAGTAGAGGGATATTTAGAAAGGAACAGTACAGATCACAACAGCTGGAGCTGGAAAGCTGAATTTGAATCAGGTACAAATACCGAGAGCTTGATGTGAAGCCCCAGCTAGTACTTTTGTATAGAAACCTGAAGATGATTTTTTTTTTCTCCTTTACCAACCAGATTGCAGTTTGCTATGTGAGTTCCCGACCTCACTCTCTGAACATTAGTTCCTCTGGTCTGACATTCAGTGGTCTCCTGCTGTACCTCTGTGACTCCTTCGTTGTAGCTAGCTTTTTGAAGAAGTTTCATTTTCTTAAAGGTGAGCTATAGTTTTATTATAGAGAATTGACTTAGGCTGTGGCAGCCAGCAACCCAAGGAGAGGACTTTTTTTGGTTGTTATCTGTGTATAAATAAATAAATACACACACACACACACACACACAGAGTGTATGTATTTGTATTTGTTTTTTGTATGTTTTGTTTGTTCCACACTCCTTTGATGTTGGATTATGCTGGGTCTGCACTGTTGTAAGTTGCTATATAATAATGCTCCAAGTTCTGCAGGTTTCCAAGTGGTTAGGCAATGTTGGGTCATTATGCCCAGTGTATACGCCTTACTCCTTACCTTATGTTTGGAAACTAGGTATTTAGCTTTATGCATGAAGTGTTGCTCATTGTGCTCTTGCAGGTAATGTTTTCTAATTTTCAAAGAAAATGCACGATGGACAAGATTCCATCAAAATCTTTTTACTATCTCTGGGAATAAAAGGTCAATATTTATTCCCAATAACTAGTTTCTCCAGGTAGTCCTGATGTAGGGTCGGTGGTCAGCCCTGGAAACAACGAATGCATGTGCATAGCAGGAGGTCACACTGCAAGCTTCTCTCAGATCGTTCTCCCACCATCCTAGGTGTGCGCTGCTCTAAGGATTTGTTTTAGTCACAGCCATAAATGTCACCGGAATAGACATACCTTTGCAAATGCCTTATTGAAACAGGTAGATTTGTTATAAAATGCTGTTTTCTTTGTTGCAATTAATATAGTTTCATGCAGATAGGTATAGCAAAGTACAAATTAGGATTTGAACAGATTTCACCTGCTCAAGCTAGTGGAGCCACAAGAGTGCCAGGGTCTATTCTCATTCTGGAGCAATTTCCATTTTTTAGCCAGCCTATGGCTTTTCTGACAAAGCTATTAGAGTAATTGCAGTTGAAAGCAGTGCTTTTGTGCTGCATTTTTTTCCCCAGGTGAGTGATCAGAGGCCATCAGTTTCATTTTGCGTAAACCAGTAGATTTTTATAATGTGTAACACAAAGTGTATTTGGGATTTGSTCTTCTGCCTTTGTAGTATACTTGACCTTCTAACCAGCATTAAACAAGCACAATGTGACTTTCTCTCTTGTTTCTTTTTATTATAGCCTGAGCTCTTTCTGTCTTGGGCATTTCCTCCTACCTTACCATCTCTCTTTCAGAGTATTGAATGATGGCAAGTTAATTATTTCACCTAATTAAGCACTTTTTTCACAAGCCAGGAAATTATGCAGGCAAGTTAAAATGTTATCAACCTGCCATTCACATGAAACAGTTACATGTTTTAGATATTGCTTATTAAAACATGATATTACTTACTTCAGCATTCTGGACTCAGCCATGTTCACGTTCATACAGATGTGGTTCTTCTTTGGTAGCACATTAGCTTACCAATCACAAAAGTGCTTAAGTTTGTGACTGGTTTTAAGGACATATTTAGACCACTTCTGGTCAGCAAAGCACACAGAGCTCAATCAGACATCCTGGTGACCAGCTTGTGGCTTGAGTGCTTTGCTGAGTGAAGGTTTAATTCAACTATGTAATGATCAATATGGTTATAACTGCAATGGATGTAGGGCTTTATCTTGTTTTCTGTTAGGATTCATCACCACCTCCTTAGATCTACCAAACAGATTCACCCTTCCTCATTTCAAAGGGTGAGGAGTGTGTTGTTAATCTTGCTAACTAAATAAATACTAGATACTTAAGGTTAGGCAAGAAGACCTTGGTAAAAAAGAGTTGAATGTAGCTCTCCTAAGTCACGTGTGAGTGCCTTAATTTTATCTCCAGCGTTGCTCTAACTCCTGTTTTTATCTGGTGGAAGTTCTACATGCTAAGAACCGGGGGGGATCTTGTTGGTTTGGAGAACAAAGGTGATATTCACACATTTTTTTTTTCTGTTTTTTTACTGTTTGCTTAGGTGCCACCCTGTGTGTTATTTGTCAAGATCGCAATTCTCTTCGCCAGACTGTTGTCCGGCTAGAGCTGGAAGATGAATGGCAATTCCGACTGAGGGATGAATTTCAGACTGCCAATGCCAAAGAGGACAGACCACTTTTCTTCCTGACTGGACGACATATTTAACAGAAAGCAGACACATTTCCTGAGAAACTAGAAAAAAGGAGTCTAATTGTTAGCAGCTCAAAAAAAGACCTTTGAGAGGTTCTGCTTTCTGAACAGAAACAGGACAGCTTTCCATGGTTTATTAGAATTATATTTAATCAGTCAGTTTGTGCTTATATTTCCAAACACTGGAAGTGACTTTTCTATCTAATTGTCTGAAGGAAGCAATTCTTGATTCCTGGAAGAGAGGCAGAAACTTATTGGAAATTATTTTGGATCAGAAGAGAGATCAATAAACATACTTCTCTTGTGAAAACAAAGAGCACACACAAGTTTATAAGTAAGAGTTTTAGAAAACTTTTTGTACATTCTAGAAATAGTAAATGTAAATTTAGGAGCAGATTTTGTTTTATACAAGTCTTATTTATCTAACAGTTGGCACAAGATGACAGAAATTATTACAGTCTAGCAGTATACTGCTACTGATTGATCCCGTTGGGCTTTTTATGTGAAGGTATGTAAAGTATATTTCTTATATGATGAGAGCTGAGTTGGAACCTTAATTTTTGGARCAGGTGCCACACTGCATAATTTACCATTCAGGAATCTTGTGAWGGGATTTTATTTATATGTCCAGTTTCCTTAGCATAAGGAAGAGAGTCAAAAAAGTAGACGTAAAAATGAGATCTGAACATTTAAGCCCRCAAATGAAAATTTTGGGGACAAATWAAGAAACTAAATGGTGRGACTGTCCTGCAAGTGGCCTACTACATCTAATACACTGGTGTTTTTGGCTGCTGATTAAATTGTTGCACTGGCTGCAAACCTCAAGCAGGGCCCATGCAGTCAAGACAGCAGTTGARATGGTTCTGAAGCCCTCCCCAAATATGCCTTCTGGGGCTGTTTTCTTGCCACGATGCTTCAAAAAAGCAAGAAGTTGAGACTACAACTTTGAGGAATGTAGGTCGAAATCTAAAAACATGTTCTAGAAGTGCTCCGGGCAGCACAGTATTTTGTACAGTGAGCTGTTAAATGTAGAGTTTATCCCTGTTTAGGTTTATTGAAATATTCTCTGAGTTGCAAACTTCATGCTTGTTTTATAGACTCAGTGTTACTTTCAGTCAGAGCTGGCCATGCTATCCAGGTGCAGGAGGCATGGTTCAAGATATTGCCAGAAGGCTTCTAATATACGGCAGGCCTTTCTGGCTGGATACACCAATGATAAGATCATATTTTATGCAGATAAGACACTGATAGGTGGCTGAAAGCATTACAATATTGGCTTTGTGATGGAAACATGAATATGACTGTGCCAAAGAGCTGATTTAGGTTCATTTTCAGGGAAAAAGTAAGTTCAATAAGTATGAGAGACTTAGATTTCTATTTTCAGAATTACTTTGCTGTAAATCAGTGTGCTTTTATAGTTCATTGTTCATGTTTCAGAGTGAGAATTCTCTTTGTTTAAGTTTTGGGAAGGAAGGAGGGAGTTGCCCTGTGTAAATAATATCACCTGTGCAGTTTTCAACAGCTGGTTAGCTAATTTAAGCTTTTTTAAAGGAATGCAACATTCATGTTTAATCCATCCTTTATAAATAAAGTTCATACTGCATGGACATCTGTGTTTTTGACATACAGCAAAGTTGAGCACACTTTGGTAGGGGAAAAAGTGTTGGATGAAAGGAGCGAGTATGATTAAGGAATGCCCTGAACAGGTCGAGGGGAAATAACAGTACTGCTTAATAGCGTAATGTATACTGCAGTCTCAAAAATATAACACTGTTTAGAAGAATGCAGGATTAAAGACATAGGGATTAAATCTCCCTTTCTGTTACCAAATAATTTTCACTAAGTATTTTAGCTCTGTCTTTAAATATGCATTTTCTACAAGAATCATCCTATAAACTGAAAAAACACCAGATCTATTTGTTGCATTAAAAGCAAGAACTTGGTCAGTTCTATTTTCATAAATGCTAGCTTTGCACGGTGATATTTCTTTGACTGTTAGCCGTAATTTTTAGAATTGCCTTCAGTGGAAATATAGGGCAGACTTTTAGAAAAGGAAGTGGTAGAGAAAAGAAGTACTGTTCAGCATATCTGTAAATAATTTCATTATTTTCTATCACTGTTTGTAAATATCTAGTTTGACTGCTGAGATACTAGCAAAGCAGACAGAAATAACCACAAGTCACAGGAAGCAATGTGTGTTTCCCAGCAATATTTCAAACACACCACTGTGTTGGGAAAATCAATTTGTCTTTTCAGCCTAAGCCCACGTATCTCCCCATAAACTCACYGACCAATATGTGTTACAGCACTTCTCCAGGCAGTACGCTGATAACATTTACCAGTGCGGCTACCAAGGTTCTTCCACCCTGCCTGATACTGTGTAGGCTTCCTACCATTTCATGGGGTTGCTCCACCATGCAGCCTCTTCTGTCCCAGGTATTGTAGTTGTGCTCAGCTCTACTAGCCCTGGCCAGATCTTTTGCAATGATCACAAGCTCGGAGCTTTCAGCTAAATATCTGTGAGATGAAAAAAAAAAGAAAAAAAGCATCTTCCTGTTGTTCCTTTTCTTTCTTTCTTTCTTTTTTGGAGAACAATTCACTGTACTTGATAGCATGGTTGCTGGTATTCAGGCAGTCTAGAGTCTACAGTTGGATGTGAGCAGATCATTTATTGTCAGAAACACAGAGGTAACTGTTAAACTATTCTGCAAGAAAATTCTGAAACTAATATATTAAAAATACTTATAAAAGGCTTTGACATGCTCAGGCAGAAGTATAATGAAAATGMAAAATACATAGCTTTAAAATTTCCTGGCTGGACACAATCACATCTCCTGTAATTAAATCATTACAAAATTTTGGAATTTCAGCAGCTAAAGAAAATGGCCTACTTAAAACATACAGTAACTTGAATTGCTCCATATACAGAACAAATGACCTGGGAAATACCTTAGAAGTAATTATAGCAAGACATATTCAGTTTATTGCTGCTATGAGGCTATACTTTAGCATTCTTAATCCAAAACTGTTCTCATGTGTCAAACCACATCACTATATTAGATGGAAACAATAAATCCTCATTTGAAGGATCACTAAAAGACATCTGCTTCAACATATTCATTATATCAGTTCACCTCTATGTTTCTCAGTTGTTATCCTAAAAATTGAGGCCAAAKAATATAATAATTTTAAAGAATAACTTTATACTTCCCTTGCTCACATAAAATTGTAGTTTTTCTGCAGAAGGTGTGTGGATGAGTTCTATAGCAATGCCTGATATTAATATGACTTTTTTTTTTATGAATTGCTATTAAGTGATTGACAGTAGAACAACAAATATAATAAAAATGATTGCATAGTTATATTTAAGTAAACAAAGATAAGTTCATTTTTTGAGAAYTGCCCTGCTTTTAAAGATACTTTAGTATTTATACGCCAACATCAGAGGCCTGGGAATTCATGAGTCTTTGTTCTGCTGCATTTTGGATGGGAGACAATATTTGCAACACAGAGGCCCTCTCGTGGTACTCATTTTGAGAGCAAACTTAATACCAGGTGTAGCTTGTGCCTGGGTGCTGCTGCATACAGTCTGCTTGGCCTAGAACAGTCTGTTTGGAAGAGACTCCGAAGCCCGAGTAAGCAGCAGCCTGTGCTTAGCCTGCAGCCTCTGTGCTTCGGGAGTCTTCGGGATTCAGAGCATACAGGGCTCCCTGCTCCGGGAGCTGTATGCTTTGGGAAGGGATGATGTGGGATGTTCTTTGTCCTTTCTCTCTCTGAGAGACAGTGGAAGATCACCACTTAAATTTAATGAAAAGGTAGAAAAGTTTACGAATGTTATTCTAAGAAAGACAAAGTTTATATTAACTTTATAAAATCGAGTCCTGTGCAGAAGGCCAATGCACCATTTATTTTGCAGAGATTTAAGATGTTTAGTAACAGACAGTAGATTTCAAGTATTGATCCCTGAAACTTTACAAAAATTATCTAAGAAAACTTCAGGGAGTAAACACTGCAAGAAAACCCAGGGCATGGAAAAACCTTTAATTAAAGAGCATCTTTGTTCACTTTTTCAAAATACTCCCTTCTATAGCCTGCTTTCTCTGAAGCATTATCTTCTTGATTTTTCCCAGGGGAAATTCAGCTCTTTGATTCCCCTTAAGCTCTCAGTGTTTCTACTCTTTTCCCTCAAAATAAATTGAACTTTTTTTTTTCTATTTAAAAAGAATCAAAGAAGTCCTTAATCTCATTTTTCTTTCATGTAGGCTCTACCTTCTCTAATGCYTTCTGTGCTTGCTGATTTAGTCATCCACTATTATCACCTGCAGATAGTATTGTTAGCATGTTCTGTGTTGTATGTCAGAGGGTGAAGTATTTTATGATGCAGCTTCCACAAAAGACAGTATCCAAATATAGAGAAGGTCACTGGGAAGGTGACATTATTTCCCTTCTATCATCTTCTCTACACTGTCAAGCCACTCCTCACAAGTACTTAAGCCCTAATGTCTGGTGTTTGAATAGCATGGAGATTACAGATGATCTGAGCACTGCAGGATGAGAGGTAYTTCATCCTTCTTCCCTCATAAGTGCCTCCTGTTGCAATAGGGAACGTACAGATCTTGGCTCTCACTCTCTATGCCTAAAAGCAGCTGCTGAACATTGATTTAGAGAGGGCTGCTTTTAACTCAAAGTTATCTGCAATACTCTGGTGCGTGATATGCACCCATACATAGAGAGGGACAGGTAGAAGTCAGATAAGCAGCCTGAAGGAAGGGTTGGGGGAGAGATACATAAGGTGGAAAATGGGCAGCAGAGGACGTGGGGGGCTATGAATGCAAACGGCAGCACAGGAGATGTCAGGAGGCAAGTGGGCTCCTGGCTGTGGTGGGAGATGTTTGCAGGAGCGTGAGGCCCCTGGGCAGGGACTGTGCCAGTGTGACAGCATCAAGGTCCCTGGTGGGGAGGATGCAAGTGCTGGCATGAGTGCCCCACTGAACAGGTCCTACCCATCTGCTGGAGGGCCCTGGCTGCTGGCCCAGCTCTGCTGGCTGTGGGGCTGGGGACAGGGGCAGAAAGACTCCCCTCCTTCCCAGGGTCTGGGCATGGTGTTCCCCAACTGCTGCTGTGGGGCCTGCAGCTGAAATGACTGGGCTGGAGCTGTATCTCAGAGCAGTCGTGGACTGCAACAGCCTTAAAGACTGACCTCCTGCTTGCATCTGCATGCCATGCCACCGCTCGCCCAGTGAGYGCAATCGCAGGCACAGACACCCACTACAAAGCCTGTCTTCACTCTATGCACAACCCATGCTCGTTCTGCCACCCGAGTCATCCCCTCAGCAAAACACCCTCCTTCCTCCCACACTGCCCCCACAYCCTACCTGCATGGCTCTGGGGCCACTGGCACTGCCAATGCAGTAGAGAAAAGCAAAGACTTGCTCATGTGTTTAATCTTTTTATACCTCGTCTTACTAGTTCATCAACATCATTCTCACTGCTATGGTGGTTGTGCAACATTAAATGAAATCCATATTATTATTTCCTTTTTCCTACTTGCTTAAGGACCCAGCTCTTTGAAGAAAAGTAAAATTGGTCAAGTACATCCTCCTCCTGTTGACTTCCTTCCACCCCTTGTCCCTGATCTAGTTTTCACCTGAAGAAATACTCCACGGTCCTTGGTCATTTGCAAATGCTTTTATAGCATTTCCAGTCCTGTTTTGGGAGGAAATAACCACATGTGGGTCTGAAGGACAGCACTCAGGGAGGTTTTAGGCATTACGCCAGTTCCTGAGACTGCCCATTGCTGACATATTATTCAGGAACAGCGTGATGGTACATCGTTAGTCRTATCACTCAGATATGACAGTGGGACCTCTGCTCAGTGAGGAAAAACTTTGAAATCTGTTACYGCAGTTTTAAGAAAAGCTGCTTCATATGCTGATGCAGTGTTGATGAACATTCACAATGAARCTGAAACACTTGATTTAGATTTACATAATATACACCGAGGAGAATTTCTTTGAACATAAACTTTGAAYACAGTGAGAGCAGCCTTCTGACAAAGTGTGTGCCTTTAAAAAACAAATAAGTAAAAAAAGCTGAGAAGCTATAGAAAAGAATTGTTTTAGTGGCTTTGTTAACAATAACTTCTAGTGTTACTTTTGCTTAGAAACAACAGGACTGATATGAAAGTGGATTTTTATTTGTTAAAACCTACTGGGATGCAGTAACAGTTTGGAGAACAGTTGTTGGATCAGAGGGTATTGCAATAACCATCGGGTTAATTCTGTACCATATGATGCCTGTGCAGGAGATCGTTTTGCTGGGTAATCAGTCACAGAGTTTAGAACCTCTCTTTGGTGATGGGGCCTTTTTTTTCCTATTTGAACTTAGATTATTGCTGTAAATACTGTTGGTTTATCAGCCATGTGGTTTATCAGCTGTGGCTGGGCAGGAACCACAGGCGTCAGTGCTGCCTGGCACCCTGGGTGCTACCGTGGGGCTCAGTGCAGTACCAGGGCTCTTCTGTTCTGTGCCCAAAGCCACCACGTGGAGATCAAAGGTGCCTCTTCCTGCTCCCTCTGGTGTGCAAGGTCTCTGAGCCAGAGGAAGGCCATGACATCCACTGGCACATGAGAAACCTCCCTAGCTAAGGGGGATGATGGAGAGAAAACGARTTTATCTGCCGGCTGTGCATTGTGTCTGCCGTGACCAGCATCAGAAACACTGGTCTGGAGACTTTGTCWAGTGTTGCATCTACAGAGAGATGCAAGTTCTGTAGATGCAAAGCAAGGGGGTGGTTRCAGCTTAGCAGCTGTTTAAGATAGATTTTATTCCTGCTTTCTTAACCTTGCCCTGTTTCATGTGCCAAGGTGCTATAAGTTGCTACRGGCATTTATGAGACAGAAACCTCTTCGAAAAGGAGACAGAGAGGTGCAGTTTTATGGGCTTTATCCACAGCAAGTCTGGTAATGTGAAAGCGCTGGTGAAAATTAAACTATTTTAAATGATTGACTCTATCTAAGTACAGTTGTCCRGTAATTGTATTTAAAAATATCTTAAATTAATGTTTAAGTTGAACWATTATTCTATTATTAATAAGAAAATATAATCTTACCAGATTAGAAAATAAAGTTCATATCAAGGCTACCAATGGTTTGATACCATTAGCTATCAAAATAGCTAATATTGCTATTTTTAAATATTCTGAGATGAGTACAAACRTTTTTCTCCCTGTCATGACAGAGCACTTACAAATGTTGCTTGTAAAAAGAAATTGGCACCTATTTAGCCTCTGTCATTGTGCAATGAAATCATTAGGCATTATTTAGAACTGATATAACGATTTTTGTATACACTGCATAACTATCCTGTGAGACATATTACTACAAGATCTCACACAGGCTAAGAGCTGTGTAGGAGTCCAAAAAAAGGTGGTTAAGCTTATATGAAYGGTAAGCCCCCTGGTTCAAATCATACTGATGATACTTAGAATATCTACTGTGAATTTTGGGTCAGCTCCAGTGTTCCACGTGCGTATTTGGTTAAAAACAGTAACTCTGGAAGTAGCAAAGGGAAGAGAGTGAGGGAAAAGCAAGTGGGATGCAAGGCTGAGAGGYAGCACTACAGGAGACTTTTGGGGGCTCTGCAGCAGGGGAGAGAGGAAGAGGAGCAGGTGGTGGGAATGGGACACCTGGGAAATGCTTAGGCCCTAATTATGAAAATTAGGGAGAAAGTTCTCTTTATATCTGTTTTTTATTTCATTCCTGGATGTCTTGATTGGAGGTTTCTGGTGTTGGCCACCACTGGACACAGAGAGACACCAGACTGTCAGAGCAGTGGTCTGGGTATAGCAATTGTTGGCTTTATACATGGGGCAGCAGACATGCTCCTGGTTGGCAGGTGCTTCCTGGTGAAAGCAGAAAGGTCCCAAGGGTTGAAATGCAGAAATACAGTGTGCTGACAAAGATGTACAACCACTTCTTGAAGAAGTATATAGATAAATATTAGGTAAAGTATTAGATAAAGATGGTTTAACCTTATTTTCTGAAAGAATATTCTGCTTATCCATCACTATATGAAAGCAAATTTAACAGAAGAAATTGGATGGTACGATGGAAAATTACTCCAACAAACACTGGTTCTTATTTTTTAAGTTTAGTGAACTGAGCTTTCAGCAGAAGCAGGAATGCCACTGAAATGCAGTAGACGTATAATTTCCCTGTTCAACAGCAGAGGAGAATGGTATTGAATTTCTTTCTCTGCACTTCTTTCAGGAAGAAAGCACGATGTTTCAGAGAGCTAATAAATGGGTTTCTGTGCTTACAGTCTTAGCATTTTCGGTACAGCAAAAACAAGTAACTTGAGCATCTTCATCTGGGTAATGTAAGTGCTGTGCTGTTATCTCTTGGAAGTGTTAGCTTACAATTTTAAAGTGACTTGGCTCTTTGGCCATTGCAGAGCCTGAGTTTCTAATGTGAGAGTCTGAACAAGCAGCATTTTTCTGAGAACTTGGTCTCTTCCGTACGCCTTCCAAGTCAATACCCTGCGGTGARTTATCCATCAGGTGGGAAGTCCAGCAGAGACTGGTATTAGTACGCCAAAGTAAAAAGACTTGAGGAGCCAGGAGCAGTGTGGAGCCGGCACCAGGAGCGTGCCTGCCCCAGCGGCTGGGGCGGAGGGAGCCGCTGCCCCCGTCCAGCTCTGCGACGGCGGCATCCGGGCRCTGCTGCTCGCAGCCCGCGTGCTCTGGAACACGGGCTGACCCTTGCCATGCTAGAGATTTG
The DNA here is from genome assembly GCF_003343005.1 of Rhea americana. NCBI lineage: Eukaryota > Metazoa > Chordata > Aves > Rheiformes > Rheidae > Rhea > Rhea americana. The sequence continues at coordinate 1,780,499 of NW_028185694.1, read as the reverse complement.
TTTGCAAAATTTTATTTTCCATTGTTTAATTATTTTCCTACTTAATGTGCACATAAGTTAATGTTAAAAAGCAAGCTTAGTTRTGTTCATTTGATAATCATTATCAGTCAATAGCTAATGTTAGAAGCTTCCTGCAACAGCTTGCTATAAATAGCACTTTTCGTTATATAACTCAGTGGAAAGATTACGCAGGCTTTGCCTGAAGCAGCAGATGTATCAGCAGGGTTCACTTTTTCTGATCACAATTTTATTTCACCAGGCTACTGTACCTGGATGCCTCACATGCAGAGAAATTAATAAAATTCAAGCCAGCCGGGTATCTCGCTTGCATAGCAAAGCATAACACAGCTGAGACTCACTGCTGAGTTCAACAGCGGAGCCTCCTCTGGGCCTGCGCTGGGACACAAAACTGTCATTCATTTCAGTTGCTAGAAGTGATTTTGAAACCCTAAATTCTGCAGTCCTCCTTTAGAGAAGCAGAAGTCTCTCAGGTAGCAGCGACAAGTTTGTCTGAAGTTACATAGGATGAGATTTATAATAATTTTATTCTACCTTCTGCTACATAATTATAAGGAAACGCAAGGCCAAAAGAAACAAACAAAAGAGGAAACAGCCTTCTTTTGGGCTCTTTGCTGTAAGAGCAGAAAAGGGGTGCCGCCTTCGCGCACACAGTCCTGTGGCTGTGCAGAAAGGCAGGATTAGATTGTGGCATGAAGAACCTCTCTGAAAACAAAACAAACACATTAAAATCCATGCTTAATATGATTAGTGACAGTAATAAAATGTTGACAGAGTGAAAATTCCTTAAATTCTGTTCATAGTACTTGTAGCTAGGCAAATCGTCTGACCATAAAATCTCCTATGAAATTAAGAAGGAAACCAACTGCTTGGAAGTTAATTTGTGTTTGTCAAGCTCTAATTTTTCACTGAAGCTTATGACTTAGCGAGGATACTTGAGGAGTCAGTTGCAAGGAAAGTGTGCGCTGCTTTACTGAGCTCATGTTTCTTGCTCCAACTGTAGTTCCAAGAATTTCAGCAGGTAAAATTAGCAGGCAAACACGATCACTGGCAAATTATATTCTCTGGAGCTTTGTTGTCAACAGCTAAAACCCAAAGGCAGCATTTTTGTATATGGCCCAAGCCAAGACTGATTTTAACAGCATATGCAAAAAATGGGGGAAAATGATCAACTGAGGATGTCAGCTGAGGATGAAGAACAGCCAGACACCCCTAGTGAATCCCCCTGGTCATGGGTAAGATCGCTGAGGTTGCATAAATAACATTTTAAAACTCTAGAAGAAAATAACAAGCTGTGCTGTATGATCCTAGGTAGAACTGAGTATAAACAGCTTTATAAATTCTCCTGTTGTTGTTTGCGTTTTTCAATTCTATTTTTAGCTACAGACATTAAAAAAAATGAATGGGGAAAACCTTCTATTGCTTCTACTCCATACATTAAGTGTTGCAGGAAAAGCATGGCTGGGTCTTTACTCTTTGCTTTGCTGTCTTACTGGCTGTGTAAAACAACATTGTTGAAAGATACCTTTTAGTTATAATGGAAGGAAAATGATTTAAACAATAGTGTAAAAGTATACTACAAAGACCTGCCTTTAGAAAGGAGCCAGTGAGACTCCCCCTCCCCCAATATAAATACAGAAATGTCATAATTTTTTTACTGAGACAGCCTTGATGAAAGTTGCTCAGCATCGATGGTCCACAACAGTAGGTCTCTGATCTGGTGTTTTGAGATCTGGGCTGGATTCCTAATGCTGCTAGAGGATGTGGGTCAGTATGGTTGTCTGTAATGAATGCTTTCATTCCAAGAGGGCTTCAAACAGGAATAGGAACAGTGATAATAAATTTTCTGGAAATTCTGTAAGTTTGAGAAAAATAGCCAGAGGTAGAGCCACCAGCTTCCAATAACTTTTAAAAAACATTAAAATATTAAAATAATTGCATATCTTGTTATTTGTATCCATGGTTTCACAAGAAACCTTAAATTTCTTTATCTTTTTATAAATGTCACATCTATGATCTGTCTGGAAACATCAGTGTTTGAAATGTTGAAACATTAACAGCAGTGTAATCTCTAAGTATTTGTGGGCATGGACATGTGTGTAAGTATGGAACTGGTATTTCCAGCAGGTACCCAAGCAGCTGTCAGAAACAGCTTTTTGAAGGCAAATGGCATAGAATATGTTGTTCTAGATGATGAAAGGGTTTAATATAACCTCCTCTGGAGGAATGTGCATGGAGGATGAAAAGAAATGCCAGTTGTTCTCACTATTAGTGTACAGGATTTGTGATGAGCCAGGATTTGTGTGTTGGTAAAGATCTATTTTTGATGGGTCGGAAGACATTTTATGGATGTTTGCTTCTTAATAATTCTTATTACTTAAGTAAGTGCAAATTTTCCATTTTCAGTGAAAATCCATTACAAACTGAGCAGAATGGAGGCTGGGTGTGAAAAGGTAGTTACTGAGTAGTTAGTAGACAGTCAGAGCACTGAGGAACATCTCTACTATTTTCAATATAAACCAAACTCTGTGTATAAACAAAGAAGGTAGGGATGGTTTTTAAACTTTATACTTCAATGTATTTCTTACAGAAAACAACTTTATTGGTAGTACTGGACTGGGACTGGGAATCCCCTTTGAGCAAAGGCTGTGTGGTCACAGCCAGGCAGATGTCCTGTTGTGTCCCCCCACCCCAATGTGCGTGGGCAGCATGGAGGGTACCGGCCGGGGACTGCTGCCTCGACTGTCCAGGAGGCTGCTATCCTCAGCCAGCGCTGCTGAGGCTTCACCCGGAAACTGCTTTGAGGATTCGTGCAAAATGCACTGTGCTCCTCCGACCCAAAGTACGAGGAAATGGTGAAATCTCTGCAGGGAACTGATATCATGCCGCACAGTGTGCTGGTGACCATAGTGTGCTGGTGACAGCTGCTCCCTGAGCTGCTGCCTCCCTGCGGGGCCAAAGAGGTGCAAGCCAAGCCCAAGGTGGCACCATCTGGGGAAGCTCAGCTGGTGATGACTCCTCAGGGCTGGTGGCAAAGTTGGGGCATTTCCCTTCACCCAGTCCCTTTAGGGGTTGGGTGCCTGATGCCGCCTCAAAGCTTTGCTATTCCCTGGCCCTGGTGGGTTGACTCCGTGTCGTGTTGCCACGCATGTGCGGCTCTGCTGGGATGATCCAACAAGATAGAGGAGCTGGCATCTCATGCCCACATAACACCAAAAATTCAAGTCAAGCCATCTAGAACAATTGCAGAACAATTGTTCTAGTGAGCAAGAAGGATGCATGCTGCACAAGGAAGCTTCATTTCTGACTTTTTGAGCAGGATGTTGGGTATGTGGCAGAGTCTACGCTTCTATCATTTGCTCTTGTTGGCAGCAAGTCTTGAGGGTGAAGTGCAAGGCAGAGGCCTGACCTGAAGGAAGGCCCTTTATTCTGGTGRTTGATTTGTTTGAATTCCAGCTTTTTTATTGTATGGCCAGTTCAGCTGAACGTTATTTATTTTGTTTTGAAGAATGTGCTTGAGACTGCTGTGTTCCAGAGCAGGCAGCTGTCCTGTCAAGTGAAGGATGGCATGCAACTATTTTGGTAAGAAATGTCAGGGATGTACTGCTGCTCACCTTCTAGCRAAAGCCACTCTAGAAACCAGGCCACCAGCCTGAGTAGATGAGTCTCAGAATGGCTGAGGAGCTTTTCTTCCAACCAACTATTACCCTACAGGGCCATAGCTGGGCCATGTATGGAGAATACTTCTGCTGCTCYGCCTTCAGGGAGAAAGAGGATCACATCTGGACTGGTGATGGGACAGAGATTGAATGCAGAAATGGTGCCTGGCCCTGGCATGCCTTAGCCGCCACGTCCCCAGGCACTGCTGCCCCTCCTGCCAGTTCCTCCAGTGGCCCTGGCGAGGGCTGCACCAGGCTGTGCCAAGATGAGCCCCGCTTGCCGAGTGACACTGCCTGCCTTGCCTAGTTAAGCCAGTGAAAAACTAGCCTATTAAAAAAAGAAAAAAAAAAGTTACAACTCTCTGCAAGGTTAACTGAGCTGAACCAGGAGACAAAACTGGCTGGGAAGAGGAGTGGGGGAACAGAGGGGATGGAGCAGGCCGACCACCCGCTTGGCAGCCATGAGCTGCCAGTGACTCAGCTGCTCAGCTAATTGCATCCTTAATGCAGCCAAAACTGCCAGTGTAATGGATTGAGTCCTGTGTTGTGTGTTTGTCTTTTTTTGCTGAAGTTTCTCAAGAAATAAATACAGGCTGTGATTTTTGGAGTTACACTTTGCAGTTTGGCATTGAAAGCCAGCAATATTTGGCAAAAAAAAAATACAAAGGAGTAGAGACGATTATTAAAATGTCCCGAGGCTCTGCTTGGTCTTGTTTCTTTCAATTTGACTTTATAAAGATTTTTTGTTTCCTGATAGTTAATTAAATAGTGCAGGGTATACATTAGCTAACAGATGCTATCACTGCTGTTCAGATTTAATTATGGAAATATCTGAGAGGGACACTGAAAGTACTCACCTACCTTCATTACCATTGAATTTTAGAGCAGGACTGGGCCTGTTAAAGCACATAAGACACAAGGAGATCTGTGCAAATTCTCAGATCAAATACAAAATTCCCATACAACCCTAGGCAAATGTTGGGTTTTATTTTTCAGTATTTCCTCTTATTGTAGGTAGTTTTGTCTGAGATCCCAGCTTGAGACCTTAATGTTCAGATTTTCTACAAACTTCAACTTAACTGCAGACACTGAGCATCTGTGAAAACCCACTCTGTCATTACTGAGTACCCAAAATAAATGGGCCCATTTGAAAACAGTGACCTTAATTTCYCTGTGTCACTTCCTCCTACCACTTTTTTTTTTAACTTGATGCTTATAATGTATTTTGGGATCCTCTGGGAGAACTTTTCTAGAAATGCAAAGCATTTATGCAATTAAATTGCCATCTGCTACAAATGCAACAGCTGTAGTTGGTCCTGCCTTGGGAAAGGGTCTGTCTGACTTCTCAAGGACAAGTTTCTCTGACTGTCTTACTACTACCCCCACACCAAGCTCCTGAGTCACTGATAAAATGCCCTCATTTCTCCAGGGCTGTCAGCACTCCTGGATGCACCAAATTCCAAGGAGGTAAAAATTCAATTATTACAGGTTCTCTTGGAAAGCAAAAACATCTGTGTCTCTCAGTGTGAGACTTTTAGGGCAAAAAAACTGTTAAGTCTCCATAAGTGAGAAGGAGTGGGCTAATGCTGGAGGCTACCCTCATTCCACTGTGCCASCTCAGAGCCCAAGACACTTGGAGGCGATGATGTCCCCCAGTGCTGTCCAAACGCACAGTCTTGCTCCTGGCTTCAGAGCAAGGCTGGGTGTGGAATGGTGACAGGATTTATCAGAGAGAGACAGCAATGGGAAAAGGAGAGCCTGCAAATAAGGAAATTTATTTGCTTTTCGGTATGCTAACTCCATTGCTYTTCCTGCATTGGAGCTATAGGAGATTTACTGCTTCCAAACCGCAGGGCAGACCTCAGGCCCTTCAGAGGCAGGGCAATCTCTCCTCCAGGCTGTCCTTGACCCATCCTGCCAGGCAGCTCCGCCACGGCTGCAGCCCCTTGCTCCCATCTCAGCAATGGGAGTACCCTGTGCTCCTGCTGATCTCGCAGGCCTATAGGCCTGGGGAGGATCTATTTTTGCAAGGGTAGATGAATCTCAAATGTATTCACTGCAGAGATGCTTTCTATCAGCATCAAGCACATCTGCTCTCTTCCACCAACTGAAAATCTGATGGTAAATTGAATCCAGACAGTGACACCCTTCTCTGTGGTTCACCCTGAGCTCCCAGAGCTCCTCTCTGCGAAGCTGCCTGAAGACTAAGCCCTTCTATGTTTTCTTTTGAGCTGCTTGCTAGAGGTCAGTGATTCATCTGTGTCTGGAGATCAGGTCTCARTAGAGTCTGCCCTGTCTTAATATAGATTTGAAAGTTCAGCTTGATCTATCAGGAGCAAAGGATGTGAAGTAACTGGTGGGCGAATAGTATCGAGGCCATCAGCTGCCTTGCCTTCCAGTTCCTGTCGCCTACACAGCGATCAGGCTTCTTTCCTTATATCATGAGTAATGTTTTAATAATATTTCTTTATCTTATATTACCATAAATGCAAATGCAGCGTTAACCTCTCTGTTTCTGATTCTCCTGCTCCTTGTGCTGGTCTATGACAGGTGAATTTCACCTGGAGTCAGGAATTTATATCACGGCAAGGCCATGGCCTGAGGACCTGTCAGCCCAAGGCCAAATGTCTGTAGATGTGATAAAACACTTGAGCAAAACTTAAACTGATGTCTGGGTTGCAAGTACAAAACACTTCTAAAAGTGGAGCACATGAGAAAAACCCAATCCAAAGAGACAGAAATCACAAGCAAGTCTTCAAGACCCAYGGCTGCCTTAAAATTGGAGATTTTTGAAAAAACAGTGACCCATCCTTGGTTCTTATCACTGAATTTCAGACTGCTGCATTTAAGAATTCATAAGTTTTTACCACTCATAGTGAAGGCTAATACTTTTTCCATGTAAAATCACCTGTCTCTGGGAGATAAAGATTTAAGGAAAAAAAATCCTGAAAAAACCCAGTAGTTTAGCTCCTGCACTGCAGAGTCCCGAAGAGTTTCTACTCTAAATCACTGTGAAGATAAGGGTGAACTGTCATCAGCTCAACATTTCCCATCACCACTCACCCAGGAAAGCACAAAGGAGGCACCGTGATGGGACACGTGGGGAAAAGGCCTGTCTCGTTTTCACCACTGGAGCATGCCGGCCCTGGTTTCAGAGGCAGAAGTGGGGGAGATATCTGAGAAGGGCACTCAGGGCAAAATGGCTCAGGAAACGCAGCGCTGTCTTTTACATTGCTCTGAAGGAGACATGTATGTGTGTTTATGTGTGTGGGTGCACACATAAGGAAATGGGARCAAATGGTCTTGCGGGTGTCAAAGCTTTTACAGAGCTACAAATAACTCAGGAATTGCAAATGGTTTGAGAGAGCTGCAACCAGCCGTGGAAGTGAGACTGGAGCAGAAAGCAAACCTGTGATTGCCTCTGGAAGAAAGTAGCAGAGAGAGCAGAAGGAAGCGTTTTCCCACCAGGGCCTGGGAAGGTCCATCCAGAGAGGGACACTCAGTTCAAGCCCTGCCACTCTCACTAWGCTCTCCAAATTCATCATCTTTTAGGGATCAGACACATCCAACCTGGGATTATAGCTCATGAAATAAGGAGTGAAGGTGACTTTCAAGCTCTCCCTCAAAATTTTTCTCTCTTTTTTTCCCTCTTTCTCTTCTTCTTATTTTTCTTTCACTGCCAGCCCTGACATCTGCTTGTGACTTGTGAAATTCCTGGGCTGGGAGAAGGCAAAGGCCCCGAACCTGCTGGCCTAACATTCAGAGAGTCCTGCCAATCAAAAAACAGGCAAAATGCACCATGTAGCTGAAAAACTAGCACTCATACTAAATGTTTCTAGGGAGCAAAGTTTATCTGGTGTCCTCTTACAAATTCATCATCTTAATTTGGACAATTTTAGAGGCAGATGGGGTCCTTTTGCAAACCAGAGTTTTAACCTGCACTATCAGCAAAATATGATCCACCTAGCCAGCTTCGGGGACAAATGAAAGGCATGAACACTCACAATATTTGATCATTTGGTTAAAAAAAGGAAACAATAAAAACTTTGATTCATCAAAGGAACTTTGGTACTAATAGCCACCCATCATGGGGAAAAAAAACTGCTATTTTTCTGAGAAGCTATCAACATAACGTCATACATATGAGTGCAGAAAGAAGTTCCTAAAACCATTTCTCAGGCATTTAGCCTGTGATCTGTAATGTTCAAACTAAAGGCAGTACCTTGCATTTCATCTTTACTGCAATCCTCAGGCTCTGTACTCCTGCGCTGCCACCTGTCACTGCTGCATTTGAACAGTTTCCCTGTAAATCTAATAGTGACAGAAAACATCTGATCARCTTTGCAGTGTGTCCTTTAGGAGCTCCATACTCCCCTTTTGTGTGTGCGCGCATGTGACTTTTGCTTAGATTTAGCAACTGAGTGAAAACTAAATAAGTCAAAATTTAAAAACTCTGTATTTTTTTAATGAARCCTTTGGGGAGATGAGGTTTCAGCATCGTAAAAAATTCTACAGCACTTTCATAGCACTTAGGAGCAGAGGTCAAGAGCTTCTTTATCCTTCAACAGTGCCACTTAGAAGTTATAGCACTTTAAATCTTCAATGCAAGACAAGCTTTTTATCTTTACAGTCTCCCAGGAAGTCTATCATCAAAACCATACACCATAGCACAAAAGCACAGTCTTTTACTTGAACAGAGCAGCAGATTACAAACACTGTTACCAAGCAATAGCAATATGTCCATTCATAATAAAATCGCCATCCTTCCTTCTGAGARGCCAGGAAGAAAATGCTTGATGAAGGCATTTATTTAGTTTCTGTATTTTCTTCCCCTCTTCCTTTTTTTTCCCCCTTTTGTCTTCTGAACTTCACTAGAAGCCTTGACCTAATCTTGGGCTCCCAGTTCTGCCCACAGGGACTTTGAGTATGCAAAAGACATAGACCCACAACTATATAAACACAATAAACCCTCCCAACCCTAAACTGGAGCTCACAGATCTGATTCACGCTGTGAATTACAGGAATCAGTATCASCATAAAAAAGGCTTTAAGAGTAAGCTTCACTGCATCATTCAGACCAAATCTGAAGTCAAATCCGCYAATCATCTCAGAATGATCTCCCTCTCCCACAGGAGCAAGATTTTGCAGGATTAATCTAGTAATTAATGCAGTGCACAGAGCATTGCTACTTTACCTGTTCTTTCTTTACTTCTTTGGTGGTGACAGCCAGAAACTTGGAGCTTTTGAGATGTGTGCGATATTTGATCTGCAAATCAAGTGAACAGTTTCAGTGTTTCCTTTGTTGTTTTAAGTAGAGATCTAGTTTCATGGAATGTGCAGTAAGGGGTCTGCATAGCTACAAAGACAGAAAATACATCCTTGTTCATCCTAACCCAATCCTACAGCTACCTTTATTTATTTATGTCAGTGGCTTTCAGGCAAAATATTTGCAATGCAAATCTCTCAAATCTGGAAATCTTTAAGTGAAAGCAACTGTTTCATGAAAGTAATTCCCTAGAAACAACACTTCTGGGCTACAAAATATCCCAAATTGAAAAATTCACTGAATTTGCAAACTTACACAAAGCAGTCAGATGCTTCTTTTTTCCTAGTTACATTTCTCCACTTTCTTTCTGCTTACTTTCCCTGTCTACATGTTGTCTTTTACTCTTGTATTGATGATCTTTAAATAAATGTTGAGTTAAAAAAATRAGTCCAGTTGAGCTCCTTTCTTCTTTGACACAGGTTGTATGGCTACTAAAGGCATCCAAAGCTGAGAATTTCTAGACCAAAAGTGACCTCCAGTGGTTACACACATTATTTATGGTTGATGCCCAGTTATTTGTTTTCCTCTTGTTAGAAAAGAGGCAATGGGATCATTAACAGCCTACAATCCTGCGGCTCTGCCTCCCTGGCAAACACAGTCAATCAAAYATTTCTGTACACCAGGGGACTTGCTAACTGACATGAAAGTTTTTCATTTATTTACCTCTACGTCTCAACTTTACATCTCTGGAGCAGCTTTTTGCACTTCGGGTGCATCTGCGCCAACCTCTTTTCTCACGCTCTGTACGTAGCAGAAGTTTGTGCTGCTGACATTCTCCAYAGAGCAACCTACCACAGGGTGAATGTGACCTTTTAGAAAGTAAATTATGAGAGATTATACTGTCAGGCATCTCGGGGTTAATTTTAGGCACTTGCACAGCAACTAGGAGTTCTGCATAGCTTTTCTAACAAAATAATATTTCCTTTCTAATCTGGAAAGCATGATGAATTTCTCTACCTTCGCATACATATTTCAGGATCCATCATTCCTTGGGTGTTTGAAGGTACAGAAAAATGAGGCAGAGGTATAAGTTGGGCTGGTCAAAAAGGTCTAAGTAGGATAAGGTCCTGAGTCAAACAAATCCATGGAAAAGGGAGGGGAAGATTGGAGAAAAACTCAGGAATATTAGTTAGAATTACCCACAATGTGAAGTTAAAGTGCCTTATTTTAATCTTTTTGGGGACACTGACTCTCAGAGCTTGAGTGTATAATTTGACCTGATCAGTTGGGATTGGTGCTCACTCCAGCTGCCAAAGTGCCCTGGAAATCTGTCCGTAAGTCTCTGTACATYAGTGGCAGTCACCAAAGTGAGATAATAATAATCCCCCTTCCCCCTGAGCCTTGTAGAGATGGATATGTTGAAGACTAAGCTCAGGTGATACTAGCAAGTATCTATCCCAGCAAACACCTCTGAGAAATTGCCAGAGTTCAGAGCTCTCATTTCAGTACAAATGTCTGAAGCAGCTTCACTCTGCTAGCTGTTACTAAGGTGTTTTTATCCATCAAAGACAACTGTAAGGGGGATTTTTTATAGAGGGATGCTTAGAAAAGTCAAAATAAACATATCTTTAATAAATAAACTGTAAGAAATCKTTGTCTAAGAACTATCTTGAAAAATGACAGCTTCCTTAATTTGTTTTAGCCTGTGACAAAATAAAACGGATTAAATTTGAAGGAGCATTTTCCCTTAGGAATTTCAATATGCTTCATCTTCATATCCTTAGTTTAATTGGATCCACTGACCAAGTCCCAGCAATTTTGGAAAGTCAGTAAGAATGAAACAGTCATTGCCATTTGAACTGATCTAAATAAATAAAGACATTACCTTTGGTAAAAATGTTTGGATGCTGATAAATTCCTTCCCTTGAGGGTTTTATTTTGCAGGTCAGCAGAGGGAATGACTTGAATAGTCTTCATGTAAGCCTGAGAAATAAGCTGCAGCCGTGGGCCTGATCGGTACAGCGCCGGCCTGAGACAGGGGGACAAAGCTATTTTCCGTTGTGCTGCTGGATGAGCTTCAACAACCCGCTGAAACTTTCCTGGTTGCTCCATCTGTTAAATGGGATTGTGCTAATAACATCTTTTGTAATATGCTTTGAGATTCATGGAGGCTGCGCTGCATATAGGCAAGGGATAATTGTTTGAATAAACAGATTATATATACTAYGTATATGTATACAATAATATGTCTTTTTCCTCCTATGTAAAAGGTAGCATTATGTGAAGAGAGTTAAAAGGAGGTCAGAAGGCAGTTTGCTTTATTTTTCATATTATCTGTCCCTTCTGCTTCCTTCCAGCAGCTGTACTGGATTTGTAAAGTAGGAGCACATGGAGATGTCCAAAGAATATTTCTGCAGTGACACATATGAATATAAACCGTACCATAAAGCTCAAGTTTTATTCATAGAAAATTAAAACTCTTTCCCTCTCCCCCTTTTTTTTCCCCTAGGGTTACAGGTTGTGCATAGTCAGGCCTTAACAGTAAGGCCTAACTTAAGCAGGTTCCTGTAACTCTTGCGTATGGGACTAGGCCTCACATTTTGATATTCTTCCTGTTCTTAAGAGTGCTGCACCAATTGCAGTATATTAGGTAATGGCATAGAAAAGAAAGCTGTGTTAGACTCAGTCCCTGGGTATCTGTGAAACACGAAGAAGGCGGTGGTAGAAGGGGAATGGCATTTTATCTTGGCATAGTCCCGCAAGAGACAGAAAGGTGGTTTATTAATAGGGGTTTGGCAGACATACTATACCAACACTTCATGACTGCAAAAACAAGGCTGAAGCAGGTTTCTAATTTCCTGCTGGTGGTTTGTGCCTAATGGGCAATAGGTTAGCGCACAGCGAGAGGGAACGGCCACATTTACCGACTCCRTTTTCTCAGCTGCTCTGGCCAGCTTTGTAGGAGAGGAAGATTTTTACAACAGATGAGGTACTTTGGAAATGTTATGGACTCAAGACTAAGTATTAAGCCAGTGCTGAGTAAAGCACCTGACTGTTCAGCTTTTATTTGGGCTGGGGACTTTTCCTGCGTGTGATGTGTAGGAAAGGGCTGCTAGAGAGACGGCCGGTGGGAGAGTCCGTTCAGAAGAAAGAGATGAAGAGATGGAAAGGCGAAGGCGAGCGTGGATCTGGCGCCAGTGAGGGGAGAGGGATAACAGATTTGGCGGGATGGGGCATGGGCTGGTAGGGATAGGACTTCCCTTACACACAGTACTTGCATGCCATGTACACAACGGCTGGGCGGCATCCAGCCGAGGAGCGCTCTCCTTTTAAGCTTGTTTTGGCAGAAGCCGGAGAGAGTCTTAGCTCCAGAGGGCTGCCAAAAGTCAGCAGCGCCAGCCTTGCACCCAGCTCCCGCAGCGGCTCGGGGGCGGAAGAAGCCTTGCTCCCTGCTGTGAGCCCTCCCGCCGGCCTTTCCACTCACCCAGCTCAACTCCAACCGTGCCAGAGGGAGCCCGACAGGGTGCTACTGCACCCTGCGTTTGCATTCAGTGGAGAGAAAGGGATGCCCCCACAGAAGGGTTCATTTTGGCAATCTATCACGACAGTCTTGCATTGGAATAAATCACTTCCTTGAAATTGTCTGTACCTCTCGGCTGCCTACAGAGGGAACTGTAACCCAGCTTAGACTCAGGCTAAGCTAGAGAAGATGTCAACTCACGAGGAGTCTGCATGGTATTTCCATGTCTGAGAAGCAGTTTCTCATTTTAACATACTTGTGTCAGTCCATTGCTATTAAAAAACGGTGGCCCTACTTGCTTAGTAATGCTGGTGGTTTATTTTCTACCTTTTAAAGTCCTCAGATAAGTGTCACTGAAACCAGAAGCCAGCAAGTGCTGGCATGGCCATGTCTCGTGACGGCTTCCCTGACTCACTACAGCAGGGCAGGACACTCCGTATGTTAGTGCAGGGATCAGGTGAACTTTTCAGCTTATCCTAGACTATGTACTATGAATGACTTTTTGTTCCTTATTATATTAATAAAACTGGTGACAAGCAGCAGCTGACTAGAGTCTTTTGAATGCTAATATTTGGAAATCCCCCAGTTTCTTTTTAAATTAGTGAGGATTATATGAAAGAGAGATCCTGGGACTAACTTTTTGTTTTGTTCCTGTACAACGTGTAGCAAAGTGTCCACAATTAGTGCTTCTAACCACTGCTGAATGCAAGCAAACAATCAATACAATAAATACTAAACAATAATATAAAATGTGAGCCCTAGTGCATTTCCCTTGTAAACCGTGGGATAATTTAATACTGATACAAATGAAACTAACTTTATTTTGACTAAAATTTCAACTGTTGCATTGATCTTCAGGATGCATTTATATTCATTTTGTATKGCCCGTAAGAGATTTGCTGAAGAAAATCATGGAGCCACAACTCCTGATTGAAGGAGTATGTTTTGAGCAAGGTGCAAAAGCAGATGGATCTGTGGGGGGAAAATGATGCAAAAATATAAATAAAAAAAAGAATAGTGCGCTATTATGGGAAATGATTTTCCCAAAATAGGCCAGAGGTCACTCTATAGTAAACAGCCTGTATTCAAGTGCTGCTGGTCATACCACCTTAAGGTAGACTTCTAAAATAGGTCATATGGATGATGCTGTAGCCATACTACTTTTTCTTGTTGAGTAGAAGGGTAATTCAGAAGTAACATCTTCTTTATGGATGGTTAAGGCAGGTGGTCTCAGGATTTGATGCCGCTCTAAGTAAGGCATCACCTTCAAGTCAGAGGAACTATTTTGTGTCTCTTTATTGACTTCTTAATCTGTGAAGCTGATTTAAGAATAGATCATATTAGCTTATTAGCATATTAGTAACAGGAGGTGTTCATTTCCCACAAAGCTCTTAATATGCTTTGATCCATTTGAGTGCAGGAGACTCTTTAAAGTCCAAAAGATGATTTACAAAATGGAGTTTTGGATTGTCCCTTGATTTTACTTCTGGGGAAAAAACAGCACTTTGTAGGTAGCAGAAATACCTGTTAGGATCCTCTATTAATTCTTCTTAAACTGCAAATCTTGCAAAACAGAGGGCCTAAAGCATTCCTACTGGCAGGTATTTGTTGATATTTTAATCCTATTTTAACTCAACATCAGAGCAGCAGCAGTGGCATCTTCATGAGTGTAAAAAAGGGACCTGTAATTAACCTTAGGTCCTGGTGTTTTAGTCTTGGGTCAGCCAGCCCTGCTTGGCATATCTTCTACAAGATGTACAACCAGGTCTTCTATGAAGCTTCAGTTGCACCATCGCACTGCTGGGAGAAAAATCATATGAGGCTTGACAAAATAGAGTGATAGATGCCAGCCCATTGAGACTGTCTTAGTAAAACAATGAGTGAAGGAGGAGAGGCAGGGAACCTCTAAAGCTCTGATTTTATCACATGGTGGAACAATTTCAAAGTCAATCCGATTATTTTAATATTAATTAAAGCTCAATTAAGCCCAAAAGATTAYTAACATGTTTTAAAACATTTTGAAAAATGTTTAAAAGCTTTATATATGAACAAGTACTAAACTTGTATCACAAGAGCAATATAAGCGGCAATGTTTCTGCCTAATAAGTTTAGTTAAAAACTTCCTCTTATTTTGCATGTGCTGTTTTTCTGCCGATCGGCAAAGCTGCAGTGTATTTTGATTGGGTTTTATGACCACCTCCTTCTTCCTAGAAATAGTTCTGAACAGTGTGCAGCGTCAGTGAGAAAAACAAATCACATGCAATGAAAGGCACACTTAGCTTTTCCCTCCTCCTTATTTTCTGACCTCCTGGATAAAATCCAGTAGAGAGCTGCTTCCAAGGTCTATTTATGAACATGTATTGACTCTTATATATACGTAGTCTTTACTACATGTGATCCTATGTACTGACCCAAAGAACTCGGAACATTTGTAAACATTAAGAAATACAGTTTCATAACAGTGGTTTGAAGTTAATACTATTTTTTTCCATTTTATATTTAAAAAACAAAAGCAGATAGAGGTTAGCTGGGTAGCACTGTGAAGCACAGAAAGTCTGTGATAGTGCCAGCAGGGATGACAGTTTCCAAATTTCCTGACCTTTGCCTTAACTGTGTGATTGTCTTTCATCTCCAGTTGTTTTCCCTTCAGATATCTAATCTGAGTACACAAATTCGCCCCTCCCTATATTATAAACATAGCCATGTTCTAGTAAACAGCCTGAATTTACTCCCTAAAAAACTGTGTTTAGCAAACCCCTTTTAAAAACTATGAGGATTACACATAAGACAATTACACATTTTTTTTGCAGTTAGTAATGTGTATGCGAATTTTTAGGATTTGGCTCCATGAAAGGTTTGAAAGAAATCCATCCCTGGCAAGGTGATGGAACAGCTCATTATGGATGCCATCTCCAGACATATGGAGGAGAAGCCAGCATGGATTCGCCAAGGGGAAATCCTGCTTAACCAACCTGACAGCCTTCTCTGATGGCATGGCTGGCTGGGTAGATGAGGGGAGAGCAGTGGACGTTGTGCACCTTGACTTCAGCAAGGCTTTTGACACTGTCTCCCATAACAGCGTCCTAGAGAAGCTCAGGRAGTGTGGGTCAGACAAGTGGACAGTGAGGTGGATAGAGAACTGGCTGAAAGGCAGAGCTCAGAGGGTCATGATCAGTGGCATGGAGTCTAGTTGGAGGCCTGTGGCTAGTGGAGTCCCCCAGGGGTCAATACTGGGTCCCATCCTGTCCAACTTCTTCATCAATGACCTGGATGAGGGGACAGAGTGCCTCAGCACATTTGCTGATGATACCAAGCTGGGTGGAGTGGCTGACACACCTGAGGGCTGTGCTGCCATTCAGAGAGAGCTGGACAGGCTGGAGAGYTGGGCAGAGAGGAACCTCCTGAGGTTCAACAAGGGCAAGTGCAGAGTCCTGCACCTCGGGAAAAATAACCCTAGGCACCAGGACAAGCTGGGGGCTGACCTTSTGGAGAGCAGSTCTGCAGAGAAGGACCTGGGAGTGCTGSTGGATGACAGGCTGACCATAAGCCAGCAACGTGCCCTTGTGGCCAAGAAATCCAATGGTCTCCTGGGATGCATCAGGAGGAGTGTTGCCAGCAGGTCGAGGCAGGTGATCCTRCCCCTCTCCCCAGCCCTGGGGAGGCCTCATCTTGAGTACTGCGTCCGGTTCTGGGCTCCCCAGGACAAGAGAGACATGGAGCTACTGGAGAGAGTCCAGCGTAGGGCTACAAAGATGATCAGAGGGCTGGAGCATCTGCCCTATGAGGAACAGCTGCGWGAGCTGGGCCTCTTTGCCTGGGGAAGAAAAGACTGAGGGGGGATCTTATCAATGTGGACAAGTATCTGAAGGGAGGGTGTCAAGAGGATGGGGCTGAACTCTTTTCAGATGTCCCATGTGACAGGACAAGAGGCAATGGGCACAAACTGAAACACGGGAAGTTCTGTCTGAACACGAGGAAAAACTTCTTCCCTGTGAGAGTGATGGAGCCCTGGCACAGGTTGCCCAGAGAGGCTGTGGAATCTCCTTCTCTGGAGATCTTCAAGGCCCGCCCGGATGCAACCCTGTCTACCATGCTGTAGGCGACCCTGCAGAGCAGGGAGGTTGGACTAGATGATCTCCAGAGGTCCTTTCCAACCTTACTGATTCTATGATTCTATTATTCATAACAAACCTGGATTTTTGCCAGATGTACAGAGAAAAGTGAAAAAAAGAACAAATTAATTTTAATTGTACACTCTTTTAAACCTGTTACAAAGTCCTATCTTGAAATGTGATGTGCACATTAATCTGTTAGTATACTTACTGACTCTGTAACTTACATGTAAGTACTTACATGTAAGAACTACTGACTCTAAACCACCATCTTCTCCATCCTGTCCAGAAGAGGTTTCTCCATCCATTGCAAAATGTAGTCTGCTCTGAATAAACTGCAGTCTAATGGGACACTTACCACAAATGAATTGGCAGGGGGATGGGAAGGATAACCTGCAGTCTAAAATAACTCTGATAGCCACTGAAAAGATCTCTGAGTAAAAGTCTACAAGCAAGTAAAGTGAATAAACAGAATGAATAAAAAGTGCAGTCGATTTTCTAAAGATATGTCCTAGATGTGACCACCACCACCTACTTGTCTCCACAATGTTCATGCCATATTACAGAAGAAGTTGCCTTAGGCAAATTGGCAAAGAGTTCAGCACATAAAATTAAAGGCTTGTTCAGCTTTTCAGTGGCACCAAATTTTGTGCCTGACTTTTCTGTCTTCCCATATATAGCCTCAGTAAGTCCCAAAACTCATGCCCAGATTTACATGAAAAACAAATGGCATCAGAGAAATGTTCCTTTTCTTACAGCCTTTCAAAAACCTCCTCACAAGCTTCTATAATGCATTTGTATGTGGTCTGTGCCAAAATTTACTAGAGTGAAAATAAAACAAAGTGTACTGTATTAGAAGCAACCTTTTATTCCTGCTTACGTCTGGGTGCTGTGGAGCCTAGAGTCAGTGTGTGTTACAAACCTAGTTTCTCAAGTTGTAAACAAGTCTTTGGGTTTAGCTCAGCTGTCTTACCAGTCGGACCAGAATACATCTGATCTAAGTTAATAGCTTAAGAACTTTTGATTTTTTTAACTCCTGAGGGTCTTACGTGTATATGACTAAACATGTATTTGGTGTCACACTACAGGAAAACAACGAGGCAGGCATAAAATTGGTCCATTTTCTATTTATCGTGTAAACGCAAAAGTTCCCAGATTCTTCCTAGGTGTAAATCTCAATTCTGTGTTGATTTTCAGATCTAAATCAGAATGCTAGTGCCTTGTATTTAACAGCAAGAGCCCTGATGACTCATAGCTCACCACAAGTCTAAGACCAGAGCACACTTACATGCGAGGGCATGTATGGTGCTATCAGTTGTGCAGCTCCACCATTTGCTCTAACTGTGAGAACGGGGCAGTCATGCTTCGCTCCTGGTTATAGCCCTTCTCTGATGGAAGATATGGGCTTCCTCAGCAGTTTAGTGGTGTGCTGCACCTAGTAGCCCCATTTCCAGGTGTGAGGGTGGGGCTGTCCTGTAAATTAGAGGGTTGAGAGACTGCAGAGTCTGGAAAGACACATGGCATGAGCAAGGGTGTGACGATCGGACGATGTGGGTTAGATCTCATGAAACGCTTTTCAGTAGCCTGGGGTTGTTCCTTACAGGAACACTCCTAGGTGTAGTGTTTGTCTGCAGTGATTAAAATATTGACCAAAAGCAAGCAGAAGGTGTGACAGTGGGGCCATCAGGTGAGCCAATGGTGACATGCGAGCCAATGTTTTAAAACACTCCTTAAGCAGAATGATTTGGTGAAGATGAGGAAATGGTCTTTATCATCTGTTAAGAGATGTGTCGTAAGAGTTTAGATAAACAACTGATAATTTTCTCTGCAAGTGACTAATGCAGGGTTAAGAAATGAGAAAGAGCTTGGAAGAAAGAATTCAAATCTGATGTAATACAGGAAATTCTTATTGGTGGGTATATTTCAAAGATCTGGTATTGAAATACATCATTTTTATTCAAAGTAGGGATGTATTCAATGAGGTGCCTGGCTAAATAATTTACCTGATGTGTAGCATTCTTCTTCTAGTCCTTATTTTCACTTTTACTCAGATTCACTTTCTAATGTGGTTAGAAAACCACTATGCCTGGACTTTGCTGAATCCTCAGATGACAGCAGTCTAACAGTTCTTCCTCTCCCATTGATGCTTATCAAGAAGATTGGAGCTCTAGGCCAGATACTTCATAATTATTCTTACTTTTTTTAGTTTGGAGTGGGCTATTACAATGCGTTCAGCAGAGATCTAGATTTTAAAATCATTTAGGAACTCAGTGTAGTGTAAAATGCAAGTATTCATATCTTCAGTAGTGATAGGGGCAAAGTACATTATACTTGTGCTGCATTAGCTGCCCTGGCTCCCACACTGCTCCAGATGCAACATAGCCCATGAGGGATAAGCAAGCAAGGATAAAAGTCCTGTGGTATCATCCCAGCCTATCCTCATACCGCTCTGTTCATGTGATGCCTTGGGACCTGCAGCTGATGAAATGCTTGAACCCAAAGGCTCTTTTGACTTGGAAACGATAAGATAGACCAGGTTTGAGCAAGGCGACAAAATAATTTTTTTTTCTTGTTAGGCCCCCTCCACTTCATACAATAAAGTCTGACTACAACTTCCATGTTGCAAAATATTTTAATTGTGCTGAATGTGAGGGGGRATTTCTTCCCTGTGAGAGTGACAGAGCACTGGCACAGGTTGCCCAGAGAGGTTGTGCAGTCTCCTTCTCTGGAGATCTTCAAAGCCCGCCTGGATGCAACCCTGTTACCATGCTGTAGGTGACCCTGCTGAGCAGGGAGGTTGGACTGGATGATCTCCAGAGGTCCCTTCCAACCTTACTGATTCTAGGATTCTATGATTCTATATCCCCAAATGCTAGCTCCTACAGAGCACTGGATATATTTTGGTAGCCTTCTTATAGAAAGGAATTCTTTGGCTTAATGGGTTGAGAAGTTATGCCATTTGAGTAGGAACTCATTATTGTAGTTCCTGAGTTTCTGACAGAACCCTCTGCAGTTACATTTCTAATATGTTTTGAAATACTAATCCATTCTTTGACATTATTTACTGATGTCCCAAGCTTCAAATGACTCTAGCTACAACACTCCAGGAAAACCTAATGTTGTCAGTCAAACTTAACTATTCCAGATACTAGGATTTTTTTTTCAGTAGGGCATTTAGAAGGTAATTTTAGCACATGGTCATGTGCTGAATTTAGAAATGTCACCTTATCTTACAAGAAGGCCTTCCTTCATCTTTGTTGCTTAAAAGACACTTTGTAGTAGAGATAGCATCCTCTTATCAAAAGGTATTGGCTCTGTATCTGTGAGAGAACAGATCACCCAACCTGCATTTTGCACCCACACTACAGAAAAAAAAAATCTGTACTCCAAAGTGGGTCTTATATACACACATACATACATACTTACACACATACATACTTACACACATACATGCATACATACACACATACATGTATATATACAAATCTGATACCACTCAGGGTAAGAAATGTTTCTACTTGGTGCTACTAGAAAAGCAAAGAAGCATATGTACTATGTGCATTTAACTGTATTAAGAAGCATTGTTTCCACAGGAATTGGATTTAAGCTACTTGAGTAATTCACAGATGAGTAATTTTGTTTACAACATCTGTTGCAATCAGCATAATGAATTAATCAATGGTCAGGTGATGTCATTCAACTGACTCCGAAATTTGAGACTGAAGAACCTCTTAGGTCATCCAGTTTGTCCAGTTTGCTAGTATGAGATGGTTCCCTAAAGCTCATTTTCAGTATTTTCTTAGTCAAATTCAAAACAGCTCATGTGATAGGGCTTTCACCACTGGTTTTTGAATTTGTGAGATTTTACTGATAGGAAGGGGCTCCTGAAAATGCTGCCTCATCCTACTGTTTCAAATTTMCATAGCACAAAAGAAAAAAAGACTGGAAGAGACTCAAGAGATCATCTAGTCCCCCTCTTTGCCTAAGGCAAATTCAGCTATATTTAAAGCACTTCAGACAAATGTTTGTTTAGCCTGCTCTGAAAGATCTCAGAGTCTTCAGGCAATCTATTCTATATCTTCTTTACTCCTGATACTATAAATTTTCCTAATGCCTAAATGATCCCTGTTGCATTATCTGCCCAGTGTATCCCCATCTCCCTCCCGAGGAGACATGAATTACAGTATGTCATCTTTCCATTTTTCATACTGTTTTTTATACCAGATATTTTTCACTCGAGTAAGGGTATAAAAAACACACTGACTAACCTGTTCTCCTGCAAATACCATGTTACAGTACATGTGATCTCTGAGTCTTCTCGTATTTTACTCCATTTTCTATCAGCTATAACAAAATCTTCACCCTTTGATTCTTAAAACTGTCATATTTACCTGGGAAAAGTACAGTTTGACTTAATACTGCCACATTGCCCAAGATGGGGTTATAAAGCCTATCTTTAACTCTTAAAAAGCAAATTTTTGCTTTGTGAAACAAGTTACAATTTCCTTATGAATGTCAATCAATGTAGCCTGACAGCTGAGGAGATTAGTATTCCTCTTAAACATAAGGAGAACTGAAAATCAGTACTTATGATATGTCTGCGCTCTTGGAAAAAAGTGCAGGTAGCTTCAGAGGAGCTTGTGGCTATATCAGCATTAGTGAAAGAAACAGTGTCAGGGCCCAGCCTSTGACTTTGAAGCCACCTGGCATGATTTAGCAACCTCCATGCTATTAAGCTCTTTCAGCCTGCAAAACAGGGCTGCCACTTTCACATTGCCTTTTGGAAAAGATCTGCACTAATTCCCAAATTCTGCTGGGAGACTGTGGGAAACTACTAGCTGGCCAGAACTGCAGCCACACCAAGTGCTGTTCTACCAGCTGAACAGTACGGATGATTGCATTCCAGTGCCTAGGCCTGTGCCTTGACTCTGTTTAGTTTGGAAGTACAGGAATAGCCCTTTGTGTCCAATTTCACTGGCTTAAGCACCAGGTCATCTTTCGCCTAAGTTAGCTTTGTTCTTTAAGGTCAATAGACTGACTACAGATACTAGCATAGTTGAAGGCAAGATATGATGCATTGTATCTTCTCTAAATTAATTTTTACTCACATCATTTTCATTTCCCAGCCTACTAAATAGGAAAGCTACATTGTGGATTTATAACAGTCACCTTGAAAAAGAGGGTGCTCAAAACAAAGAATAAAATATAATTCAATAAATACTTATTTTTCCCATTACTTGCAGGACTGAATGTAAGCTCTGTGTGATTGGTTTTCAAATGCAAGAGGGATTTGAGATTAGACACTCTAAAGATCAAATACTTAACTGCAATATTAGCTGTACTTTTAAACTGCTGGCAAGGATCCTGGAGAGCTGCATAGTTGTTACCGCAGTACACAAAGAACGTTTACAAGAGCGTCTCTGGTCAGTGTTTTTCAGAGGAACTGCGTGCAAAGGCATCAGCACTATTGTACAGTTACTAACTTTATTGCAACATACTGTTGACTTCTCTGCTAATGAAACATACTGTTTTCCTGCGGCAGTTCCTATTATAGTATTCTTGATCATGGATGGGATTTATCAGGAATGTTATTTTTAAGAAATAAAGAAAGAGAGAGGGAGAGAAAGAGAGAAAGAAAGGCAAAGAGAGAAAAAAGAAAAAAATTAGACAAAGACAAAAGAAAGAACAAAAGAAAAAATACAGAAAAAGAAGGAGAAACAAAAAGGAAGGAAAAAGCAAGAAACATAAAGAAGGAAGGAAAAAGCAAGAAACATAAAGAAGGAAGGAAAAGAAAGAATAGGCAAGGAAGGAAGGAAGGAGTCAAAGGGGGAAGCGAAGGAGGGAGGACTGATCTAACCCTTCCATGAATATAGATATTTGAAAATAAATCTACTCTGCTGAACAGTGTTTTCTAGCTGAGTGGGATCCAGACTAGACTGCAAAAGTGGAGGAAGAAGGATGAATTAACAAAGAATAACCTTGATCCACGCTGCATGTCCCTGATGTTGGGAATAAGGAAAAAGGCATACTACCCACCTTCACTACCTAGTTCCAGCACAGCCAATCATTCCAGCTCATCATCAAAGTAGCTCTTCCAGACTCAGCAATGTGCATGGACGGCAGCTTGCTACCCCAAATATTTCTGCTTTTGCACAACTGATTTCTTTTGGGAAATCCTGAGATTACAGTCAAAAGTGGGTCAGGCATTTTCTGGGGAACGATCACAGTTGTGGTCCCCCAGACATCTAGCCTGTACTATATCTATCCTGTCCTTCTTAGGTAGCCAGGACATGGGTGGGCTGGCATCACTCCCTCAGAGATAGAAGTCTTCCTTGACGAGTGGCAAAGTCACATGTTGAGACCCACCTTTCAGSCTGCATAAAATGGAATGAAACTTGTCCTGGCAAAATCATGGAACACACACACTATATGCATTTTATATAAACTAGAAATCATTAAATATATGTATAATAACTTACTGTGAATTTGATTTGATATATGATACTCCAAATATTTAGTGCTATCACTGAGCAGTCACCTGATATAATACTTCAAAGACATCATCTTGGTCACCAAAGAAACAAGAGGCATCTTGAACCTAAACAGACACATACAACTGGAAAATCTAATTACATTAAATCCAGCATTTGTACACAGCGCACATCTGCATTTCAATTAATAATTTAGCCTGCAAATGTATTTCTGTTCGTGTACTCATTGGTACAGTAATACCAGCATTTTTTGTTTTGCCCCTGAGAAGAGAAAGGTTAGTCTTGTTGTTAAAGTAATGGGCCATATGGAAAGAGATCTGTTTCTAATTCTGATGTAAACTTCCTTTGTAATCCAGAGTAAGCCATTTATTCAGGGTGTATCTCAGTTTATTCATTTGGCAAATGGAATTAATAATACTTCCTGACCCATAAGGTTGTTGAGAGAGACAGTAAATTGGTGTTTGAATAACATGGTGAAATCCTTAATGGAAGGCTCTGAGTGCAAGGTGTTATTACATACAGTGAAGGGAAACGTGTCAGACCTCTACTGTCTCCTTTGGATGGTGCCACCCCAAACTTATTTTTCATGTCACCCACAAGAAATGAGGGTTACACTTCTTATTACATATTAATTTATTTCAGTGAATCTTACAACTGTAGCTTCTTTAGTCATCATTGCTTTCATTCATTCATTACTTCAAAATTCAGTGTATTCAGAAAGAGGTTGTTACAGTAGCCATTTGTCATCTTAACCTTGGTGTTCTGACTCAGAAAGTATAATCACTCAATTTAGGCTTCTGTGCTGTTTGTCAGGGGAAGCCTACCTAGAGGATAAAGTCATGGATTTGCTACAGCAGTGCAGCACCTGAATCC
This sequence comes from Rhea americana, assembly GCF_003343005.1. Classification (NCBI taxonomy): domain Eukaryota; kingdom Metazoa; phylum Chordata; class Aves; order Rheiformes; family Rheidae; genus Rhea; species Rhea americana. The sequence continues at coordinate 1,756,560 of NW_028185694.1, read as the reverse complement.
CAAGTTGCTCCAAAGGGGTTGCCATGTGCCCTTCTTGTCCTTCATTGTGTTGGGTACTACTGATCTTCCTATACAATAAACAAATACTGGAGATAATGAAACATGTTAAGATCATTTCCCTATGTAGAAAGCCAAGCCAGGTGGAATTACAGGTCTGCCTCTGTGCTCAAAGGGATATCCTACTTCCAAGCTCTCTCCAGCAGATGTTACAGCTCCATTAAATCCTATTGTAAAACAACCCTGAAAAYAGACGGTGGAAAGAGAGAGATCTGAGAATATCTCTCAGCACAGACAAAAAGTGAGGATGACACAAGGGCAGTATGGCTTACAAAAGACTCACAGGAGATGCATGCATTAGTGTAGCCGGATTTCAAGGACAGTATTTGAGGACTAGATACATTAACTTCTGTGTATAGTTAATTAACTGTATTATTTCCCATTATTCTTTGTTTCTTTCAGATTCCATTGATGAAAGATCCTGGTTGGATCCGAAACGTCTGGACTTGCAATCTAAATGTAGGAAGCTAATTATTCTGTTTGTTTTTTAATTCCAGTGCCCATGGCAGGCCAACCTTGATGCCTTGTGGGCCTCTCTAGGATAAGTAAGGCAGTGGTTAGCTCTTGTCCAACTTCCATACCTCAGGGCAACTTGTCCAAGCGTTGCCCTTTGGACACTGTGCTAGCGTATGTCCTCTGTGGTCTTATTATCTCTCTGTAAGGTTGGAAGCCTCTGTGAAACTTGTGGCCTCCACATGTGGCTGGTAGTAACAGGATGAGGATGGAAGCTGCAAGAAAATGTGGGACTTGACATGAGCAGTAAGAAGAGAATCTGCAAAGTTGTGTGAAACATGAGATAAGAGGCATGTCCCAAGCAAGGGAAAGTGTGCCCAAATGCTCTTGCTGCTATCCAGAAAGGAGTGCACATTTGTGAGGCTGTGGTCTTGAGACACATCCAAGAACTGGACAAAAGAAACACTCAGGAGAAATAATGAGAGGGAAAAATCCACTTCCTACCCTGGTTAGAGAACTGTCATTGCTGCAAGGTTTTTGAAGGATGGAAATGAGGCAGATCCAGGTAACAATCTGGTGATTTCCTAATGTCTCTGGACTGTATCTCTCAGCAGTAACCTAGACTCACAGTGACAGTACAGCAGAAATATTTGGAGGCAGAAATGCTTGAAATCTGCTGTAGGACCCAGGACCAAGTGATGCCACGTAGAGATATCCACCTAACTACAGTATTGGAGTCATTGTAAAGCTCTGTGTAGGTTTCACAGGAGATACATTAGGCTGGATGGAGTATCACATTGACATAGCTGTACTGCTATCTCATTTAGATCCTGCTTTGATATTTCCACACAGCCTACACTGTGCAGCGTAGGATATACTCTGTGATTTATGGAGGAAGACCCTCCTGAGCCAGGCGTCTCAGGCTGTCTCACATGTAGCTCCTCTGTTTGCTAGCTGGTTGGTAAAATCTGGCAGCTTTTTAGTTTAGGTCTGACAACTGTAGGTCAAGATTTCCATGGAGACATGCCAATTTATACAAACTGAGAATCTAACCTATATGATGAGCTTGGTATTAGTAATGTCATGTAACCTGGACAGGTGGATAAGTCAAATAGGCAGTCTAAAATAATGGCTAAGAGGATTTTTCAAGGGTTGGTTTGGGACATTCATTTCAGTAGCTGCACTCTGTAGACATACACTAAGGTACCTGGGAATTAAAAACTCCAGTAAAATTAACAGGGAAAGAGCTCTGATTTAGCAAAGGATAGMGTAACACCTGGAAATCAGRCAGGTGTACAGCAGTACTGTGGATSTGATCATTCCATGCCAAACTTGGGAAACCTTTGGATTTGCCTGCAGGTGAGATTCTGAACTTTACAACAAAATCTCCTGGGCAATAAAACTGTCACATAAATTTGTGTTGAAAGAACTGAGGTTAATGAATTCTTGAAGTAAGATCATACTTCAAGAAGTATCAATTAATGTTTTATTTGAGCWAATTTTTGAATTTATTTTTATATATCATTATTGTGCTGTTTGTCCTAGATTAGTAACAAAATGTAGTGCAGAAATAACTGAGAAGGAGTAAGAATTTTGTAAGGAGAACATTCTATATTTAAAACACACTACACAGAGGGAAGATAATGGGAAATTAGYGAACTACTAAAGATTAAAAAATCCAAAGAATATTGTAGACAAAAGATGTGTTCACACTACACTGTATCTATGTGTGCACAGAGAGGTTACCTGTTTTGTAGGCCACAATCTGAAAGTGAGAAAACAGAATCTGCCACCAGAAACAGAATTACACAGGATGAATTGCATCTGACCTTGACAAGGTAGATAGCAATAAGCATGATCCCATCCACACGCAAGCGGGATGCAACTCTCACACTGTGAATGAGCTGGGCAGTCACATAGGCTTGCAGGGGAGGGGCATCTGATATCACCAGGATGACTACACAGGGAGGCCTTTTTGTTTGTGCCCAATTTGCAGAGTGTGGGGGTGGTCACGGGGAAAAACAGGGTGTCTGAAGAGTTCAGCTCAGAAGCAGACATGTACCTTGACATGACTCTGAGCTACCTGTGGGTATGACTTTTTTTTATTCTATTAAATAGATTTCTTTTCTATATTTTCTGACCAGGCCTTTGTCCTCTTGTACTATGGCAGAGCTAGATACAAAGCCCTATCTGTTTATCTGTTCCTAGACTTGCTTTAATGAAAAAGTTTCACCTGCCTCAAACAATGAACAAGATCCTTTGTGTGATGTAAATCTATAGACTTCACTGATTTCAGCGAAATCGTGTTGCTTTATGTGAGCTTAGTATGTGGCCTGATTGTTTTCAGACTTTAAATTCACTGGGGTGGGAACTCTCTTTGTGCCTGATATGCTGAACACAATGTCGCTAATGTGCAAATAATAATAAAACATGCTTAYGTTGCTTTTGTAGGCAGAAGCTGCTAGGTTTGAGAGATTGTTCATGGYAGGTAAATTTGCAAGAGATTTTACTATAACAAATGTAGCAGGAATGGGGAAAAGTCTCTGATGAATTATCAGATTTGCATAACAGAACATGTCAAACATACAGCCTGAAGAACAATGAGTCTGTAGCCCAGAATGTGTTAGACCTAATGAACWGCATTTCACTAATTTCATTGAAGTTAATGATTTCCACGGACTTTATTCAAAATATCTGTGTGTAAGAAACACTGATGCCAAACTTACGGACCAGGGATAATTGTGGCAGTGTGGTGACTCCTGAATGCAGTCATTTTCGCAAAACAACTCTGAAATACAATTTTAAAAAGTTCTTGTATGTATATGCAAGTACTTGTAAATTATTTTAAAATTGTCAGCTGAAGTACATGAGTTGATCTCTGCCTTTTATGTAAGAGAAGAACATAGAGAATGATGAATAGAGCAGGCAGACTTGACTAAAAATTCATTTACAGTATTTTAATACTGGACCAACTAAAATTGTTTCCACTTACTTAGTTCAGCATGTAATCAGATTTCCTTATAATGCATTATTGTCTCMTGAGAGCTGCTCAAATATGTCCTACTTTTGAGCCAGACTACATATCCATAATAACCCCCTGTTATGACAGGTGTTTAATGTACCACTTGCAAAAACTTCCTGTGCATTTTAGTGGTAAAGAAATGTTTATATTTTAGACTTTTTGTTCAAATATTAACGTGAAAATACTGACATTCCTACTAGGCAAAAATTCTATTTTTTACTCAGCTTTCAGTACAATGGTAGAAATGAGAAACAGGAAACACTTTAATTCTACAGACTGCACCTCCTCCATTAAATACTACATTTTCCAAATTCAGGTTGGTTGATCTATTTTTTGCCACAGCAAATCTAAATCTAGTTTTCCCAGTAAATATTTTCAGACTGGATGGAAACGAACTGCTTTTGAACTGCATTTCTAAAATAACATTAATTAGCATATTCAGAGATTGTGGTGCTACAACACTTTTGGAGAGACTACACTCATTTCAACACCAAGAATATTTCGAGGGAAGGATTTACTATTGAATTATCAAGGACACTTCTCCCTTTCATAGAAATTTGAATATGAAGCTGAAATAAGAATAAAATGATATTTTCATCATTTTGCAAAGCCAAGCACATCTATTAACTATGTAACTACTCCAGATGCAGAAATCAAAAAAAAAAAAATGAATCAAGTACCACAGTCATGCATGTCCTCACAGAGGAAATAAGAAAGATAACGTGTAAAACTGAAATAGATTATGTTGTTCCTGCTTAAAATTTGTGACTTAGGGGCAACAGTAAGAGCTTTACCTAGGCCTTCACTCTAAATTTGGAGAGGGAATGTGCTGGACTAAACAACAGCCAGAGACCTTATTTACTGATTAATTGCTCAGAATTGATGCAAATATTTAAAGCGAATTGATTGCTGTGTGACTACATCTAAAGGATTTAGTTCTGTGCCTGAACTTGTTTCTAGGATGTCAATAAAATTTTGATCATTATCAGTAATGATGTTTTGGAAAACAAATCATCCTAGAAGCAGTAAGATTAAGTTAGTTTTGACATCAAGTAAGACTGAGAAGATTAGTTATTTATGTCAAATATATTTTTAAGCATAATTGTGTTTCCATACAACTCAAATTTTGCCTGAAGATGTTATTATCACAAGCATTCAAAAGATGATTGTACTTTAAATCCAGAACAGGCACAGTCATTGTTACAAACTGTAATCACTAAAGTCCCCAAGAATGGAATTGGAAAGGAAATGCCTCTAAGACAGGTTATCCTAAAATAACCTCACCTCTGGCTCTGAATCATCTGATACTGATTCAGAGGCTGAAGATCAGTCAGATCTATAACCTGTGCTGCCAAACAGTGCTGCCAGATTAATGCCTCCTCATAGCTCTGCAGCTGGCAATGGATGAGAAGACAGTGTGCTAAGACCTGAGGGCCAAAGGTCCTGAACAGGCTTGCATCCTAGTGAGTCTCACTGTTACAGAAAGCCTTGCGGACAGACGGCTGGGGCCCTTCAGCTGTGCAGGCTCCACACCTCCTGCACAGGTTCAGTAGGGGAAAATACAGAATTAACACTTCTCTATATTGGGCTGCACAAAAGTTAAGGATTCTTCTGCCTCAGTGAGAAATATTGGTACTTTTATTATAAAACTTACTTTAGTCCCAGTGGAGTAACAGAATTAACTTGAGGTCTCAGCACTTAATGCATAGCTTAGTATAAGAGAAGATTTTATATATTTMTGTATCTCCCTTTTATCTTTAGTTGGTTATAGTTGTTATATTTTGCTAGCTACAGGAAAGAGGGACAGGTTTGCGCAGTGATGAATTAACAATACAGTGAATCATGATGTGCTGGAAAATACTTTATAGCCTCTGAGCAATAACTTTTGAAACCTGTTAGCTAGGATAATTCAATATTGGGAGGCAGTCTGATGTAGGCATGAGATCGATAAGAAAGCAATGACATTCCCAGAAGAAAGAGCTGCTTTTCAAATGTTGTTAGATCTTTAGGATTAAAAGATCACTATTTTAGAGTTTGCAAGAGATACAGGAATAGTAAAGAAAAGATTATACCCTGAGAAGTACTGCAGATTTGTTTACATTTCTCAAAGCATGTTTTATACTATTTCCTTTCAAATGCACACCACCGATCATCTTAATTTTGATTTGCCGTGCTTTGGAAACAATATTTGGGGTAAAAAACCTTTGCTAGTCCTGCATGGAATTATCGGATTTATGAAGAGCTAGCTTTTGGTCTGGAAAGCATTTCAGTCCACAGCAGGATGCTTTCCATATAGGTGTGCATGATCTTGCATTTCTTAAATGTGCATAGATTTAAATATCAGCATGTATTTTGTCTGAGCAGAGTGTAAGTCTGTGTTTGAACATGTCTACTCAGGAATTCTGGGCTTTGGTTGAAGAAAGAACATGCTAATGACTTCACTGCTATATCTACAATGTCGTGTATTGTGATCTCTTTGACTTATCAGGACTCATTATTTTCTAAGCTTTCTAAGGTTTTAATTAGATRCCTCAAGCTTGATTATTTACAGATTTGAAGCTCAGTTACTTTCTGATGAGATTCTRCTGGTGGGTCTCAAACAGGGCTGCTATATTTAGCCTCTTTTCTGGTAATTTAAACATTCCTACGTTCTTCTGCTTTGGCCATATCTGGATCACAGGAGTCAATACATCCCTCCATTTTTAGCAGCCAAATATTTTGTAGCAGAGCAAGTTGAGTTTTGGCTGTTTTGGGCTCTTAGGATATAAAGGCAGCATTAAGGATGTCATGATTTTCCAAGGCTGCATGCAGACCTAAAGGAAAAAGAAATGCTCTTTTATGGACTTTCATCTCCAAGATATGTTATATTCTGAGAAGGAAAAAACCTCTCCAGTGGTTCACTGACTAGAGATCCCCTTTTGGGGACTGTTTCTTAGTGGGCAATGGGGGAAGAAGGCAAAACTGTTACAAAAGCAAGTACAAAAGTACTCGGTACAAAACCAGGTTATGCAATACAAGCCCTGACGGTGTTGTGAGCTAATACATGTGTTACCATCTCAGCTGTTCTGGTACATGACCAATGCCTCCTACCCGCCCCTAATTCCACCAGTAATAGCTCCTGCAAGGCTACAGTCCTGAGGTGGATCATTTGGCAAAACAAGCCTCTTTCCACTTGTCACTTCCCCACCGTGTCGATGACCTGAACTTTACAGTACTTGTGATGATGTCATAACCCCTCTGAGCATGACGTCACCGCGTCACCTCTGATCAGCRGGGCTGCGGAAGGAAGAGAAGGGTGTTGTGTCACCAGGGCATTGAGTAGCACACCGGGGGCTGAAGGAGTTGGTAGCTAGCTATACTGCCACGGAACTGGGACCATATGGCAAGTAACATCTGAAAGCTGAAGCTGGCAAAGGGCGAGGAGCTCAGACTGAGCAGACTTGACAGCTGCTACAGGCCATAAGCATCTGCTTRAATGCGACACTATCAAAACCGAGATGGTTTCATAAAGAATAACGTCACTCCTGTATTAAGAGGCTTTACTTGGGGTAAGGAGGCCATTCTTCCTTTTCTAAAGTTGTGTACTACTCAGATCTTCAAACACTGAAGACAGTGGAAACAGTCAATCCCAGGAATAGACACATAGCAAAATCAGCAGGACAGACAAAATTGGCAAAATGTTAAAAGAAAAAGGGGTCAAATGTTTTAGAAATCTGTGCAACCAAACAGCTTTTACTTACATATTTTTTAAGAAGTTCTCAAATAAGACAGGCACTAAAAAGCTGATTAAATGCCAGGATTTAAGCACTACAATAACCAGCACTATTGTAACATAAATCAAGTGAAGAACAAAAGGTATTAGACCATTCTACTTGAGGGGACAAAGAAAGGGAAATTTGACCCAGACAGAGGAATTCAGCAGATCATCAAATATACTGTATAGAAATGTTTACTGACTTGAATTAGGAGAACTATTCTTTTTTAGATGATAGGACATTTAGTTAGGTAATTACAAAATCAGAGCCTAATTGTTCTAATGTTTACAGTGAAATGAAAATAGATCAACTTTTAATATCAGTTGAGCTACTCTGGGTTTCATGGGCTAACGCKAGGATATCAGCACCAAATTCTAAAGCCATCTATGCTTATGAATTCACTAGAGTCATCTTTTCTCTTTATTGAATCATTTTTATATGAGCAGTGTTCACGCATTAAAAACTAAAATCATTCACAATCCAAGCACTGTGCGCCTGAGAATGAACTCCAGTTTTAGTTGGGAAAATGCCAGGCATTATTGATAATGAATTAAATAATTAACTTTTTGGTTTGAGTAGACATTTTGCTCACTGCAGAATACTTGCCAGAAAAATCTTGTGTCCTAGGTTAGATCAAAGGGTTTCATTTTATTTTSTGTATGACTGTGTATACTGCTCTGGAGGTAGCTATGCCTGAGTTTTGATAAACTTTTCCCTTCTTTTTATCTTTTAACCTAGTTTTACTGTCAGAAAAGTACATAACTCAACTTTKTTATTACTTGCATTTTCATGATAACTATGAACCCACACCATAGACTCCGCTGTACCAGAAATTGTACAAACACAGAGTGAACAGGTAGACTACAAGTTCTTGGGACAAGAATCAAGAATTAGATGAGTGATAATGGTTGGACACAAAGAGATCAGTGAATGAGTGCAAAGAAAAAAACTTTGATGACTGGATCTTTGGAAAGTTTGTGGACAGTTTTAGATTCAAACCTTGGGGAACAAGCCAGCATTGCCCAACACAATGCCTCCAGAAAGAAATCAGGCAAGGTGGGGAATATTACAGCAGCAAAACTGAACTAGTTCTGAACTTCATCATCATCGAGTGTTTTTTAGAAATGATACCACGGGAGACTGTTCTCTTGCAAAGACATGGCACACCTCATCACCACACAGTGAAGCGCTCTTAACCATCTAGTTTTGCAGGTAACTCCAAACTGTCCCTTAGGAATTGTGCCTGGCCGTGCTATCCTCCAAACTGTGTGTAGGCACTGCCGTGAGCCAAAACTGCAGCCAGGACTATGCTAAGACTTGGATGGCATGTCAGATTATGTACCAGTGCTTGGTACTCTAGCCAGATGTAGCTGTTGAGAGTAGTTATGAGCTAAAGCGCAGCACAGCACAGGGAATTCAGAACCCACTAGTAGAGAGATTTTTCTAGAGAAATAATCTGAGGAGCACCACCTYTCTCTGTTGTCATCCTGTAAAAAAGAATATAAAAAAGCGATGAAAATAGTGTCCTGCTGTTAAGAGAAGCTTACAATTCTGGTGCTTGCATTTGGCATTCTTCACAGCATCTTATTTGTACTATAGCTATGCCTACGCTATAAAATACAAAAACATGATGTAGCACGTGGAACCATAAAAAATGCAGTGTTATTTTGTGGTTTATTTTACGTCCAGAAGCAGATGTGTTGGACATGCTGAATAACTGAACAGAGAACTTTCTGAAGCTAAGAATCTAGTTTCCGGATTTCCTAAAGAARCAGAGGTTGGGTGTTGTTGAGACTGTGGGAAGACAGTGGTTTTGATTAAGTTGCAGTGAGTACGTTTTTATTTAAGTATAGTAAAGACAGTAGTGGAATAGTGGATATTAGTGCAGTCCTGGACTGTTACAGCTGGAGGATTTATATGGATGCCCATTTACTAAGGGCATATAATACAGGATCTTATTCTACACTAATGCAGCAAAGCAAGCACTGGTCAAAATCCACAGCCGGCACAGGCAAAACTAACTGTATTTATGTCAAGGTTGGCATTATTTACCAGTGCATCTCATAGCCCAGAATGACTGCCTGTTGACAAGAAATTAGATACAATATGCCTGGGAAACGAAACTGCAAGTATTGCCAGTGATCTCTGGGCTTTGTTGCTGATTGTTTTCTCTTTGAGGTTAGGTGAACACCCTTGGTAGCTGTACCGTAGCAGAAACTATCTTCACTGTTTTCTTTTTTTTTTTTAAACTGAGGTGAAATCTTTAGTGTAGCTTTGTTACTGTAAATACACRAGAAAAACAAACAGAAACTTGAGTTTGTGAAATTGCATCATGCCCAGCCAGCTAGCAGTTTTATTTTAGTTGTGAACTGTACAAAGATTAGCCCAATGCACACACAGAGTTAACTGCAGAAAGAAAAACTGTCAGAGAAAAGAAGCTCAAAGGGTAACAGTTGGGTAAAGAAGTAGCAACTGCATAGACTTTTAAAATATAACTAAGAAGTTAACAGAAAATGGAAGAATTAATTGCTAACTACTCAGAAATGAATGCCTCTCAGGCTTCAACTGTGTGCATGTCTTGGGCACTAGCCTATGCCCCCAAAACAGCTCTGAAAACCTGTTCTTGAAGACAGTCTGGCAGTCTCTAACTAATTTCTTTAACTATTTTTTCCTTATCCTCTTTTTTTCCTGCATATTCTGTCCTCTTTCTTCAGTGGTATTTTGTTTCCTGTCGATTTGTTTGGCACTTAACTTAGCCCTCTTCTCCTTTCTGTAAACAGGCTTGAAAAGTGTAGGTCATTCTTCTATCAGTTTATTTTTTTCCCAGACATCCACTTCCCTAGTTAGTTGTGTAAGATACCCAGAGTAAAGGTATATTACAATATGATTTTAATGGAAGGGAAGRAATGATAGGTGGAAAACTTTTATTTCATAGCCTTTAATTACAATGATAAAACATGCAACATTCACAGTGCCTAGAGCATTATGTTTTTAACTTAGGGGCTTGACTTTAATTCTTGCCTCTTTCAAAGACTGCAAGTCCTTTAGGTAGAATGATTCCCTCTCTCAGACTTTGATTTTCCAGTCCACAAATCCGAATAAAGATAGGTCCTTTGTTAAACGTTTCAAAATCTACTTAAAAGAGCTTGGGAAAAAGTAAAGGATATTTCTGCGATTATCATTTCAAGCTTGAAATTATGGTCTGGGTAAACCAACAAAAGATACTAGCCAAGGAACAGAAAAAAAAGGGGGGGAGAGAAAATGTGCAACCCACCACACTGCACTTCCATTACGGAAGTTGTTTGACCCAACTGCCCTGGTTTCCCAGCCGCTGAAATACCGAAGTGAAAACCAAGACAAAGAATTGCCGCTTTCCCATTAAGGCTTTGTTTTGTGGCACGGCTAGCGCAGCTCCCTCTGATAGTTCACCCCCGAGTAACGACGCGTGCGCTGCTTGTCAGGGGCTGCAGGGGCAGCGCCCGCACCAGCACCCGAGGGACGCTGGCCAAAGCGGCAGAGAAAGGCTCCAGCCCTTCCTCATTTGCCCCTCCCGGTTACCCTCCCTGGGGCACGTTCCCGCTCAGGCCCCTTCCCCGCCGGCCCCAGCCCCGCCCGCTCGCGGCCGGCCCGCGACGGCGCTTCTCGCCTCAGCGCGCTGCCGCGCGGCGCTGGCCCGAGCGGCAGCCGCCTCCCCATTGGCCGCCGGGATCACCTCAGCGCGCCGCCTCCCGCGCTGAGTCACGGCGGCGGCGCCGCCCGCCCCGCCACGCGCGCCCCCTCGCGCGGGGGGTGGGGGGCACCAACGGCCGCCGCGGCGGAGCCGCCTCGTGGGGTCGGGGGGGGGCTGCGGAGGGGAGCTCGTTTCATGGTTGCCCTCAGAGCCCCCTCCCAAGCGGAGGGAAGAGTTTCCACGCCAAGGGCTGTCTGCGGGGCGATGTGACGCAGCCCCAGTCACCCTCCCCGCCACCCCCCGCCGGGAGACGGCTTCCCCGGCGGCAGCCGGCCGCGCCGCCCGGTCCCGTGCCGCGGTGGGGGGTGAGGGCTGGGGGCTGGGGGCGAGCCCGCCTCGGCAGCGCCCCGGCCCGTCCCCGCCGCGCCGCCCCCTGGCCGCCTGCCCTGGTCCCTCCTCCGGGGCGGCCCCGGCCCGGCGGCGGGGTGCCTCGCCGTGCCCGCGGCGGGCGGCGCGCACAAAGGCGGCGGCGGCGGCGGCGCGGCCCGAGGCGGCTTGGGCTGCGCCTGCGGCCCCAGCAGAGGTGCGTGACGGGGCCGCGGTACCGGCGGGGGGTGCAGGGCTTGGGGAGGACGACGCCGGGCTGCTGTCCGCGGCGTGCGGCAGGCCCGTCCCGCCGGGCTGTGTCAGCTGCCCGGGGCATCTTCTCGTCCTGGTGGGGCTGCGGCCTGAGCGGCTACGCCGTGCCCACCGCGCCCGCTCCCCGAGGGAGCGCGGTTTAGGAGCGAAGACCAACAGCGGCGCTGCTGGGTCCGTCTGGGGTTCGCAGCGTTTTGTTTGCCCGTGCTGCAGGGCGAGGAGGAGGGGAAATCTGGTGCTTTCCTGGCTCGTATTCAGAGCGGGGCAGAGGCGCCGGGCAGTCGCGGGGAGGTGGCGGGGATGGGGTCTGCGCCCTGCTCCGCGCTCYCCTGCGCAGTCCGAGGCCCCTCTGCGGCCCGGCTGAACGCTAGCGATCGGATTTTGCCTCCCCTAGGCCGGTGACTGGTGATGCAAATTGCTGAGTTAGGACCACTTGCTCAGTAACGCGTTTCCCGAGGTGGGATAACGAAAGCAGTAATGCTCCAGAAATATTTAATGACATAGCAGATCCAGGCTGGCAGTAGTGGGATTTCTACGTGTAAAATTGAACTTCCAGATATTTTGGTTTTATCTCGTGAAATTCTCTCTCTTTTTTTTTGGAAAACAATTGCCAGTTGTTTTATTGATTAGCCTTATCTTTTCTAAGAGATTTTTGAATTATTTTTCAGATACTTTAAGATTTTGTAGGAAGATAATTAAGACCATTTACTTTTTTAAGATTTCCTCTAAAAGGCAATGTATTTTGTAGAGAGTGGGAAGGGGACAAAGCTATGCAATATTTTTGTTATCTCTGTCAAAAAGAGGAATGTATTTTATGATTGTGTAGTGGCCTCTACAAATAGTAGGATCTCAGTCATGATGTTATAGACTAACTTGCATATCATTTTTCCGTTCACATATATATTCATCAACCTCAATAGACCTGTTAACCTCTGATCTGGTTCACATCCTGGAATGATTTTTGGGGTGGTTTGTTTGTTTTCTTGTGTAGTTTTATCTGTCATGACTGTCCCAGGAAGCAAACGCTGGCAAATGTTTTGTTTGTCTAGCTAGAGTTTTGCTCTCGCTTATGTATCCAATTGGAATTCAGATGGATAGGTTCCTGTTACAGTAAAATGGGCCTAATYCCCAGAAAATAACCTGAGGAAAAGGTGTGGAGAAGGTGAAAGAGATAAAATGGAAAAGAACCAATACAATTATGTTGTGATTTTAGGTGTGAAGCCCTGAAAATGGTATCTAACAGTTGTAGATACTTTGTGCTTCTCCAGTAGCTGTGTTTCACGAATGCAGAGTAAAGATTACCTGATAACATCTACTTATCTGACTCAGTGTGGACTGTTTGTAAGGATGTTGGGCAAGATTTAGGCTTTGGCCCTTTTCCTATAGATAAGCGGATGTTCACATGTATATATCTAATATCTCTGGATGAACACACATATACTCAGCAATGATAAAACCCACTCCAAATATAGTAAAAGCCTACTTTAAAATCTGAAAATGCAGAAAACATAGAGTTAAAATCTAAAGAAGAAATTTATTTTCTAATCCACAGAAAGAAAGGATGCCAAGTCACACAGAAGTATCAGCATAGAGTTGAACTACTGTTGTGCTTCCACTCTAATTTATATTCCTTCTCTGACATCAGGACAGTAGCATAGGGCAGCACAGAACATGACCTGCAATATATTCTCCAGTTACTTCAGAAGTTCCAAGATTTCAAGCATCTTTTTTTTTTTTTTTTTTTTTTTTTTTTTTTTTTAAAATATTTTTTGTTTTTTTTTTTTTTTTTTTTTTACTCACTGCAAAGTCTGATCATGTTTGTATGGTATCAGTTCAAAGGAATGTCAGTCCTTGTATGCTTTCCCTCAAAGCACCTCTGTGAGAAGGGAAGTGGTGTACATCTGGGAAGCTCCTGAGGCACAGAGACCAAGGGAAGCGTGGAAGGTCTCTCAGGAGTTCCCTGGGAAAGGAGATGAGCCTTGAGATGTGATTTCATGATTGCTTGAAATGCYGAAAGAGATGTCCTTGGTCCTTCACCAACAACATTTTCTAACTGCCTCTCTTGAGTAAATACTAGCAGTTGTATTGGTAACAGTCAGATCAGCTCACTGATCCAACTGAAAACTGCTTTTTGCATGTCTGATTTTTGTGGTTTTAGTTTTCAGTTGGACCTGTGAACACTTGAAATGTGTCTGCATGAACCCAGTAGTGTTACAAGGGGATAATTTGAGATGGTTGGGAATGAATGGTTGAGAGGTTATGACACCATGAACTTAGATAGACCTAAACTGACTGTGGAAGAGTACGTTTGGACTCTTCAATGCCAGTCAGATATCCTGATCATGGTACTACAGGCCAGTCTTCTCTTCTTTGAAACATAAGACTTCATTACTAGCAAGTTTTGAGTCTTCAATTTGAATCTGATTTCAGCTGCTGTCAAGAAAATATTCTTAATGAGAACTTTGTGAGGAAATGGACCAAGTAGTGTTTCATGTATTTAAAAGATATTGATGGGAGCTACTGTTTTACCAGTGCTCAACTGAATTGTTACCTGAGAGTCATAGCCCATATCTGTGTGGTCTGTAAGTGAGTGTGTGAAAGGGTAAGGGAGTGTCAGTGATGAATGGGTTTTGAGAGGTATTGGCAACTTGAAAGAAAATAGGATTGACATTTGATCCATTTGATTTTCTAAAGAAGGCCAAGTTTTTGGCACTGGCCTTGGCTAAAGGGAATAGGAGTCAAATAACTCCTAACAGAATTAAGTAGTCCCAACCTAAAATATTTAGGTAGATATGCCTGGCAGGAAGCAAAATGCCTTTTTTTTTTTCCTGTTTTTGAGCCAGCCGATGATGCATCATTGCATTCTGATTTGGGATGCAAAATGAGTTGCACTTGTTTCCCGGTTGACCAGGAGTATTTGTCAAATCACCTGCAGGAGTGTGGTCTATCTCATACCACTGCGACTATGTTGAGGCCTGGAAAAAATGTGCTTGTAACAAGGTTTGGTCTAGAGTTTGCCATTCTATTTACCAAACAGCCAGATTCACACTACTCAACACAGTGTTCTGGAGTTCTCCCCTTACAACTTGCCAAAATCGGAGACGTGGCTGTGTATGGCTGTCTTCTAGCTTATGTGTCCAGGTTTCTTTTCCCAGGAAAATAACGTACAGGCAGAATGCTTGTCATGTCTCACTCCAATGTGCTTGGCATGCTGCAGTTCAGATATAGCCAAACTGATAGAGTTCACTGGAAACCAGTAGGACTTGGGCGGTTAAACTCCCTCTATATTTAAGCTGTAGTGCCTTGACCAAGATCATGTGGAAACGCTGTAGCAACTAGGAACATAAACCAATGTCTCCTGACGTCCTAGTGTAGTGCCTTTGTTGCTCCTCAGGAGAGAGATCAAAGGTCTGATTTTTGCTCTGGAGGTGCATGAGAAGTGACTTTGGGGTTCTGATCAGGAACTCACTCAGAGAACTGTGGTGGGGGGTTCATGGCAATGACCCTGCGCTGAACTGAACTGATCTAGGAACTAACAAAAATGTAAAGAATAAGACTTCAGAAGTTGCTAATGATTTTTAGTGTTCAGCCTGAAAAGAATTGAAAAGTTAAGAGGTTTGAGCCAGTCACACAGCATTAGTGACTTCATAAAATGTTAACCACTTAATAATAAGTAGAAGTACCTCTGTTAAAAAATATAAACCAGTAATTTTTCATGAGCTTTTGTGGTTAACAAATAATCGTTACTGTAGTTGCTGTGCAGACATGCAACATTAATCTTAATTTGAAAATACCCATCTAGGGAATTTTCATCTGAAATATTTCCTTCTCTCCCTACGTTTTTGTTATAAATCTTTCTAAAAAGTAAGCTCCAATAATGTTTTTCAAGGCAAAGAATAAGTTAATAGAAGAATGACATTAATTACTATAGAGGGAGTTGGTATTTAATAATGCAAATAAAATTGTATTTTTCTGACTCTGGGGCAATTCGTGTTCGATACATAATAAAACAGTAGCGGTAAAGTAAAGACTTTTTGAAATGCCATCAGTTACTTTCTTGYGAATTAGAAATAATTCACTTGAAGGGGCCAAAATCTAATCTCCAGGTGTAGTATGGGCTCCCTCAAGCTTTGCATCTTCAAAACAGAAGCCAGGGGCAGATTTGGATACCAAATGGATCAGTTTTATGAAATTGTTGTAGTTCCAATGTCAGCAGCAGAGCTGCAATGATTTATTTTAACAGAACACTAGCCTGTCAGATTTTGCCTCTGTTCCACAATTTCACAAGTTTTATGGGAAAACTCTTATGAAAGCCTGTTTGATTTGTGCTTATGCCTGTCATTTCATGTCATGGACCAGGGTCTCATCATGATGTCAAGTATTCAAACATAATCAAAAGCCACGTCTGTACGTATTGTTTTTCTTTGTGCTAAGCATATTTGGTTTGTGTTATGTTTACCATTGCTGCAAATCTTACCCTGGTGTCCTGAAAAACTGATATAACACAGATATAACTATACAACTCTAGAAATAGGGCTGGAAGGGACATAAATCYATGTTGATAAACTAAACAGTACCAAAATTCATTCTTTGGGGCTGAGACCAGCTAGCGCAATCTGTTCACATCTATTCTTTAAAGCTCCCTAAGCCTTAAGAAGAAGGTGATTATATTCAGAGTGGCCATGGGAATTATCCCTAGCTGAYTTTCACTTATGAGCTGTTCCTGGGAATTGCTTGGGAGAGTGCTAGTTGGCCTGTGCTAAAAATGCACCAGAAACAGAATTGGCAGTTTAAATAGACTCAGTATAGATGATCAGATTCTAACAGATGTATCTCTGATGTGATATGGTTTAATTCAGTGCTTTGGATATAGACAAAATGATCATCTCTGTAAKGATCACTTGTTCCTAAACTGTTCTCAACTCATGTCCTGCTCTTCGAATTTTCTGCATGTAAGATTTTACACACTCCAGAGGAGGTCTTTTCCAGTTTTCAGTTGCCCTTGCAGCATGGTACCTAAATCATGGCTTTTCAAAAACTGTCTGTATTTGGAGTGTGTTGAATGAGACTTTTATCTCTAATTAACTCAGATGTTTTTTGATATCTAACCAGTTATTCATTGTATTATAGAACCTAAAAAGACACTACGTTTTGCTGAAGCAAAAGAGGTCTTCAGCTCTCACAACTTCAGTATTTTATCATACCAAATATAATAAATAAGGATGACACAAGGCAGAGCTTGGATGTAAAAAGGGGCCAGGAAGAATATAATTACCAACTTTTCCAGTGGAAGTGTGACATACTACCTATATAAAAGATGATGATGATTTAACAAGGCAATTTAAACTTATTGTGGCATGCAGTGGAGAGGGGCTTCAGGAGGGACTTACAGWATTAATTGTTTGGTCAATCTAAGATATGTTAATTAATTAGATAAATATTAAGGTAACATCTAGACATTTATATTTTTACCTGTTTTTCAACCGGATGATCAGTTCTGAAAGATGATGCTTGTCTTTAACAGTAAAAGGAGCTGCAAATTTTCAGAGCCTCCTGGCAAGGGATGCCAGTTAATCTGACATAAAAAATAATCCTAGAATATACTTCTAATTTCTTAATAGATGCATAATGCAGGGCTSTTGCCAAAACAAAATATCAGCCATTTAAGAATTCTGACTGAAGCAGTACAGATCGTTCTCACTTGCTGTAAGCTTAGAACAAAAGGATTCTGAATTCTCTCCGCAGCAAAAAATACTCTATGCTGTGTCCAGTAGGGAAGCTTGCCTCTATGGTGTGAGAAGATGACTTTTACTAAATTCAGTTTAATTAACAAACAGGTATTAGAGGTTTAACTCATTATTTAAACCCRTGTTTACTGCTGAAGTTCTGCCATGTGGTCAGTAAGTGAAAGACTTCTTGGAGCAGCCAGAAAAAATGTTGCTCCAAACCACATACAGTCTCTCTGAGGTTTAAGGAACATTGGTTTCCTGGAGTACTGACATAGTATGGAACTGACTCTAGGGTCAGAGTGTAAACTTAAAAACCTTAGACTCCAAACAAGCTCTGCTTTAGTTGGAATGCCTTTTCAAACTTAGGAAGAAGGGCCCACATGCATCAGAGTTCAATTTCTGAACATTCTGAATCTCTTGCTTTGTTACTACAGTGTCTTTTCTTCCTTACAGTTGAAATATAAAAACATTTTTGTCTGGTTTCCTGAGATTTTTTTTTAACCATTTCTGCGTCTGTCAGTCTGTTTTTTAGTTCCCTAGTGATTTTATTCCACAGGCCAGGTTCGGCCCAATTTGAAAGAAGTGTCCGTTACCAGTTGGCAGTTTGAATATGGCCTTTTCTTTTAGGACGTAAGAGACTTTCACTGTATGGATGCCAGCTGTGCTGTGCCAGTTGGTCTCAAAGCTTGAGAACGATGTCTAGCCCTTTTAATTTACTAGTGTGAAAGTAATCGTAGTGTCCTATGTGAAGGCGGGCAGTATGGCTAACACTTGTGAACAAGAACAGTTGTAAAATTCTGTGTTCAGGGATTTAAGAGCTCTCCTGGTATGTTGAGAGGATACATGAATCTTCATATCTGTGATCATTTTTCATCGCCATCACAAACTATGGGGCGAGTGTACTGTCTTGGCAAGTCTTTCCCCTCCAAGGAAAAGAAAGTTGTTGCACCTACCAAGCATTAACTGGCGTGAACTACAATATGAAATTTTGAGACTAATTATAGCCTTTTTAAAATTTAATCTTAGCTCAATAAGAAATATGTTTTTTATTATACTTTAGGTTAGAAAAATCACAAGTAGAACTATTTTTCAAAACCAAAAAGATAATTTTAAAACTTTACTTGTATCTGTCACCTTTGAGGCTCATTTCTGAACTTAGTTCCATACATGTATGCTGTCTGCTTTTTAAGGAGCTCAGATAAGGACCACCAAGATAATTAGGGGCTTATAACTTAGGACTTACAAGTTATAAGGAGAGGCTGGGAGGAGAACTAGCTCTTCAATCTTAAGGGTCTTCAGCTACTGAATTGAGGGAGTGTAGCAGAAATGGAGCCAAACTCTTTCTTCCATAGAGGTGTGGTGACAGGGCAAAAGGTAATAGGCACAAGTTGCAAGAAGGGAAATTCTAGTTAGATATTAGGAAGAAAATTTTCGCTGTGAGGATGGTCAAACATTAGAACAAATTCTCAGGAAATCTGAGATCTCTATCCTTGAAGATACTCAGAACTCAGCTAGACAAGGTCCTGGGCAACCTGGTCTAAGTTGGCYCTGCTTTGAGCAGACTTTTGGCCAGATGGTTTATTCCAATCTAAGTTATTTTTAGGGTGATTAGGGTGTGTAATAGGTTTGAAGTGCAGTTTTCTATGAAACTATGGGGAGAGCATCATCACTTTTCAGATGCATTGTATCATAAAGTCCCCCAAAATTTAAATCATTCTTCCTTTAGAACATGAATTGTGTCTTGATGGTAGTGTACCCCAACAGAAGCAGAGAAGAAAACAATGCACTAGTCCATCCCAGAAGGTGATCATTAATTGATTAGAAAAATTGTGCACGAAGAAGCAAGCCTTAATTATGACATTTTCTAACTTTTCAGTGTTTGGCTGCAATGCTTTTACTGTATTCCTTTAATAGTTTTGTGTTTCTAATTATAAATCCCTGTTAAAAATTAGAGCTGTTTTTATAGTGCCTCATGGTTGCATGGTTTTGTTGTTTATGGAAGAACACAGCTGAAAAAGAGTCTGTAGTGTAGCGGATGATACTGGTTAATACATGCCGTGCAGCTTAGTGCGGTGACTGTCTCTCAGAATCTAATCTCAGTTCTGTTATCATCATCATCAAGTTTTATTATTGACTGCCCTGGGAGTATCCCTTTTACTGCTGCTGGTATCCCATTGTCCAGGTGGTGCAGTACAGCTCAGCAGAGAGCTTTGTTTATGTAAGGGATATGCTTTACACTGAGTGAACACAAAGAAATTCTCTGAAATGAGTGTATTAATATCTGCAAGAGGTGTGGAACAGTAATGAAAACAATAGGTATTGAAAGTCCTTAAAATCTAGTGTTCAGTAAAGCACCCTATTAAATACGTTCATACTTTGAGAGCACTTCAGGATTTTTTTGAATTTTAAAATGTGTCTAAGTATGCATGCTGTCCTGTGTAGGGGACTAAGTGTATTAACAGAGCCTAAACAGGAAGTGCATTAACAGAAACTAAGTATTAGAATGCTAAGTAAATCCAGGAGCAGGGGAAATAGAGCTAATCAACCAATCACTTCAACCATCAATCTCTGCCTAATTTTAAATAAACCTTCTGACACTGAAAATCTATTTTAAAAGAATAGTAGAGTTGCGTTAGGAAGCACTTCAAAGCTAGGAATTTTTGGAGTGAAGGTTGCTTGTCAAACCTTAATGCATATCTATCATACAAATGCGTTATGACAATCTTTTACCAAGAGAACTTCCTGTAAAGTAGGAGAATAGTCTTTGACTTTAATATAGTGGAAATTTAGATCTACCATTCATTTGCTTGGCCCTTAAAAGCCCTTAGAATACTATAAGAGAAGTGTTTTCAGTGTTGAGAGCACAATACTTGATAGAAGGAAAGACGTTATTTTGGAAGTAATGCTTTTCTATTCAAAGATAATTGGAAACACATTTATGAGCTGCAGAGTCTGAAAGTCTGACAATGGTTTTGAATGCAGCTAATTTTATGACCTTTTGAAACTTGTCATAATTCTCCGAGTAACAAAGTCTCTTTTGTTATTGCCTTCTAGTAGCTCTGTTCAAACATGTCAGCTGTAAATAAATTAGATGAGATATCTCAATTCTAAGTTATGTTATTAATTTGTGAAATAAGAGGATAAATGACTCCTGGAATCTAAAATGTCTTGGTCACCAGACCAAGTTTCTGGTCGAGTCTCTACAATGAGTCTCTGTGTCTGTACAATATAAAGTAGTGATCAAAAACTTGTTTGTTTTCTCTTTYTTTTCAGGTCCAAACCATGAATTACGTTGGACAGTTAGCAGGGCAAGTGTTTGTAACTGTGAAGGAGCTCTATAAGGGACTAAACCCTGCCACATTATCAGGTTGTATAGATATAATTGTTGTACGTCAGCCAGATGGAAATCTTCAGTGTTCTCCTTTCCATGTACGTTTTGGGAAAATGGGAGTTCTGCGTTCTAGGGAGAAAGTGGTAAGAAAATCAAAACTTTTGTTTTGTTTTCTCTGTGGGTCAACTCTAACAGCATGAAAATTACTGAATATTTTGCAGTATGTTAGGGTTTTCTTTAGACACTCTTTACAAAAAGCTCAGATAGAAGCAAGGTTCAGTTAAATTGGTTACTGCTGATAATTGCATTTCAAAGCATAAATTTGTAAAACATTGACTTTATTAGCAACAAAACAARCCATTAATTTTATAACATTTATTTTTAAGAAGAAAATTTTGAATGAGCTAATTTGCGATTATCCTAGATTTTGTTAGTGGCTAGGTACTAAGACCCCTTTGTTTAACATGTTTATTAATGGTTACAAAAAGGGAGTTAATAATGAAATAATATTTTCAGATAACAAATGTTTAGGTTAACTAAAGCTAGAAAAGGCAGTGAGGAACTTTAGGGAAACGTAACCAAGTTTAATGGCTTAGCAATATGTTATGAGAAGTTACCAGTGACTAATACAGGACAGATTATTTTAGGATATAATATGTAACTACACATAGTCTAGATTCTAGTGTAGCTGTAATTGTTCAGCAGAAGCACATGGGTATTATTATGGACCTTGTTCAATTCTTATCTGAATTGGAAAGGAATACCAATGTTTARGAGGAGTTAAAGTTGAAAATATTACCATGCCTGTAGTACATCCTATAGATATGTATATCCTATAATATGCATGCAGAAATACCAGAAATATGTAGAGTTGTCTTAGTCTCAAAAAAATACAGTGAAAATGGAACTGATGACAAAAATGATTAGTAGCAAAGACAGAACTCTTTATGAGAAGAAATGGAAATGGCTGAAGCTGTGTAGAGTTGAGGTAAATATGCAAAGAAATAGACATCAATTATATAAAGACTGTAAATTAAGTTTTCTTATTTATGCTTCTCAGAGTAAYAAGAGAGGTCTGTTTAATGAATTTGAAAGTCAACGTACTAAGAATTTGCATGAAGGGGTACTTTTCACACAATGCACAATTAGGTTATGAATTAAAAGAAACCAAAGATTTATGAGGTTAATGAAGCATCTAGAATTACATTTTGAAAGATAGAGGTGTGGCTGTACCTTGCTAACTGAAGGAGCACCCAGGAATGAGCTGAACCAGTTAGGAAAACATTCTGAGAATGTATAGGCTTGCGAGGAAGTGGGTAAACGAAAAAAAGAAAGGAGTTTGATACTTAGTGTTTGTTGTAAGRTATCTTCCTGTTTCCTGAGAAGTGTTTGGCTAGTGACAGGATAGCTGAACTGGAACTGTGTACCTAAAATAACTTTGTTTTCATTTAAGAATATATTTATTTTTTCAAGGTTGACATAGAAATTAATGGAGAAGCTGTAGATCTGCACATGAAACTAGGAGACAATGGAGAAGCCTTTTTTGTGCAGGAGATGGATAATGATCAGGTAAGAACCAAAAATAATTTTAGTTTGTTAAAAATATGGTGCCTACTCTTCCAATTTAGTTTTCAATTTAGGAATTTTGTTGAAAAGTATAACTTTATCAGGTTTATAATTGCAAAAGTTTCTGGACATTTTTCTTCTATGGAAATTTGATAATTAGCAATTATTATATTTTGAGTCACTGAGATTGGAAAAAAGTCATCATAAACTCTGGTTTATTTTTTAGTTAATGTGCATGCCTGTATGTGAGCAGAGATAATATGTGCATAGTTTGCATGCTCCAGAGATGTGTACAACAGTGGCTGATATGTCCACGGACCTGTTTTTTCCAGAAATTCTTAGTCAGACATACGYACTAAGCAGATTGTGAGTATAGAACTGCACATGTCCTCTAAGCATCTGTGCATACAATAATGATGGTACTCATTAAAGACATGATTTTGCAGCTATTGTTCACGTRGAATTGTAATGAAATGAGAATGCCCTTGCTGTTGAGCTGTGTGATTAAATATTGGTCAGTGTAAGTTGAGGCCACACTAATTTTGAATAGTCCACCTATAACATATCATACCAACATAAAAAACTTTTTACAGGCATTCCTTTTCAGATACCCTAATAATTTTTGTTACTGTCTAAGATGGATTGGATTTTCAAGTTCTTCTACGGAGTACCATACTATTAATTTCGGGTGAGAATTGTGCTTTTGTGCAGTTTTCATCTCTGCATTTTTGTATTTAAAAWTTTTATATGGTAGCAGTTATTTGATGACTGAAAAATGCTAGAAATACTTCTGTGTGTGTCTAGAGATGTGTATATATTATTGTCTAAGAGGATGTGCGCATGACCTAGTTATAACCAGCTAACGTACCAGAGTAGTATCTGCCATTTGACTTGCAAAGACAAATTGGATTTTACACAATTTTCAGATTATGAACTAGGATTTTGTTTCTGCTTTGTATCTAGCATCATGTGGATAGACTCAAGCCATAACCTTGCCACTACTAAAAGCTCTGAGAATCCTTTTTGGAGGGTATTTTTCYTGGCTTGTGTGAGGAGATACTGCTGTGAAAGAATTCCCATGTGCTGTGGGATCATACTGAGCCACCAGTTCTCTAGACTATATTACTTTTCTGAGGAGCAATTGACTTGCTTGTGAGCAGCTTTAGAAACACATTTATGACTTCTGAGRAGCTAATAATGTAATGTGGTTGGATTTCTTTCTCAGGAGGTAATTCCTTATCATCTCTCTACATCCCCCATTCTGTCTGAGGGAACTTCTTTAATGGAAACTCAACTGAAAAAGAACTCGATAGACAGGATAAGAAATCTGGACTCCAGTGTATGCTCAAAAGTGTCAGCCCAAGCCCATGGATCCCAGCCTGCTGTGGAGACCTCTCTGGCCTGTAGCTCTCTGAAAAAAAGGAGGAAAAAGAGGAGGAAGTCTGCCCATAAAATGGAGAGCTTAAAACGAGAAGACAATGGAGACACATCAGAAGATGAAGATATGTTTCCTATAGAGATTAGTTCAGAAGAAGAAAAAGAGCCATTGGACAGTTCAAGGTATCRCAGTGGCATAGAGATGTATTATGGAGGCCCACTGCTGGGTTAGTGTTCCATTCCACATCTTCTGACAGTAAATTCTATCAAATCAGTACATGTGTTTAGGGAACATGTTTCTCTAAGTAAAAGCTAGAAAAGGCTAGAAAGCTGTCAAGAATGTTACTAACAAAAATAAGGAAAATGACACTGAAAACAAAGCAACAATCTTTGATCACTGCTGTGATCTAGAAGGTGGGAATCAAATGACACATCTGTCTTTGTTTAGTTCAGCTTAGACTAATTCTTATCTACATTAGTTTTTTCACTAACTGGAATATATGACAACTGGGTAATGAAATACAGTTTTTAACTTTCATATTTTTCCCTATACCTAGGATTCCTGTTCCAGAAGTGTGTATTGATGAAGTATCTGAGATAAAGACTCCTACCGTTGCTACATTTTCCCAGTCTGCATCTTACCCTCATTCAGATGGAGAATGGTCACCTCTTCAAAGGTACTTCTTGTGATAGTAAATTTCTAAATAATCTTTCTCTTTGTGTTAATTTTTTATATACAAGTGCAATATGAAGTCTTCCTGAAAGTTTTGGTATCAAGCATAGTGACTGTTAGCTACTAGGTGAATGCTTTCTATATTTGAAATCAGATAATGCACAACAATTTCAGGTTAGCTTTGCCTGTAATTCAAAGAAAGCAAGCGTACAAATACAAAATTCAAACCATACAAATACAAATATCCAAATCMTGAAGAATATTTAGATCTATTAATGTTCGTGCATATTAATAAATACCGTAGAGAGGATGAACATTTCATTGGGGGCAGGTTTAGCTCAGCTGGTTAGAGCACGATGCTGCTAATGCCAAACTTGTGGGKTCAGTCCCYGTATGGGCTACGCTGAGGGTTGGACTAGATGATCTCCAGAGGTCCCTTCCAACCTTACCATTCTATGATTCTATGTAAGCTGAATCTTTGCCTTAATACATACATTGTGTAAGGACTTAAATTAATTTAGACATATAAATCTTTACTATTTTGGGTATAAACTGTTTAGRAACTTGCAAGTTTGTATTTTTGTGTAAAAATAAGATTTTATTTTTTAACGACTCAAGAATATGAGCTGCTTGTGTCCATTTCCAAAGTTCATGTACTGAATTGCAAAGACTGATATACATGAAATATTAAGTACAGGAAGAGAACACCTACGCTCACAATAATTTACCTGCTTTTTTTTTTTCTATTTGTACATTTATATGCATCTATATACCTTGATGTCAAAGCAGATAAATTTGGACCTCCTTTCTTGCTCCTGTGGAACATTAGCAAAAGGGACAATTGTTCACCTGATTGTATCGCTTTATAATTCCAATGAAGTGTGTGTGTGTGTGTGTGCGCGTGCGCGCATGTGTGTGTGACTGCCCATGAGTGCCCCTCATCTTCTGTCTATACTTTTGTGATGGGGCAGTATTTACAATACCTTATCCTAAGAATTCTAATCTCACAAGGCTGCCTCTGTATTTGGGGGAGGGAGGAAGGGACAGCAAAATGATTTCAGAGTAGGAGCTTGATTTAAATATTCAGAATTGCGTTCTGGAAGAAACTTTCTTTGCTGACTGTAGAGTCTAATGAGATTAGCTTCAGAAGTCTGGTGATAGTATGTGTGAATACCCCTTTGGTAGCTTTTTGAACTCTATATTCCATTTGTTTTTTGCAGTTATGTTTTTTTGGCAATATTTCGGATTTTGAAAATTCTAGATGGAAATTCAGAATTCATGTAGGAAATGCACAAAGAGTTTGTGTTAATAAACACTTGCAAATAATGACATCTTCTTTCTCTTTCTCCTAATGTGCTGTGCTGTCCAGTAAGCCTATAGTTTGCACAGGGCAGTCGTCTCTTCTCACTGTTCCAGCAAATGGAGGCCTATCTAACTCTTGCCCTCATCAATCTTCTCACTTTTCTCCTCCAGACAGGTAGAACAGTTGTTCTCCCTCTTTTCTGGGCTACTTGTTAATCCTTTAACACATTAACAGTATGTGAACTTTGTTGAACTTACAGCTGTGCTTATTGCTAACCCAGACACATAAGAAGAATGTGATATTCAAAACCACTTTCTCTGCTTGTTTATTTTGTGGGCACTGCCTGCAGGTAAGTTGCCCCAAGGAACCATGCATTGAATGACCACGTCTAAAATAAAATTGGGGCAATGAAAACCTCAATTAAAACTAAAGTTGATTAAGATGATTTTTTTTWAAAAAAAMTAGTGAAAACATATTCCTCTGCAGATTGAAATTTCCATACATCTTTTCAGATTTAATACATATTTCAATGGCATATGTGTCCCATGGTTTTCCTGAGGAGCATACTTTTGTATAGAGTGCAAAAGTGAAAACAAAGACCTCAGAGTCTTTGGAGACTGTGGAATTTATAGGAGAGTAAAATTTATAATGGGAGGAGTCCAGTGCCAAAAGTGAGCCTCTCTTTTCTTCTTCCCTGGGTAGGGGGAATGGAAGATTTAAGTTTTTACTGTAGTATAGGCTTCCTGTGACTGTGGATTCTCTTATACAGAGCTGAAAGTGAGTACAGACATTCTTTATGATAGCCTGAATTCAAGATGTCTCAATACTCTCTTGACAGGCAGATCTCCTGCAGCCAGACCCTTTCTCTCCAGTTAGTKGAGAGGAGTTGTAGCAGCTAAGTTAAATCATCTAGTGTAGATGTCTGAATATGACCTCTGTAGTTCTCCATTAATGCTTCAACAGTAGTCTAAATTGCTTGTTGCTTTTATCAGTGCAGAGGCCATACTAGATACCTAAGGCTGTATCTAAACTGAGAATCATAGGGGCTTCCCGGCTTTTAGGTCTGCTTCTGAAACCTAGCCATGTTACARCAGCAAGTCAGGATGAGGTCCTGGAGCGGTCAAGGTTGTTCCCCTCAGTGTTTTCTATGAGAMGGAAAGGCAGGCACACAGTTTGGCATGAAGCTGTGATGTGATCTGGATGGCTCTAGATATTTGCTTGGGAGTACACCTGTCCTGTAATCTAGATGTCCAGCTAAAGCACGGTAATAACTTGTCTGAATATAGTCCTCTGTGTCTCTGCAGTTGTTTTTCTATGTGTTAAATAAGAAACCTTATTATGGTCACTCAGAGATGGCTCAAGGCTCTCAGCTATTGCTGTGGCATGTACACGAGATAGCTGTCTTACTTTCTGACTACGGTTCCCCCATTTATTTGGCCTCAAGGCACTCAGATGGGACTTCTGAGGTCACACTGCTGCTTGCTCGAAGCTTAGCAGGAAGCGCTGCCAAGATCAGTAGGGTTTGCTGTTGCAGCGCTGCCAACCACAGGCTGAGTTCCTTACTCTGTAACCTCAGATTACATTCAGAGCAGTTATAGCTGCTGAAGTTAAGGAATACATAGGACCTGGACACAAATATTCAGCATTTGTGGGATGTGAATCAGATACATTAATCTGAGTGGCTGAACTGAACTTTCCCTTCATTCTTGTACAGTGCTTGTCTTGTGTAGTCTTGTGCAGTGCAGCTCTAGTTTGATCAGCAGTATATGCAGTAATCTGTGGAAGCTGGGACAATACCAGCTGGGCTTGTTCAGTGCCAACTTCACAGAGGAATTGTGCAAAAGTGAAACATAGTTCAGCCTAGGGCACAGAGATACTGGTTGTGCAAGAAGTAAAGAACCCAGTCTGAATCTCTGATCCAAAGCTATGTTTGCAGKATACTATTGTTGAATTACAAATCCAGTACAGTCTTGGTATTAAACTCTGACCTGTGCAAGCATAAAATTAATCTAGGATTTAATTTGGCTTTATGGAGCTAAAAAAATTTTTAGAGGCAATGTGATTGTGAGCTTTATTAGTCTCCAGTCTCATTTTATTTTYGTGGCAATAGTGTGAAGCAGATAGCAGTTAAAATAGTCTCAGTGCAGAAAAAGGAGAGACTGTATCTGGCATTACATAAAGAAGCAGAATTATCCAAACAGGAAGTATACAAACAGGACTGTAGTAGACATTTGCATCCATAAAGTAGAGAKGTTATTTTTGCTGCTGCAGAATAATTTTATTTGGAGAGAGTAGCTACTGAGTGTTCAACAACAACATATAAAGAAAAAGGAGAGGTATTTTTATGTAATGGAAGGACAAGGTGCTGCCAATCCAGTATTGATATTTGTGGCTGGCATAGAAAATTCCAACTTATGTTACACTTGTTATAAAGAATGAGAATGCTTTAGTCTCCTTTTATACAAACAAGAAAATGATTTACCTTGTTTGCACTGGTGAGTGTTTTGACCTTTAAATTAAGATGAGATAACAGTGATAATTGTGGTCTAGCTTGAGGTTGCATTAACATTTGTATGCTAAACTATAAGGAAAAATCAACAGGAAAGAACTTTGAAGATATAATATATTTTTATTTCTAAAACCTTACATTTTATTGTATATAAAATTGTCATTTAAAGAAACTGAGATTACAGACCTCTCCATGGTGTTTGTGTCAAGTTTAGTAGATAGTGTGTACTCTTAGTTGTACACTATCAAGTTGTACACTAGTGGATATTTCTGGGGTTAGATCCTCACCTTGTTCCTAACTTGGCATCCTTATACTTGAGCTGTATCACTCTGAACAACTCATCTAGACTGATGTGTGAATTGTGGAGGAGCCTTTTTCAGTGAGAGCATATGCAGAGCAGAACTCTGCCTGCATTGACATGCTCTCTATTTCCAGCACTTACATGAGTGTGTCTGAGAATGTACCTCATGGTTCTTTGTGCTAGGCAATCTGGGCTTATTCTCCATACTCTTGTGTGTAAAAGAAAGCAGTACTTTCAGGAAAAATTATGGGAAAGGCAAGGGTTTCTTTTTTATTTTATTTTTTCTTTGTCTGTGTTCTCACTGCAAAATGAATGAGCTTTAGCCCAAATTTAAGTTAATGCCTGCAATCTTTCATATCCTCTGCTTGCGTAAGTGAACATGGATTGAACATACCTCAAAACCTGGATTGGAGATTTTTCTAAATAAAAAGGAGATATTTAGAAAGTTAAGATTRTGCCTAGGTTAACTGGTACAGTGATAACATTTCTTTACAGTTAGGTTTTTTGGGGGCTTAAAGTTGCATCAGAATTATTATTGCCTGCTGAGGTTTCCTCATTGCCCAAGCTCCTAATTCCCACGGTTTCAGTGGGTTCTGGATGTATAGAAAATATTGCAAATCCTACAAACTTATCAATAAGAGATACAGAAAATGTTGAAAATCCCACTAGACATTTCTTGAATCTTTAAGCTTGAAAATGCCTTTTATTTCTTGATCCTTTCATCTGTCAAATGGTAGGTTATGTTCTAAAGACTCAAAAATATTTGAAATCCTTGGGATAAAAGTAGGATTCCACAGTGATGTCCCTTACAAGCTTACTAGTTTAATTAGATAGCTTAATTATCTTTAACTAAAAATTCTTAATATTTGTCCATATTCAAGGTATATCTAATTGCAACACAAGATAAAACAAGCAATAATGTAGATAATTTAGCAGCTAGTTTTCAGATTCCACAGATCCACAGATTTTTAAAAGTTCCATGTACTGATGTAATTATTTGCCTATGCACAGTGAATTCCTTACTAGTGAGGTCTGCAGTACTACCTTACACTGAAAGAGTGAAGTAGGTCTGGGTATTCAGTTTATCCAGAAGAAGGTAAAGAGTAAGTACAATATGAAGAATTCAGACTAAACGTTTTCAGATTAGAAGCCTTTTTCTTTTTTGCGTCAGTAAAGGTGAATCAGCCCTRAACCTTTGATCTAGAAATACCGTGGATTCTTTTCTTGCTTGTGGTTTTAAATCGTAATTTAATGAGCTTGTCAAATACATGGTATGGCTCAAACAAAAATAATGGGTTTTGTTCAKTGATTTCTGGGTGAACTCATGCGACTTGCTTTATGCAGAAAGGCAGAATGAATTTTGACCTGAAATCAATGAGACATTTATTAATAACTGACTGTTAATAAAAACTTTTTTATTAATKTAGTTATTAAGTATGTTTATATTTCTGTAGTCAATGAGACAAGCCATTAACTCGTTTTCTACTAGGAAGGGTCAAATTCTGTGTACAGCACTCCTGCTGGTTTCCATATAAACTKCTATCCAAGGGTAGAGCTGAACAAGTCAGTAGAAGGGAGCAATCAGCTGGATTCCTTAGGTTAACTTACTACCTAATYGGGACAAAATGGCTTGTTGATGCCAGTGAATCATTACTATACTTTGCATCCATTATGACAATACTGACATCTGTTCATCTACTGCTGCTGGTGCCATCTCCATTCCCCTTTTTTTATATATATATAGAAAAATAAAAATGTTCCTGAAATATTCAGTTTTACAATTTTTTTGTCACATCTCTTTCAGCTTCTCAAATCCTGCCTATGTTGTAGCAATGATCACAAAACTGTGGATGGTGTGACCTCTGAGTGCCAATTTAAGAGGATCCTAAACTGTTTAAACTGGTTTATCATGCTTTCATACTCTCAATTGGCTGATTATTATGTAGACATTCAGTTCTTTGGATTGGTGAATATCAGTTTGGAAAGTGCTTAGTGCATTATAGTTACTTCTAAAATACAGATAAGAATGCTGTATGTCATATTCTGGGCTTCTGTTTTTGTAATATTTTTGTAATAAAAATATTTCCTTTTGTTTGTTTATTTTTCTCCAGCCCAGCAGGTTCACGCCCTCCTACTCCTAAAAGTGATTCAGAATTAGTTAGTAAACCTATGGATAGGGGAGGACTGAAGAATAATCCACAGATGCACTGGGCTTGGGGAGAGCTACCCCAGGCAACAAAGGTATCCGATGTAATTTGTTTAATTACTACCAACATCAGTTGTTCTTTACTGCAGCAAATGTGCTTACTGTATTGCAGACTGCTGAAAAGGGAATCAGTCTCATTTTTACATTAAAGTGTAGTATTTTATATAAGAAAATTACATCAAGGTTAGGATCTGAGCGCTGGGGAAACTTGAAAAGACAGGAGAAACTAATATATATTGCAATGAAGAACTAAGACGAATGAAGCATTTGTGAGGGGAAGCTGATGCCAGGATGACTTAGTTCTGAAGTAGATTKCTTGAGATGACTATCAAAGAGGAGAAACTTGTAGGAACAGGAGATGAGAGGACCATGGCCTCAACAGTTAAAAATTTAGGTCTCTAACAAGTCTTGTGTAATTATGGGCATGAMTCTCCAGGACAGAGGAAGAGAGGGAGATACTGAAAATATTATGGAAGTCCTATGAAAATTTAAAGTTTTAGTTTGCTAGGGGAAAAGTTGGCACAAGGAAATATTTTTGATAAATTGAGAGGCATGTTATCAACAACTAGATGTGCTTAGTATTATTCATATTGAATATTGATTGAAATGCTTGWGAAGTTTGTAGCCCACATTCTAAGACACAGTGAGTTATCATGGTTATTTGTCTTTTTGACCATTAAACRAGAAAGCTAAAGTATCTTAATTTTCAAAAAACAGGCAGTGACTTCCTCAAAATCAGATCCTTTCAACTGTGGAGTCAGGCAACCCAGAGTAGTGGGAAATAACTTAATTCAAGTTATTTCATCCTGTATATTTGCTAATTAAATCTGTAAAATCTTTCTGTAAGATTATTTTTGCAAGTCTGCATTGTAGATAGGTTTAGTCACTAACGGTGCTCCTTAAGAGGTGTCGAAAGTCTGGTGTCCTGCAGATTCTCTTAGGACGGATGATATACGGTAGAAAATTCAAAAGTACTTGATACCTAGTCTTGTAAAAGTTACAAACTTAAATAGCCTAAAATAGTCAAAATCAGTGTTCTCTGGTAAGTCATTGAAATTTGTAGAGGGCTTTAGATGGAAATCACATGCTTAGTGTTAGCAGTGTGATTCACAAAAATTAGAATTGGCTGCTTGGGTACGTAAGCATCCAGAAGCTCCTGCAGTTCTGTATCTCTGCACGCCTAGACATGCTGCTCTCTTGGCTGAGCTGACTGGCTCGGTGCCTGTCTCCTGCCTGAAGCCATTTGGCCTTTCTGGGGGCCCAGTTAGATGGCAGGATCCATTGTGTGCCAGCAGCATTGTTGTACATGCAGTGCTGTAGCCCTGTGCAGCTGGATACATTGCAGGTCGTGTGCTGGCCAGCTCCTTTTGAGTCAAGCTTTTGAGTCGAGTGTTCATTCAGGAAAGGGGACTTAAGGCGTCCACCTGCCTCAATGTGAAAGAAATGAAGTTCCAATGACATATTGTAGCTACCGGCGCAGGGATAGTGCTGCTTTTGGCCCCTTCTGTTGAAGCTTGGCTCCTCTGCAGAACTGCAGGAGTGATAGGGACAGGAACAGAATAAAAGAACAGAAGCCTGACTTTGCAGTCCAGGGAAGTGGGCTTGGAAAGAAGACTTCTGTAATCTGTTGCCAGATCTGAGGCTGTTTATATATAAATGCACTATCAGTAGCTAGTGGCTAAAGCAGGGATGGGAATACAGGTTTCTTACCTCCTTCAGGAGAGCTCTGACCACATCTTTAGTATGTACAGGATGAACTGTCCCACATTATCCTCCTCCTCATGTATTTTAACAAGAAAATGGGAAGCCATTTTCTGTACACAGAGAACTGATTTAAGCGCAGAGGACAAGGTAGCAGTTTCAAATTGGCAAACCCAGTCTGAGATTTATGGCCTTGTGTTAGGAGATTTAGGTGTTTCATTTTTATCCCTGTCACACAGCCTGCTGTGTATTGCAAATCTTATTCCTGGATGCTTTCCCTTCTACACTCATTTTCTATATCCCTAGCCAAGCTACTCTGAGTTAATCTGATAATGCCTTAACTTGGAGTTATGCTTTGGATGTTGTTCCTGTTCTTCATAAAAGTTTGTTATGACATAAAGCTTATAGCAGCAGCTCTGAGCACAGATCCCCATGTAAGAGCACCTCATGTTCCACATTCAGAATTGTTGGCTCTAGAATTGTGCCAACAAATTGATTTAAAAGCTTAATTTGGGGTATAGATGAGCCACAGTACACCACAGCCCTACTCTCTGGGAGCATCCTGATTATGTAAGGACTCTGTATTCCACTCCTTTCTCATGTGCGCAGAGGTTACCTTCCAAAGAAGGAACCAAAGTATTGGGGCAGGAAGAGAGGAGGGCAGGGAGGGAGTAGTGATGTGTTCCCGAGAAGGGCAGGGAGAGATCTGTGGTGTGGTGTGTGTGTGTATGTGTGTATAGTGCATTTATATATAAACATGCTGGAACAAATCTTACCTGGACTCACGATGCAAGTGAACTGGGCATCCTGAAATATGTGTGCTGTGTGCAGAGTGGAGAGGTCTTTTATGCACTGTAGAGTCCACTCACCTAGCTATGGCTTTCTGCTGTAGTCAAGTACATTGAGAATCTGATCTCAGTGGATGGGCAAAGGAGTAATTATAAGAGCCTTAGCCAGTGCCTTGGGAAATGCTGAACGCTCTTAACTCAATGGAACTTCAGATGAAACAGGAATAGGTAGAACAGGTTAAACTATTCAGTGCTTTGCATTTTTTAAGAACTTTTCTTTATGCCAGTCTACTTATTTTTCCTCACAGGCCAGTTCCCTGCTCAAAACAAAGGAACCCAGCATGGTAGATGTAAATCCTTCTGAAAACACTCACTTTCGGGTCATCCAGAGTGCTCCTATAGAGGAATTTAGCACTATGTCTCCTTTACCTGCCCTTGGACAAGCAGATGCAGCAACTGCTGGTGAAACTGAGCCCTTGCCAGCTGAGACAAATAAGCCAGAGATAGAGTCTCCAATAGCAGCTGTACCACCATTGCCTGGCAATGAAGAAATAAAACAAGCTGCAGCTTGCTCAGCCCAGCCAGTTGGCAAGACAGATTCCCCTTCCAGAAGGAAAGGTAAAGCTGTTGATTCTGCACTTTATTATACACGTAGTTTTGCCTTTGGATTTCATAGTGATAAATCACCTCACTTTCATATAAATTAATCTGTGCCCTTAGGACATTTTCAGATGTGGAAAAGAATAAGTTTTTTAAAACAACCACCCAAACTTAAGCTGTGCAGCAAGCTCTTCATAAGARCCGTGTAGTAAGATAGAATGTTCTCCTTGGTCTGGGATATTAGGCAGCTCTGTGCTTTTGAACAAGGCTGTATAACTTGTTCCAAATTCATCTGATTTCACAAATTCAAAGTTTTTGTTTTTTGGTACAAGCATACTGTACATCTGCAGGGTTAACTGCTCTGACGGATTTCTGAGTTCCTCTGTCTTGCTATTATTTGTGGAACCTCCATACTCCAAAGTAGAATTGTAATATGCCTTTTGTACAAACAACAGACTTAAACCACCTTGTTTTGTATTTTTTTATATTTTTGTTTCACATGAGCAATTTCAGTTCTGTGTGGTACACGTATTGAATTTATGAGATATAACAAGTATCTCCGAAATATCTGTCTGCTTTTCTACTTGCTGATTTCTGGGATTTGTACCATACTGTTTTATTCTAAGTATTAGAATATTCACATGAAATTTATTCACTCACAGATGTTATATTTTAGAGTCCTAATGATTCTGTAATGACTTAAGCCTTATATGGTTTTGTTTGTGAATTTGTTCTTCATCAGCAAATATGATAATATGAACAAGTTTCTTAGCTATTGCCCATGTGTTCCATGTCTTTGTTATTCTGCTGACTTTATATATCCTTTTTCTTGTTGCTTTTCTGATGTTTCATGTTGGAAATTTAGACAATGATAAGTTGTGTATTTCTGAATGAATTCTAAATGAGGTTTTCACATTAGAGCAGTTACTTCTCAAGATGTACTAGCAGCAACAGGACAGAGATGACTGTGTTGGTAATAACCTAAGACTTAGGAAGGCTGGCTTCAGGTCCCTGCTCTCTTGCTCATCTCTGGTAATGCTGTATGGGCTTATGCAACACATTAGTTGTGCATACTCACCAGTGAGTTGTCTCCATAATAAGGTAGTTGTATTCTATTAATGACTATAGCTTATAGCGTGTTACTGTGCTATTTCCCTTATGGAAGGGGAGACTGAAGATGAATTTTCTGGAGATTAAATGCTCTGATGACTTTAGTGCAATTTACATAGGCATATGTAAATATTCCAGAAAGCTTTCCTTTTACTGTTTTTCTACAGTAAYCACTATTTTCTAATTCCCACCAGTTTTCTCTGGAATTGTGAGGCTTCAGCATTTTCCAAAATTAGACCTCTGCTTTCTCATTTGGTGTATTCAGAATGTTAATACTGAACATCAGTGATGAGTATTGAAACTTCTGGCCTTCATGTTTTACTTAATTGCAGTTTATGCGTTGTTACAGCTTGCCTGCTTTCTTGTTCTTCTAATAAGTAGTTAAATAATAACAGCAATTCTGACTTGTTACTCAGAAAATGTTAATTAATAGGCTTATTTGTCCCTTACAGACAAACGAAGCCGGCATCTTGGTGCTGATGGTGTCTATTTAGATGACCTCACTGACATGGATCCAGAAGTTGCTGCACTTTATTTCCCCAAAAAGTATAATTTTTTTTACTATTCAAATGACTCTCTTCTCCTTTCAGATTTAGAGCAAACTCTTCATATCAACAAGATAAAACGTTTTATTTATTTATTTATTTATTTAGTTTTCAAATTACAAGCTGAGGTGAAGAAGGGAAAAAAATAAAACTGTGAATAGGAGTGTTAGAACTCTTGGAGAGCTCTGCATTTTTGCCTAAGAAATGTGCTTGAAATCAGTTTTCCATTTTGGTTGATTAAATACTATATATTGATTGTGGATTGTTATATAATATACCATGATGTTTGTGAGTGTTATTCACATGACCTGGGAGAGCAGCTGGCCTTGGGAGGTACAGATATATGTATGTGTGTGTGTGTGTGTGTGTATGAACACATACCTATGTCCTTGCTTATTACCTTGAAGAACATAGTTTACTGTTAATAGTATTAGCATGGAATTACTTCTCTGATGCCATTCTACTGTAGGTAGTCACATATAAATATGTATACTGGAAGATCATTTTTGGATGAGATGCAGTAGTTGTTTATGAAAATATTGCACCCCAAACATAAAACTTCCAATTGGTTTTAGTCTTTGTTAGAACCTCTGTTAACACTTACAGTCTTTCCTCATCATACCCTATAGTCATTTGATAAAAGTCACTGAACATTAACTAAAGTAGTTTGTGTAATTTATTTTTCTTTCTTTCTGCTTAAACTCAACTGTTGTAATATTAGCATTTCAATAAAACAGCAAAAGATTAATAGTATGTATAGACAAAGTTTAGATTACAATTCCTTTCTCAAATGCGTTCGTATAAATCTAGAAATGAAGGAAGAACTTGAGTCTGCACATTCTAGTAATGATCTTATCAGTACACAGATTTTAAGCTAGTAAAATTATTTATATAAGCATATATATTTGTAGTATATAAATATAAACACACACACAAGCATACACATCCTTTGTTCTGAGTTTAACTCTCAGTTTATATAATTAATACAAGTCTGAGAATAAACTATTATTTTTTATTCTTTTTCCTGCATGGGAATAATTCTAGTCATATAAACTCTGCTTATAGTAGCATTACTCTATCTACTAAATTTGTACAGTTTATTGTTTTATTTTTTCTATTTCATATGAATAAATGAAGCTACAATCGTATCTGTCTAGTTGAGGCAAAGAATTAGAAGCAATCTAATTTTTGAGTGTACAGTGAGACCTATTCTACTCTTTTTAAATTTTATGGCAAAAAGAAGTTAATTTCTTTTAGGTACTATATTATTTTTCTATGTGTGCCAGATGTAAGCCCTGCTTATTGAAGGGAGAGTATTTGGGAATAAAAACATGAAGTCTGAATGCCTGATTTTTATTTTCCAGTGGGGATAATGTCCAAAGTAAGAATACAAGTGACAACGGGCCACGGTCAGCCAGTCAGTCCCCTCAGTCCTTTGGGAGCTCAGGTGTTGACAGTGGTGTCGAAAGCGTCTCAGATGGAATTAGAGATTTGCCTGCCATTGCCGTTTCCCTCTGTGGAGGTCTTACTGACAACAAAGAAATAACCAAAGGTACAGAATGACCTGAATTACCGAGATGTGCTGTCAGCCAAGTTTTAGCTTCATTGACCAAGGAAACAGTGCCCTCCTGTGGCTGTATCTAGGAATTTGTTGAGAAAATAATACCAGCTCAGAAGTGAGACATTTCCTGGAATTTCTTATACTTAAAATAGTAAACCAATATGAGATTTTGATTTTGACACACTTGAATAGTTGACGACATACTATATTTTGGGAAATTAGCTTGTTGACATTTATATTTCTTGATAGTACTAATTTTATGTTATAATAGTGTAAATGGTACTTTGCCACTTAGTATTATAGCTAGGAAGTTCACAGCTGGCAATGTCAGGGATGAAAAAGGTAGTCTGTAAATGAGAACATTAGGAGTGGGAGTTAAAATATCTAAGCTGAATTCCTTTTCTACCTTTTGTTGTTGTTTTTTTTTTTTGTATGAGTTTTTGACAAATCATTTAGCATACTCTATGCTTAATCTTCCAGCTGTGTATGTGAAGAAGAATGCATTAAGACATGCAAATTCTGTAGTAATATGGAATCATAAAACCCTGCGTGCTTGATGCTATACAGGTTGTGGTTTGGAACATAGTTATTGAAACATTTCAGAAATACTGTGATCTGACTGAGATATTTTATATTGTAGTAATTCAGTCCACTTGTAAATTATGTGTATTTTGTGGAAGGAATCACAGGTAGTGGAAAGGGTGTTTGCTCACAGACTTGTATTTTGCTGTAGTCCTTACAAATGCTCATTAAGTTTTTGGCTATGGGTTTGTGTATATGTTAAGCCCATCAGTTTCTGCTCCTTGTTTGGACAGAGGATCACTGGAAGGCACAACAAGGTACTTCCAGGCCTTACTTAAAACCTTGATTTTTTTTTTTTTTTTAATCCTTCCTCCTCCCCCCCCCCCCAAGTTCCATCCCCAAGCTTTCATTTAACTTCTATTGTAAAGAGGGAAGACACGCAGGAGCTTAAAAAGAAATGCTCAGGATCACCTGAGAGTCTCTGAACATGTTGCTTCCATATTATTGCTAATCTCAGCACATCAGTAATAAAGAACTGACCCTGAATATGAAGCCTAAGTGTCTGAGATGTGCTAAGAGGTTCAGATTGCTTCATCCCAAGCATTTACAGGTGTATGTTTTACAAATGTATTTTTTCCTCAACAGAAGAGTTCTTAGAACATGCAGTAACATATCAGCAGTTCGTGGACAATCCTGCTATCATTGATGACCCTAACCTTGTGGTTAAAATTGGAAATAAGTAAGTACATTTCAAGAGAAACATACCTTACTATTGTAACAAAAACATTTATTTGGCATTTGAGTGCATTAAGCCTATTTCACCATAACTGAGAAGTAAGTTTTGAATGTTCATATGTTCAGTGTTCATCTAGAAGGAGTCAAATCTCCAGTGAAGTCAGCCTCTTCTAATTTGCTTCTCTAAAGTGAAAATGAAGAGCAGTTTCAGATGACTTGTCACAGCTAACCAACACAATTTGAATTTCACAAAGCTAGCATTAAATTCTAGTAATGTTCACACTCAGTTGGAAGAGTAAAAATGAAATGGAATATGAAGTTGCTAAGGTTTGCCTTGAGCCAGTTCTAGTAATTAATATTTGCAGGGACATGACAATCTACTTGCAAACGTGCTGTACCTATCAGAGTGTCTCTATATGCTGAACACCTTGCTTATGTGCCTCTACAGAGACATCGTTTTTCAAGACTTGTCAAGCCTCACTCACTGAGTGTGAGACTTCTGTCCCTGAGAGCTAAGAAAATTTCATATGCTTATGTTTCTGGCAACAGTGCAGCACTATGGTGTATGCCAGATGCAGCTATTTAGAGGGTATTTTAACTCAACATCCCCTACACCTGGCATATTGTGTTACAGGCTACAGGACAGATCACAGCACTGTGCTGCAGTTAGAGGTTATGCTACCCATACTGGTATAGATCACTCATACGAGTTTGATGTGCCACATGTGTCCTTATGTGATAATTTTATCACATATGTGATGGCATGGGATGGCCTTGTCTTGTCTATCAGAGAAGGAGAACTCAAGAGGTGTGTAGCTGACCCTCTCAGTGGTCCTTCCGTGATGGTAGTATTTACTTGCCTAGTGATGTTTTGGGAAGACAAGAATACTTATTGAGGATCTCATTGTCATATTCCCTGGATGTCAAGTGAAATGTTAGGGAGCTTCAGGTTCCCTAGGCAGATGGCTGATACTACTATGTATTTGTTCTGCTGTCCGTACCCACCACAATGAAGCAATGAAAACAGCTTGTAAAAATGATAGCTCATGCTGTGATAGTGAGTTAAAGTAAGGACGGGAAGAATGAATGACAAATAAAATTTTTACTTAAGGTCTTAGCTCTTCTTGCATTTCTTGAAAAGTATTTGCCAAAAATACCTGTAAAGCTACAGTGAAGTTGCTGTTGCTGATCTAGGCTAGAGTTTGGGACTAAAGGGGCTTAGTGGCTTAACCTACCAGATAATAAATACTTGGTTGTGAATTAGGACCTTGGGATTACAGAATACAGTAACTATCTCTCCTGAATGCCTAGATACTACAACTGGGCAACAGCTGGTCCCCTTCTACTGGCGATGCAGGCGTTCCAGAAACCTTTGCCAAAGGTAAGATTGAACATGAAAGTTAGTCAAAGTAGGAGCTGTGACATTCTGCAGTTCATTAAGGCATATAATTCACTAAGGCAGGGAAAAGACTGTTTTACAGAGGAATCTGCACATCAGTAATAGCTATCCATGAGTAATCCGGACTTATAGTAAGGACTAAATAAGCAAGACTAAATTTGTTCTATGAGGAATATTTATTCACTAGGTAAAAATCATTATGAATACTTGAAGACTTGATCCTTTATCTTCTCCTTTTTTCTTTTATTAATATGGATTTTAAGCATAAATTGTGTTTACCCACATTTATGTTTGCTGTAGCTGAATACTTGATGACTGACTTCTATTTTACCTGTATACATCATATGTTATCAAATAAAAATAGAGGCCAGGAATTAACTTTAGTGAATAAACTCTAAGTACTAGATAAGAAAGGAAGCCTTTAACTTACTAGTTTTCTGTTTCTAGGCTGTTCATTTGTAAAAAATCCATATGGGTAGTGGCAGATAATTATCACTATGTGACTGCTGTATGGTGGCTTATATTAAGTGGATTGATGAACTTTGTACAATTCCATATGACCAGATGCCACATAGATGCTCAGGACAGAAATAAACATACCGCTGTATATGTTTATAAAGAAACAGATATCACCATTGGCACTAATCTATATTTCAGTTAGCTGTGGGTTTAATAAGTCTTGGAACCTGAACCTTTCTTTTGCCATTTGCAGCACTCAACTTTTGCTTTCCATACATACAGCATCTTTGGGTTTAAGTGAATTCACATGCCATCACTATTGCCATAAACTAGGATAAAAATTCCTTCAAAACCCGGAATCTCTACCACCATGTTATTTCTGTTTCTATATAGCTATATACTTAAGCATGAATAGCTGCACTTTATCGTCCCAATATAGAGTCAACTGATCACCAGATGTTTGGAAATTTTATGAACCTGGTCTGAATTTCAGGGATGTCACAGAACCTGATATGTTTTGCGTTGTACTGCAAATACTCTACTAATAATCAAAAGTGGGATTCATCCCAAATAACTCAACAGGCTACAGCAGGAGTACGGTTGTCCTACTTCGCATTTGTATTTGCTGGCTGCTTCTACAGTGATCCAGATCTTGGTAGATGTCTGATGTGCCCCCCATGATAATAAAGAGAATGCTAGATAACTGCATTTTTAATTAGACACTGAAAAGCCAAAACATCTTTCTCAGACATCTGTCTTTGGATAAACTGGAAAAGTCAGAATGTAATTTTTATCCCATTGCAGTTAAGGGAAAAGGCAGTGCCGTCAAACTATGGTTTCATCATTTCGTGACCTATTCAAATGGGGGATCAATTAAGAAAAGTCTTTTATGAATGTGAAATCCACTGTGTTCATTTTTTGGCAGCTAAATTGATTGTGTTCTAGATTCCGATAACTTTCTAGACTAAACAGTTTTAATTGAATGGACAAGTATGTATAGTTGGAACAGTATATTTGGTTGGAAAGATTACTTGGCTGAACTATACCTCTGAAACTACAATTACCCATTTCTGTTACCAGTCATCCTACTTGTTTTCTTAATTACTCATTTGTTAATTAGAATTTTAATTTGCTTCAACAATGGAACTAAGGAAATGTTAAGATACTTTATCAAAATAGGTTTTAGGAAGTGATTATAAACTGGAGTTTTTGCGGAAATTCACCAATATTCAGCAAAATACATTTAAACAGTAAGCATGGGAATATACCATTAAAAGTCATTAGGGCATCTGTCCAATGCTTGCCTTTCTGCAGCTTCCTTTTGACAGTTGAAAAACAGAAGTTGTACATCTGTTTGAGAACCTGCTTAAACTGTAGCCGTTCATTCCATTCCATTCTCAATAGCTCCATCTGCTTCTCTGCTTTTTAATATTTCTGTTAAAAAAACTTCTCAAAACTTTTTTTGCTCAGCTTTACTCCTGTATCATTTCTTGTTTTTTCTGACATACTTTAAATAGTATAGCAAAGGGGAATTTTTGAAAAACC
The DNA here is from genome assembly GCF_003343005.1 of Rhea americana. NCBI lineage: Eukaryota > Metazoa > Chordata > Aves > Rheiformes > Rheidae > Rhea > Rhea americana. Next base: position 1,715,004 of record NW_028185694.1, on the reverse strand, counting down.
TGAGAGAAGGATACCTAATTGGTGGAATCTCATGGGTTAAGGAGGGGTCCAGAAGAGCTGGCTAGTATTCAAACATCACTTCCTCCAAGCTCAAGAGCGATGCATCCCTATGAGTAAGAAGTGCAGCATAAGGGGCAGGCATGGGTGGGCAAGGAGCTCTTGGCCAAATTCAGACAGAAGAAGAAAATAGACAGAATGTGGAAGAGGGGAGAGGCCACCTGGGAGAATTATAGGAATGCAGCCAGAGTATGTAGAGATGCGATGAGGAGGGCTAAGGCTCAGTTGGAATCAAGTCTGGCAAAGGACATTAAGGACAACAGGAAGGGCTTCTTCAAATACATCAGCAGCAAGAGGAGGACTAGGGAAAATGTGGGCCAGCTGCTGAATGGGGCGGGGGCCATGGTGACAAGGGATACAGAGAAGGCAGAATTACTGAATGCCTTCTTTGCTTCAGTCTTCACTGCTAAGGGCAGCCCTCAGGAATCCATAGGTTGGTCAGCCTCACCTTCATCCCTGGAAAGGTGATGGAACAGCTCATTATGGATGTCCTCTCCAGGCATATGGAGGAAAAGAAGGTGATCAGGAGTAGCCAGCATGGATTCACCAAGGGGAAATCCTGCTTAACCAACCTGACAGCCTTCTCTGATGGCATGGCTGGCTGAGTAGATGAGGGGAGAGCAGTGGACGTTGTGCACCTTGACTTCAGCAAGGCTTTTGACACTGTCTCCCATAACAGTGTCCTAGAGAAGCTCAGGAAGTGTGGGTTAGACAAGTGGACAGTGAGGTGGATTGGCTGAAAGGCAGAGCGCAGAGGGTCATGATCAGAGGCGTGGAGTCTAGTTGGAGGCCTGTGGCTAGTGGTGTCCCCCAGGGCTCAGCACTGGGTCCCATCCTGTCCAACTTCTTCATCAGTGACCTGGATGAGGGGATGGAGTGCCTCCTCAGCAAGTTTGCWGATGATACCAAGCTGRGWGGAGTGGCTGACACACCTGAGGGCTGTGCTGMCATTCAGAGAGAGCTGGACAGGCTGGAGAGTTGGGCAGAGAGGAACCTGACGAGTTTCAACAAGGGCAAGTGCAGAGTCCTGCACCTCGGGAAAAATAACCCTAGGCACCAGGACAAGGTGGGGGCTGACCTTGTGGAGAGCAGCTCTGCAGAGAAGGCCCTGCGAGTGCTGGTGGATGACAGGCTGACCATGAGCCAGCAACGTGCCCTTGTGGCCAAGAARGCYAAYGGTMTCCTGGGRTGCRTTRGGAAGAGTGTTGCCAGCAGGTCGAGGGAGGTGATCCTGCCCCTCTGCTCAGCCCTGGGGAGGCCTCATCTCGAGTACTGTGTCCAGTTCTGGGCTCCCCGGGACAAGAGAGACATGGAGCTACTGGAGGCAGTCCAGCGTAGGGCTACGAAGATGATCAGAGGGCTGGAGCATCTGCCCTATGAGGAAAGGCTGTGAGAGCTGGGCCTCTTCAGCCTGGGGAAGAGAAGACTGAGGGGGGATCTTATCACTGTGTACAAGTACCTGAAGGGAGGGTGTCAAGGGGACGGGGACAAACTCTTTTCAGTTGTCCCGTGTGACAGGACAAGAGGCAATGGGCAGAAACTGAAGCACAGGAAGTTCTGCCTGAGCGTGAGGGGGAATTTCTTCCCTGTGAGAGTGACGGAGCACTGGGACAGGCACAGGTTGCCCAGAGAGGTTGTGGAGTCTCCTTGTCTGGAGATCTTCAAGGCCCACCTGGATGCAACCCTGTCTAACATGCTTTAGGTGACCCTGCTTGAGCAGGGAGTTCGGACTGAATGATCTCCAGAGGTCCCTTCCAACCTTACTGATTCTATAATTCTAAGATATTTTACTGTCTCATACATTAGCTGAACTCAACTTGCTCTTTCATAAGTGCTTAGCACATCTTGGATTCAGTTCTTTTTTAAATCACTGATCAATGCCATGATTTTATTACAGTGATTAGGTTTTCAGAGGAAAGCAATGTTAAATACTGGGAGGCTATCATCTCATAAAAACAGCTGCTAAGCAATTCTAGGGCATACCAGTTGCTGTTGCTACCTTTATGTAATATTTCTCATTTGTCCTTTGCTTGCTTTCTGAGCGAAAGTATTCAGCTTTCACTGTTACAATACATAAGGCTGCAGTCATTTTGAATGTTGAAAGAAAATTTTCTCTATTGAGATCCAGTATATATATAACCAATGAAAAGTAGCCAGGGCTAAAAAGCAGTCATAAAACTGCCAGTTGAATTCATGCCATCATACTTAACTCACACATTGGTAATTTCTTCGCTTCTCCCAAACTGATGATTAAATATGAACTTTTTCATATCATATCTTTATCATAAAATATGAACATTATTGTTAAGTGAGAGTTTATAGTTATTTTTAAATGAGAGTTACCATCTTGCGTGCTAGTTCGTAACTGTCCTGCATGAGAGCTCTTTATTAAAGTGATCTGCCTTTTATTTTTGTTTTATTTTATTTTTTTTTGATTTACACTAAGCAACTTCAACTTAAAGACTGTAGGTTCTCCATTCTAGACATCATACTAATACCTGTTTATGCTTTTTTCTTCTCTGATTTTTATCTTTTTTTCTTTTTCTTTTTAAAAATTCCATAAGTATTCATGCTTAAGTTACTTCAGGGCAGCTCTGGATACCATTAGATTTTGCTTTAGTAGAATTTATGGTCCACAGACAGTATGTTTCCTTTTATTCTATTTATCATGAGTTAAAATTGTGTGTTTGGCATTTTTTCATTTACATATATTAGGTTGTCCTTTGTTTTGGGGCGTTTTTTTTTTTTTATGTTACCATTCATTTATCACAGGCCACTGTGGAATCTATAATGAGAGATAAGATGCCCAAAAAAGGTGGAAGATGGTGGTTTTCATGGCGAGGGAGAAACAGCACTATTAAAGAGGTAAGTTTAAAGGCAGAGTTTCTTCCTGGGTGCAGTTGGAATGCTGGATACCTCCATATTCATCCCATGAGAGCTTTGCATCTGGGGTTAGCTCAATACGCACTGACTGAAGATACTAACATTAAAAGATGTATAAAGCAGGACCCAAGTCTGACTCCTGTTGACTTCAGAAAGCCTTGATTAAATCCTTATCTGAAATATTTGACTGCAATATTTTGATTCTACATTTCTGTTCACTACAGAGACTTGAGACAGTGTTATCTAATGGGTTATATCTGTGTCTGGGACCTAGAACTGAAGAGTTGTGCCACTAATTTGATGTCCGATGCCTGCCTTTCTACAGCTTTCTTTTGACAGTTGAAAAACAGACATTTATGACTAGAGTGAGCTATAAAATTCAGAAAAACCTAAGACAGAAAAATGAATATATATTAGTTTGAACATTCTTTTGAATTTCTTTTCTGGGCATTAAAAGTTTGTGGTAACAGATTAAAACCATGGGTGAACATGAAAGCACAGTGGGGGGGAAAAAGCAAAATTTTATATGAAGTATTGATCTTTTGACTAGACATATTTAAAGTTGGCTAATAAAATCTCTCCATAGTAATTTATAGTAATGGAGCATTAAAACTTGAGGGGAGAAGATGACTTCAAATACACTTTAATGGTTATGTTTCTGTAGATGAACTTTTCAGGTTTGCATGAAAAAACATTATAATTATCTGCAGGTATGAGCTTCAGAACATGAAATGTTAATTTTTACAATCTATTGAACTTTTTAGAACTTCTTTGAGTGAAATTATTTGCTTATATATTAGTTGTGACAGCTCAGTGGACAAAGGAAGGTGTTACTGTCATTCATTTTTCTCCAAATCATTCTGTTTCTAAAGTATTTCTCATGTGGGATGAAATTTATCAGACCTTAGCATCTATTCAAGGTAAAAGCAGTTTAGAGAGTTTTATTGGATTAAATATTTTAGTGATTCCTTGGAATATAATTCTAAAATTTTGTAGAATCATACTTTGCTTTTTTGAGTGAAATCTAGTTATTTGTGGTGCGTGAGCTGAGGTAGCTATGGGATTGATCCCAGAATGTCAACAGTGCTAGCCAGGTGAAATCTGATATTTCTGTACCTTTTCCATGCAAAACCGAATCTTAATTCTTCCTCTGAGTTTTATACGTGCAGCTTTTTAGTTCTTTGTACAGCCTTATTTCTTAACAAAATCACAAACTTTTTCTATGAGCAAAAAAAGAAAAATCTCGCTTGTTTTTTTGTGTATGTGGTTGATTTTACAAACTCCGTACTCACAGAATTTTCTTCTCAAATGTTTTTCCTAAACCTTTTACTCTTTGCCCAACAGAAGAGTTGCAGCATCTCATACTTGTATTTTTACAGGAAACAAAGCCAGAGCAAGGTATGAGTGGGAGTGGACTAACAGGAAAAGACTCTTCGCAGATGACAGCAAACAGGTACCCAAAATACTACTTGTACCTGAAGTGAACAGGAATTACTTTTTAAGAAGGAGAGCGAGCAACATTTGAACAAAGGAACACTGTAGCAATGAAATCTGTTCAATTTGCTATTCATTTCACCAAATAAGTTCAGATAGGAAGACTCCAGCCATAGCAAGAAACACTTGCAAGTGTTCTCTAGCATTTCCAGCTTACAGTTTGGCTGGCAGCTCTGTGACAAGTATTCCAGCCTCCAGTATTGAGCAGATATTCCAGCCCCTTGAAAACAAAGAATAATGGGAACAGTTCTCTGAAATTTTCCATATCTTTCTGAGTTCCATGAGACCATCATAAATGATCCAGGTTGTTCTATCTTCCCTGTTGCTAAAATTTCTGATTTAAGCATCTTCGTGGCCTGACATCTTAATTTTTTTCCTGCATATCCGAGAACTTCAGGGGCCTAGGACTTACCAGGGCTTTTTTACTGGCAGTAGGCAGGAAAAAGTCATGGTTTCTAATATTTCTTTCAATGAATGCAAGAGTCTTTTGCTTTATGTGCTCTAAGAGAATAAACTGTATGACCAGAATCTCCCCTGTAGGAGGGTTTAATAAGATGATCCCCAGAAGCTCTGGAGGGATGAGTTAGCCAGGGACAACTCTCTGGTCTTGCCTCTCTTGCTGCAAAGACAGCCCACATCTGTGTTGTCTATGCTTACAGCTGAAGAGGGCCAAAGGACCCAGATTCAAATATGCTTTATGCTGATGAAGTTAAGTTGTTATTGAAACAAAAAGGAAGAAGAGATGCTATTTTTACATTAGTTCTCATTCTTCCTGGAGGTAAGCAGTTGCAGTCCAGGAGAATTTGCTGGAATGAAAATTCCCTGTTTTGTAGGAGACCAGCTGTTGCCTCAGTTGCCTCTATTTTCTGAATTTGTGAGATCTACAAAATGAATCAAAAAGATTTATTTTTTTTTTAATGATGACAGATGGCATTTACGTCTGTTGTTTCTTACATGGTTGTTTAAAGATAAGCTTTGAAGTGGAGTTAGACTTAAAGCAGGCTAGATGCTGAAATCAGCATTCGTTGTTTAAATTTTAATTGACCTTTAGAAATCTAGTATTAAGAATTTATTGCTTATAAGCACAGTGAGGTGACTGAAATGCTGAGTAGCACTTTTGAGATGTGATGTTACAAAGGATTACAAAAATGGAGTTTTAAATGTTGCTAATTATGAGAAGTGGTATCTTGATGTTGAGTCAAGACTTACTAACACCAAACATAACCCAGCTGTGGTAGAAATAAGAGGCCAAATGGTGATTGTTTTAAAGATGAGATCTGTAGGATCTTAAAGGATATTTTAGCTGCCATCTGAAGTGATAGTTTTGTTTATTGTAGGAATACTTTCTGAAGAAAATATTCTTAAAATTCTGAAAAATATTTTAATATTGTATATTTAAAAAGACATAGTGTAAAGCAACTTATTTATGGCTTTTCGTTGTCACAACCTGAATAAGGTAATCCTACAAAGTATATTGGAAAAGAATAATCCAATGAATAAAAATTGTTCACTGAAAGAGAAGAAGAGGAGGGAGTTATTTTCTGTAATAAAATTACCATCACCATAGTTTTTTTTTTTTTTTTTTTTAATTAATTGCTAAATTGTATGGAAAAAAAGCCAATATAACAAAACCCCATTTTTCATCTGAGAATTGAGTGATTTTTTTTTGTAGTTATGATATCTAACAGGTATTTCTTAACATCTATGAGATTTTTTATGAGTCAACATGGCATATTAATTTACATCTGTTAAGTTAAAGTGATGAGAAATAGTGTATAGACAACTGAATGACTAGGAGAATCCAAGTATGAATAATGGGAGCATGCATGAATGAAAATTCAGCACTTCATTGATATATTTACATCCAGGTTGTGAATGACTTTTTGAGAGAGTACTTAGGAGCAAAGAATCAATGACTTATTTGGTGATTCACTGTTAATGAATTTTTAATAGCTACTGAGATGCACATACTGAGATGGCATCGCTTTCTGTGTGTGCAATGTTGCAGAATAAAAGATGAATCTTCGTCAAGTGATGAAGACCCTAGAACTGCCAAACAAAACCTTGGGTCATTACAAACCAACTCCAGTCATCTTTCATTATTGTCTGGAATCAGTTACAAAAAAACCCTTCGACTCACTTCTGACCAGCTTGTGAGTTAATTTTACCTCCTTGTCATGAAATGCTATTTCTTATACAACAAGAACCCTGCTGTTATTCAGGTTTGCAAGGCTTAATTAGCCCTTACTGCTTGAATTTAATCATGTATTTCATTAYATTTTCAAAAAATGTTTTCCTTCTCTTTTCAGTATTAAGCATGAATGTTGTACCTTGCAGTAATTGTTGGGTTTCAGAGATTAGGGGACATGGGATACCACTTAGATAAATATCAAAATAAAATTCCAAAGTCTATATTCTGTGAAGTGACTAAGTGCACTGGAACCACATCCTTGCCATGTATAATGTGCGTATTTGTGTAGATGTCAACCCACAGGTCTATATTTTTTCCTTTTCCTTCTCTGTTAGGCAGAAGGCATGTTTTACACAAACACAGTCGTCTTTTAGTAGCTTCTGAAAGAGCTGTTTGTGGATTTACTCTGAGGGCAGGCTATTAATTTCTTGGGAGCCAAATCTCTCTTTCTGTGACAGAGGTGTTTTGACTATGGGTGACAAAACTTGCTGTTCTGTGTTCAGTAGGTTCCTATTTGATTTGGGAAAATTGGCTACTTTAGAGGAATCCTTTTTGTATTCTTATCTACAGCCAATTAATTTTATAAAGGAAACACATACAAGGAATACAGCATTAGGCAACCCATCACACACTAGCTCAAGAGTTTGTAAGAAATGTGGAATTTGTTGCAAGAGACAGATGGGATTTGTTTGCTATTGTCTGTAGCAAATGGAAAGCAAGGGTTACATGAACATATTGATACTTTTCAGATTCGGAAAATTTACAGGACTTAGTTGAAGCCAAAACTACTTTTAGATTGATTTCTTGAGGAAATACTCTGAGAGATTCACAAGTTACCAGTCAGTTGTTCTGCATTCACACCACTATTAACCCACTGACTAATTGCAGTGAAATATTATGGAGGAAATGGAGACACTTACAGTATTAAACTCCTGCAACTATTGTGAAAATGAATGGGTCCACAAGTAGACACATGTTGCTAGTGTCTTGCCCAGCAAGTAACTAAGTGATGCAGGAGGCAGTGGAAGGGAAGGGCAGGGAAGTAGGTGAGTTAAGGAAACTTGGTGAGGACTAGAGGGAGATGGGTTATTATAGAAAAAAGTGCAGTACCATAGAACACAGATCCATATATAAGCACTCTTCATTGGTTTCACTGTTCATGGAACTTTTTGTAAACCATTTTTCTTTCTCTCCTCCATATCTACATATAGATGGAGGAAAAAAAAACATAGATAGTCTGTTGTCCACAGTTCATTGTTTATGTGAATTTTTCAGGATTGTTTTTTTCATATATATTACTGAAAAACAAGATTTTTTTGTTGTGTTCTGCTCTATAAAGATGCATCACATGGGGCAAACCTCTGCTACCATTTAGACAATAGCTCTGCTGAAAGCAGTAATATTCAGTATGATGAAAGCAATGATCACCTGTGCCTTTGTGTTTGTACTATGTCCATTTTGCATGCTCAGTTTGTTGATTATCTTGCTGGTAATGTCTTGCAGAAAAACTTAAAGCTGAAGAATGGCCCCAATGATGTGACCTTTAGTGTTACAACACAGTATCAAGGCACTTGCCGCTGCGAGGGTACCATTTACCTGTGGAACTGGGATGATAAAGTTATTATTTCTGACATTGATGGAACAATCACACGGTGAGTTCATGACAGGGAGAAGCTTTATCTGCAAGCACAAGTTGTCCTTTGGACTAAAGCAGAAAGAATAATTAACAGGGAATTAAGGCAAAGAATGATCTCATTCCAAGCGTGTGTGTGTTTTTTTTTTTTTTTTTTTTTTTTTTTTTTTTTTTTTTTTTTTTTTTTTTTTTGACTGGATTCTTAATTTCATAAAGACACATACAATATGGGCCTGTTACTTGTCACTACTGTTTTCTTGTATTATATTTATGGTAGTGTTGGAGGACTTTCCAGAAAATCATAAACTCTTTGCCACATTGCCTTTAAGAGACATTACTGAGCAGTCCAGTGGGAGGCATTATTATTTAGAAGATAAGGTACTAAGTTCAATGTCAGGATTACTATTTGATAGAGTATTTCAAATCAGTATTTAAGGTCAAAAAAGGTGATTCTGGAGTGATCAAAATGGTTCAGTTGTTGGATGATTATTTGCATTATGGAAAATGTTTGAAACAGAGAAACACTTTTAAAAAAAAAAGTGTAAAAATTTGCTTTTGACCTTTTAAAATGAAATGCTTGTTTCAAAATCCATTTGTTTCAAAATCAAACTTAGCTATAACTAATTTCCAAGACCAATTTTGTGTGGATTAAAATACTTGAATTAAACTGAAACTGTTTTTTTGAACTAACACAAATTAATTCCCCACCCATACACAGTTACTTCAGGAAAGCAAGGAGTGGACTACTCTTTCGTGTGCTGCTGAGCTGACTGGACAGTTGTTGGATCTCTTTATCTTATAGTACTTCTGCAAATTCATCTTAGGTGACTGCCCAATCTTTTTTCTCTTAAGATGCAAGACATTCAGGGTGTGGCTTTCTTGCTGTATATTTGCATAATGCTTAGTCAAATGAGATTTTTTTTCAGTTAATTTTTATTGTTTTTTTTGTTTATTCAGGTCAGATACTTTAGGCCATATTCTGCCTACTCTTGGCAAAGACTGGACACACCAAGGGATTGCAAAGTTGTACCATAAAGTGAGCCAGTGAGTATTTAGTAAATCATGTGTCTGTGACCCTGTGTGTGTTTATTCATTTGCACATAAAAATTAAAATTTGTAGACTTCTCTTAACCTATAAAGCTGACTATTTCATCACTATTTCATCACTTCAGTGATGTTTACACAGTGTGGACGTCTGCTCTGAGGTATCCAGAACAAAAGCTATTTTGTAGTATCAAGAGCAAATGCTCCCAGCTAATGAGTAGCGATTGTTATCCCAACCATCCCAAACAGATAGTTTAGTTCTGAGAACTCTGAGTTGAATGGGTTTTGTCACTTCAGTGAAAAGAACTAACTTCTTTGCAAACTCAGAGTTGCATTTTGCAGATTAATCATGTTGCTAATATATGTTCCCATCTCTCCTTATGGAGGATGTCATGAAATGAGTAAGGACTGTTCAGTCTAGGGGGTGATTGTGGGCAGGATTCTTCTTGCTAGATGTTACTTGTCTAGAAGTTAGTGGTCTAATCTAGGCTAGTTGCCTAGGTTGATGCAGTGGTGAGTGTAGAGAGACACAGGCATCTTCATCAGTCGTGCAAGGGCGCATGGGAAGAATCAGCTTGGGGCAAGTTCCTTCCCTTTCTGCTGAGTAGAAAGGGAGTCCAGAGAAATGGCTTGGACTTAAACTATCTAAACACTAAGCTTCTAAAGCATACTCTCACCCTTAAAGCAGCAATATCTTATTTTTGAACAGAAATGGACCCCTTTTAGATACTCATTGCTTATAGACATATATTTTTGTTTGTTGTATAAATAATGATAAACTTCCAAGACAGGCATGATGGTCTTTGTTACTGGTTGTACAGTTTCTGATATTTCCTTGTATATATTTTTGTTGTTATTCCATTATTAAATTGCAAATTTATGCAGATTCAATCTTAAAATATTTTTGTGGTGCTGGTTAATTTCTAGAGCAGGTGTTGAGTAAACATTGCTTGAAATGCAATTTAAAAGCATCAAAAATCAATGAGACACATGCTGTGAAAAGCCCATGGGCTTGTGTTACATGAAAAAATCAACTACTGAGCTATAGCTACCTAGCTCACACTGATCTGCACTAGTGTCTGTTGGTACACAGAAATAAATACTTTCTGTGCAATGGTGGGTGAAGGGATCTAGATTCATCACACTTACTTATTACTTGTATACCTGATATGAGCAGTAGAGAAAGGTAGGCACCTTCAAAAAAATGATTTGATATGCCTGAGACCTAATGGTGATTTGAAATAACTATTTTTCTCCATTGGCTATTGAGGAAATGTTCAACAACAGTAGAACAGCAGAGCTTTAGGTCAGTTAATTTCATTAGCCTGGAGAGAATCCTAGAATGACATAGTACAAGATATTCCAAAAAAACCATGAGATGCTTTCTCTGATGTATATGAGCAGGAGAAGAAACAGGCTGTACTAACGTATGTGGGGTGTTGGTGTGGGAATGCATCTATGTGAGTAAGGCTAGTGTTAAGAGTGCAGATGCATTGCTGGTTTTCCAGAGAGATTGTGCAATGTAGTCAAGCCGTTGTGTGCACTGGCAGATCGAAGGCTGAGAGTATGGTGAACAATTGGGAGGTGGGAAGGAAGTGAGAAAAATAAATTGATACCAGGATAGAGTTGGATGAAATATCCATTGTATTCTGATGTTTAGGTATTTAAATTTAAACTTCTACAAAAAGCACACCTGGTTGTTCTCCAGTTATTCAGGTTGATACTTCTGCCCTCTGCCGAGAAACTGTTTTCCTTTATTTCATTAAATTTAGCGATTCTTAAATTACCTTAAATGTTTGAAAAGCCTCTGGTACACATCACAACTCTCTTCTTAGTTAATCTAATTTGTTCTATGCACTAGGGTTTTGCTAAGATTGGTTTATTGCTTTTTGTTTGACATGAATGGTAAATTATAAATTATGGATGATGGAATCTAAATTATGCTAGAGACACTGTTCCAAGCTTTTACTCTGTATAGGTGTAAGTAATTATAAAAAAGGGCAGGACAACCTGGGAATTCACATACTGAGCAGTATTTAGTTCTGTTTTTAACCCCTACGTTATATTTCGTGAAATTGTTCATTAATCTTTTTTTAATTGCAGTTGCTATTTCTTTGCCTGCCAGCATTGTCAATTGTTGGAACTTTGTGACCATAAACACAGGGGAAAAAAGATTTGAGTCATGTTGTTATTTGAATTACTGAGTTAATTATGTAGCAGCTACATGTTATAGCAGAATTCCATGTAAATATGTAATAGTTAGATTTAATGACCATGAATACAGTCAGTACTGTATTCCTTTATTTCATTAACAATTTCTTTATAGGACTTGCAAAATAAATTGCTATTGATTACTAAATAAAAAAAATTACTAAGTTGAACTGACATCATCAGACTCTGTGGAGAGAACCAAGATACCTGAAAGAGGGTAACCTGTGACTTCTACTGAAACTTATATTTTAGCTTGAAGTCAAGAATTACTTCTAATACTATGTTTTGAAGTTCAGATTGCTCACATCTGAAGGAACATGTTGCACGTAAACTAATCTTTTTCTGCAGAGACCCAAAAAGCAAGAATACAGCACTGTTAATACAGCAAAGATTAATACACCATTGTTTGTTTTATGGCAAGTGTTTTCCTCTTACAAGATACAATTTCAGTTAATTATAAGGCGTGTGATCCCAACATATAGAGGCAGCTTGATTACCATAGTCGTGGAAAGACCAAAGATAAATGAATCCTCTTTTGGTGCAAATCAGTAACATCAGTGGGGATAGAYATATTTTGATTACCCAGGGTTCTGGCATTAATATTTTTATTTCTTTTTAATAAATCTAGGTTAAACATAAGTTTGTTTAACACTCATGATTGATTTGATTCATGTAGAAGTAAAACTCACAAAATTATTTAATATCAAAACACTTTATTTTTAAAATGATTTCTTTTTTTTTTTTCCAATTCACAGAAATGGATATAAGTTTTTGTACTGTTCAGCACGTGCTATTGGGATGGCAGACATGACCAGAGGGTACTTGCACTGGGTCAATGAACGAGGAACTGTGCTGCCTCAAGGGCCAGTGTTACTGAGTCCAAGCAGCCTATTCTCAGCTTTTCACAGGTATTGTAATGTTACTTTACGCAGAAAGAAAAGAGGTTGGTGAAGATTAAAGTCTCAGCTTTTTTCTGAGTGCTAGAAATCATTCATAATGTTTTTTTTCTTAGTATTGGAGCGAAATTTAGTTAAGAGGAAATTTGGTTAGAGAAAGACCAAAATCTAACAGACAGAGTCACATTGCTTATTTGATCTTTTGGACAGGCCTTACATCTAAGTTCACTGTTTAGCCCTAGGTATTGCTTGTTGACTTCATCACAGTGGTTTTTTTTCTTGTTAATATTTACTTGTGGTAAAAAAGTGAGCAATTAGTAGCAACTGTTGTGTCTTGACTTGTAAGGTATTCTAATTTGCATAAATATTTTTTATGGAAGAATATTACCTGGTGGGTTTTGAAGAAAGTCATGAGAAAATGAAATGAATTTCTATGCTCTTGACTACATTGTGGAAATCTGTGTTGGTGGTTTGTTCTGTAATAGGTGTTGATGTGTAATAGGTGAATCGTCATAGCACAGATCATGAATATCGTATTTTCTTCCTAATTCAGTGAAGCTTGTCAAGCAACTGCTGAAAATATTGTATGCTGTTAAAAGGTGCTGTGACAGGATTTATTTCATTAGAATTTTTTATGAAAAGTTGTTCAGATGTTCTCCTGATTGAGTAACATGCTGCAGACTGTCTTACCAGTTGTGTTCTAAGTATAAGAGACCTTGGAGTTCTCAGTTCTCAGACTGATTAAATTATAGATGCAATGAACGAGTAGCTACTGTTATATTACTTGTATGCAGAAATATATTTAAAGTGATACCCATTTTGGTATCATTTAGGCTAAAGGATATTCATCTTTCAGTATATACTATTTTAACTACTGTGATGTAGTTGATGTAGATGGAGATAGTAGATGGCATTAATGTGTTGTTATATGGTGTTATGTTGTATGTTACATAACACCAATAACATTGGTGCTATGTTGTATGTTACATAACACCAATAACATTGGTGCTAAGGAGTTTTATTTCTGATTTTCGGTAACAGCAAGAAATAGCTTGATTGTTTCCCTAGATATAATTATGGGGTTTTAAGAGCTCTGAGATCAGGTGTATGTGAACTAGGGAAAGGTTGTTTTATACCTCTTTTGCATGTTCTCAAACTTTGCTTCATATACAGAGCTGCTGTGCCAAAGGGCTGTATTATTCCTGTGAGGCTTCTTTACTGTTCACACGTTGCTTGGCGTGTGTGCCAGGGCTAGGATCCCAGGTGGGATTCTGAGCTGCTTCAGTGCTTTTATGTCGTGCTGGTGTCTTCCCATGATATGGGAAATCCAGGATCTACCACCTGTTCAGCCTGCTTGCCAAGAGAAGTGATTGTGAGAAGGCTTTTGCCTAGATACGAGAACTCCGGCATTCATTAATGAATTCTCTATTCTGAAATGAGTAATTAAAAAGGAATAGAGAATTTCTTTATTCCTTAACTTCTTCTAGTTAGCCGTGATGAATGACCCTGACCGTAGACATATCTTAACAGGCTGAGATGCTTCTAGCGCATACGGTAATTGCAGTCCTTTATTTTTTCCTTAAATAAATAAATAACAAAAGCTATATACAAAAAAAGCTAAAATAATCTGTGAATCATTCATCAGTTCTCAAGAAGCAGTTTATTTAATGACAATGTATTTCTCATAAGCTCTTATTTAGCAGCTACTCCTTGTAATCAACTGTCCTTGCTCAGTAGCCATCTTTACCTTTAGATTTCAGTAGAAGTCGTTTTGTTTCAGAGGTTTATTTACTATGTACTTTTACATAAGCTTGGGAATGTTACTTTGTTTCCAAAAGCACTTTTACTTCCAAATGAAGATTTACTGGAAGAAGGGTGTGAGACTAATAGGAAAATCCACATAAGTGAAAAATGGCGAGTAAAGAAAATAAAATGGATTATGCTGTATTTCATATGCAGTTACTTAACATTATTTTTTTTTCACCATTTCAGGGAGGTGATAGAAAAGAAGCCAGAAAAATTTAAAGTTCAGTGTTTGACAGACATCAAAAACTTGTTTTATCCTAACACTGAACCCTTTTATGCTGCTTTTGGAAACAGACCTGCCGTAAGTAATAACTAAAATGGAGTGGAAAGGTTGCTGTTATTTCATGGTTCCATTACATTAGAGCCTGGAAGTCTTAAATGGGAGTTAGACTTGCATTTTTTTTTAATTTTTTTTAGGGCTTTCTCAAAGATCTCACGATTTAGGATGCAAGGAGGCAAACAGAGAAGGAATAGGAGACAAAATATAACATCTGCATAAGTCAGCAAATACTAGTTGAAACCCTAACTATATAAAAAAAAATCCCTGTGAAAACACTGATCTCAATCTGGTTCATAGTGCTATAGTCCCAGTGAGCTACCTGTGGACGAACACACAAAATCCTTCAGATGTGTGTCAGTGGGATGTAGACTTCAAACTCTAAGTACATTTAAAAGACCTACTGAAATCAAATGATTGTGCTTTGCGGGAATAGTTACAGATTCCTTGATACAGGGATGGAAACTCAGGTCTCCCTTACCCAGATGAGGGCTATAGAATTTGGCTATAGGCTTTCCTTAATCCTATCCTGACCCCAAAAATACTTAAAGGCATCCACAAAAGGAAACAGTCTAGTGAATGCATTGAGACTGCATCTAATCTAAGCAGAGGTAGGAACCCTGATATGTGATCTTCCCTCCTTTTAAATTGTTAATTAGCATGGTCCTGGTGATGGTTTTGGCATGTATCACCACCACTCTCCCAGACAATTCCAACCTCAACAATTCTGTGGTTCTGTAAATTCTTAGCTATGATTCAAGCGTTAGCTTGACAGGTATTTTGGATATAGCCATGGTGTGTTTTTGTGGAGGGGAGGAGTATAGAGTGTTAATAATACTGACAAGACAGTATCACTTTACTTCAAAGTCAGAGAAGGTAGATATTACCACAGGTGCCTAAGGAAGGGCAGAGGTTTGTCTCTATCTCTGAATGTCTTTGAAAGTATCTAGCGCTCAGTAGTTAGGAAACTTGCTTGTTTTTTCTAGATATTCACTGTTTTGTTAGACATCTAAGTTTAAAAGTTAACTAAATTAGACAGATGTACCCAATATTAGTGCCCAGGAGCCTCACAGAACTTTTGGTATTTCCTCCATTTCATTATTGGCAAGTAATATTTCCAGTAGAAACTCATGTGTCATATGTGTAACTCGTGTCATTTGTAATGTGCAACATAGTGATGTCAGTGTGTTTATTATGGCTAGGGATCATTGACATGCAACTTGGATGAATCCACCCTGTTTTGGAAGCTAAACCAGTTTAATAGCCTGCTCATTTTCTGGCCATGCCATTGGACCTTAAAAGAAAGGTCCTTGACTCTTCTTATTTCTTAGTATTTCTTAATTTGAGAAATAGTTCTCTAGTTAATTACCTCTTGCTTTTTCTCTAGTTGGTAGAGAGAGAAATAGACTCTTCTGCAGAATGCCAGCTGTCCACCTTTCTCCACTAACTACAGAAGAATTAAAGGCTCTTAACTGAATTGCCTGCAATAGGGCTGAAATTCATTCCACATAACTGCTTTGTGCTCTGGCAGCTCAGATACGTTCAATAGCTGAAACRTTGATAGCTGGGGGAAATTACCGCCATAAATATGGACACTGGACATTATCAGCGTGAATGTGGATGCAGGAGATTGAGAGTTCTAGATGCCTAAATATTGGACGTGGGGCCTGGTGTGATATTTTGGCATTTGAAACAACAGATGTTGTGGCTACACTTAAGAGGATTTAGCATGTCTTTCAATTGGGAATTCGTTTCTACAGTTGTCATCTATTTTTGTTAAGGTTGCTGACATTTGTGAGCAGTGATAATTTTCTGCCAGCTTCATATCATAGCAAATGATATAATTTAAAAGCGGTGTATCAGTGAGGACGGGGAGAATGTCCAAATAATATATATATTTGATCTGCTATATCATACACATTAATTTCTGTGATCAAGCTACCTTCAGACATATGGTACTGAAATGACTTTGTGGTTTCATATTATAGACAGTGTCTACCTCTATCTCCAGTTTTTGAACCTCATCATTGTCATGTATGTTTCAATAAAAATTCAAAGTAAATCAGTAAGCTAATTAAATGGTTCTAAATTAATTATTTTTAACTCCCTTGATCTCTTTTTCAGTATAGTCTGCAGATGCACCACTATGTCCATGAGCATCAGGATCATGTGTTTTCAATTTTCTGTAGTATTTTTTCAGAATATACTCTGAAATTTCAGTACTCATGGACATTCCAGGCACAGATAGTGCATGGACTGCCAGGACACTGAGTTCCTGAAGTGACTGCTGTTCACTTCTGTATAGTTGTTATTTCAGTTTTCTGGAACAGTCTTTACAATAGAGATTAAAATATTTTTCATACCTTCTTTAATATTCCATCTTTCACTGCTTGAACCTTTAAAACCATATCTGATAGTTTAATTAGTAAAATGGAAACTTGCTTCTGATCAAATTCTTTTGGGGATATTTTCATCTTTGTTTTTGTCAGGCTTTTCTTCAGAACCGTACAAAAGTTGTACATTACATTCCTCAACAATTTATATTTCTTATAAGACATTCTTAGTTTTTACTTCTAACTGTACTCCATATAATACTCCCTATTGTTTTGTCTGTGTACTCTGACATGTAGTCAATCTATGGGTATGTTACTAACTCAAACTAAGAGATGTTTGCAGGAGTATTAATGTAGGCACAGTTGGAATGACCTCCTTTTGTGACCATGTTCTTACAAGCTAATCACTGTTTTAGGGGTCAGTTATGTATTAACCACTGTACAGTGTTACAAGATACTCAGTACAATACTCTCAGGAAAACAAATATTCTCTGAAAGAAAAAAGAAAGTACAATTACCTTACCACCCAAATATCATTAGCTTTTCTTTTTATCAAATGTTATTTTTGTGTCAAGGGAAATTATTGAAAAAATGAAACAAAACATGATTTCAATCAATAGATTAAATTAAAGTAGCAGATTCAAAACCTAGCCGCAAGCGTTTTCTATCAGAATTCTGTTAGGCTGAGTTCAAGTTTATAATACTCTAGGATAATTTCAGATGCACAATACTTATATAAATTTAATACCAGTACTGTGAAAGTATGTTCTTCTGTATAGTGTGTTGAAGCAAGAATAAAAGCTACCATGCAAAGGCAGAATCATGATTTTTTTTTTTTCCCCGTCCCACTTCTGTTCAGGATGTTTATTCATACAAACAGGTGGGAGTTTCTTTAAACAGAATATTTACGGTTAACCCCAAAGGAGAACTTATACAGGAGCATGCAAAGACAAACATTTCTTCGTAAGTAATCTTTTATCCCTATTATCTTGTATGCTAAATTCATTTCCTGTTATAATTTCTGATGCAATTTGCCCAAGGATGACTATGATTTTCCCTAATGAAAGTTTCTTTAGAGTATTTCGAATAAAATATAAAAAACTTAAAATCATATATCAACTTTCCACTTCTTTTCAGTTGAATTGAAGAACTTGTTTAAAAAAAGAACTTTAATATTTAGTTTAAAGATATTCCATCTACTTTAATCACGTAAAGGAATAATCTCTGTATAATTTAGTCTGTTTAAAAATGAGATAAGTAAGTTTCCTGAAGTCATTTGCATTTTCATGGCCTTTAAACATATGCTTTTCAAAATTTCCCTTTCCTGGAGCTCCAATATAGAGGAGTCAGAAAACAAAATCTGAAGATAAAACAGGGCTTCCAACAAGACACTTAGACATTGTAGCACCTAACACTGAAGGGAAACTGCTTTTAGTAAGGTTAATACTGCACTCCATGAAAGGGAAGGTATAGGTCCATAAAATATGAATACTCAATTGAGCAGGGAGCTGCTTGAGCAAATTTAGACAGAAATAGAGAAGCAAAATGTGAGGCCTGGATATTTTAGTGGCTGATCTGGGCAGAAAATGTTTCTTATTAGGCAAGTATCTTCTTTGCTTAGAATGAAATGATTTCTGATTATCTGTATTGTAAATCCTCTCTGGAAGATAGGCACTGAAATCAAGGTTCATTTCATTCATAAGGAGGATGACTTGTCCTTTTAAGAGTAGCCATGTCTTGGTGGTTGGGGGCTCATCTTGATTCAAAGTAAGAAGATTTGAAATGATCTAGAATCCTTTTTATTTATTTTTCAGTTATGTCAGACTATGCGAAGTGGTTGATCACATTTTCCCTTTGCTRAAAAGAAGCCATTCTTCAGACTTCCCTTGTTCTGATACCTTCAGTCAGTTTACCTACTGGAGAGAACCTCTACCACCTTTTGAAACTCAGGATGTACATCCAGTCTCATCTTAATTGCATCTCCAAATTCTTGGCTTCGGTTCAAAGAATGAATTGAATTGTACTGAAAGTACATCACTTGGCTTTGCAGTTGACAGTTCAGCTGGAATCTGTGATGTTGTGAGCATTGTATTCATTTGCTGTGAGCAAACTTAGAAATACTTTTTCATACTAGAAGTCACGTTTCCAGATGACAAGGGTGAGTGTTACTAGGAATGGGATTTTGATTCCTAGCTGTTCACCTAATTGCCCAGATTGTGCCATACGTTTTCATTACCTAAGGTCAAATACAAGTGTAGTGATGTTGGAGCTGCAGTTAAGCATGCCATAAGGATTTGTCGTAAAGTGATCCTGTGTCTTTTCTGCATCAGAGAAGTCTTCCTCATCTCATTAGAACCCCCTGCTAGCAAGGGAGCTGAAGGCRCTGACCATTCCTAACATCATTTGGCAACATGGGCAGAAGTTGCAATCCATGTAAAGTCAAAATTCCTTTCTCTGAAAGATCATATGATTCTTCCTCTTCACCTCTTTTCTTGACCAACAGATATTTTTGTAAGGGTTAGATAGTGGTCACATCCTCAACTATTGTAAATCAATGTAGCCATCAAAGCCAATGGAATTGTTTTGATTTATTCCAGCTTGTTATTTTCACATGATAACATTTTTCTGAGGAAAGAAATAATGCAGAATCTAAACGGAAAGCAAATGAAATTAGATGGCCAGGTTCTGCCACCATCACTCTAATTGAGAAGTACCATGCTTCAAGAGGAGCTAAGYGTGAAAGTGAAAAATTCAAGTCGGTATGTAAAGTGCCCACATAGTCAATGGTTTGACTCCAGTGGTTTTCAGTAAAGTCACACACTGAATTTCCCAAATTTGAAGACCATTGCTGAGCTAAGAGCCTCGAGGGTTTTATCAGTGGAGCAGTTTTATCTGAAACATTATTTTGGGCTAAAATGTGAACTTTGATGCTGGTGAATGATGCATCTCAGGTTTTTTTACCATGTGGGATTTTTGAGTCTTTTATTATAAAGAATGGATGTTTTCAGTGTAATTTACTATCTTATGAGAAAATGAAATCTCCTCTATCACCTTCAGTCCTATCCCTGCAAGTTTTTCCTGTTTTTTCAGACACAAGCTGTAGATACTGTTTTTGCTACTTACTTTTTGACTGCCTTAAGATTTAACCATGTGTTAGAAGCAATACTGCAGATCAGCTGAAAATGTTTTCCAAATGGTCTGCCTTTTTGCAATGTAGTACTTTAAATTAAAATGTAGACATCAAGTAACCATATGCCARATGATCCTCAAATGTGCTTGTAGCTACAGAAGTGACTTTTTTTTCCTTTTAAAATATGTAAGTCTAATGGTTCTTTGAAAGACTGAAAATAGCATTGTGSGATTTCGTGTATGTTGTATTTCAGTACAGCTAAAACAGTGGTTCCCAGGCTGTAGTTTCTGCCTGGTCGTAATCTGTGAGGCAATGGTAGGTGTTTCACAGCTACTTTGTAGTGTTTTCAGTTAAGAGTTTAATAATAAGAAGGCAATGTGGTCCAGGAGAAACTTTTTAAGATGTGATTGTGGTCTGTTACCACCCAAAGTTTTGGAAACAGCTGCTCTGTGTCCACTTGCTCTATATCAATGAATTCTTGTTTTGCAAGCCAGAAGAGTGATAGCAATGAAATTAGGATGGCAATTCTAAAATAGAGATTTTCTAATTCTTAGTGATGCAGACTTTATCTGGAATGTCAGGAGGCCAGTAATGTCAGTTCAATCCTTTGTACAGCCACAGTGGGCAGTAGTG
The DNA here is from genome assembly GCF_003343005.1 of Rhea americana. NCBI lineage: Eukaryota > Metazoa > Chordata > Aves > Rheiformes > Rheidae > Rhea > Rhea americana. The sequence continues at coordinate 1,694,416 of NW_028185694.1, read as the reverse complement.
AGCCCAGCCCCAAGTTTTCCTTTTCAAGTGAACTTTACCAGTTTGGGTGAGGTGTATCCCGCTTTGGAGAAGTTGGAATTAGCAGACAAGCTCAAAGAGGAAGAAATGTGTGTTTAACAACCCAAGCTGAATATATTCTCTTGAAAGTTTAAAGAAAATGCAAAAACCTTACCTAYAGACTGAAGACATTTAATGTGAATTCTCTGAAAGACAGTCAGAGGGGATGTCAGGTTGCCAAACTGAATAGGCTGCATCTCTAAATATAGCCACACTTCCTTTGTAGGTATTTTTTAATACCCGTCATTAATGATTGAATTAATGAGTGAACACACTAACCACATCCTATCTTAATCTATTTATGGTAAAGGCCTATTTCAGTCCATTCATTTTGCAAAATAAAACCCAAACCAACCCTTTTCCCCAAGCATTTGCTAAGAGACTGCCAGTTTTGTTATCCTTCATATAAGTTAAGGTTTGTTTTCCTAAGTTACTGCACACTGCAGCTTCTGTCAGAAGAGGTTTCTGAAAGTTCTTCAGAACTTAAGCCTATGATGTATGTATTTATGACATAATAAACAGCAAATCCAGGGTTTGTTGTCACCATTAGTATTTCAGACCAAATAGTAGTGTAAATGAGTGGCCATTTTAATTCTGTCCAATTTCTACGCGTAGTGTAGCACTGGTATAGGTTGCCTAGAGACACTGTGAAATATCCATTGTGGAGTTTTTTAAGACTTGGCTAAACAAAGCTGTGACTGACTTGATCTAGAGTTGGTGATTGTCAGCTTCAAGCATGAAGTTGGACTACATGACCTCCAGGGGTCCCTTCTGACCAACATTTCTATGATTCTGTGAAATTGAATGCCTTACTTCAGACATACTGTATATCCCTTTGTATCTGAAGGTTTATAATTATATAAACAGATATTTGTTGATACAATATTTATCAAATTTGTTCACAGGAAAGACAGGTATGAAAATCAAAGTTTTGACTTGGCCTGCTAGAAACATTGGTTTGTTGTAAGTACACTTTCAAAAAAGAGAGTAAGACATTTTGATTCGGTGGCTGAGCATTTTTATGCAGTATATTTAGATTACTTTGTTAATTTGTAAAGAACAAAAATGGAATGGTTAAATTCCTACTCTTTCTGTGAAAGAAAAAACTAAACTTTGCTTTCAATGTAATGCTGGTTTCTGTTACAGAAAGAATATTTGGCTAACGTAGTATAAATATGCAGACACATTAAATAACTGTATGTTCTATTTATACAATACACAAACTAGAATATGCAGCAGTGAGGAGTGACTAATGTTTATTTTAATGAATCTGATGACCATACCACTCCAGTTGTGTCATGTGAGGRACAGAATACCATACTTGTTGCATTAGTTACATTGAAGATAAGATGTTATTACTATAATTTTGGGAAGGGAGGGAAAGAGGAGATTGAGTATTTTTATGTATAGGTATGAATTATTATTTCAAAGTCTATTTATATGCAGTATTTACCCTATAAATGTATGTGCTATTGCAATGATGAAAATCATTTTAACACCTCATTTTGATCTGCTGAATGCAAACAGGATAGAAATATATATTGTAATAAAGGCAAACAGATTAAAAAAAAACCTTCTGACTTTCTTTCCTTTTCTCTGTGCTTTTGATACTGGCAGAATACTTCTGCAGAACTGTTGAATTGCTGTGTTGTGTGACATTTGTGGGTTCACTTTTAATTGCTTGTCCCTTATCAGGGCTATCCAGTGTAACTTCCAGCGCTTGCAAATTTTTTGCCATTCAATTGGAGTTTGATACAGAGCCCCTTCAAACAGAGGGAGTTTGGTCTGTGATGTACTTGGGCTCTGACTGTGGGGGGTATCAGGACACCACTTTGAAATTGAGAGCAATCAGACAGAAGGTGGAGCAAATTGAACCAGTCGGGGATCTTACCTGATCACAGAGGGTTTTTTAATCTTCCTATTGTCTGCTTCGTGGTGTGACCAGAGAGAAGGTAGAGATTTGCTTTGAACCTGTGTTGTCTTTCACTGTAATGAGACCATATAACTATTTTTTTTTCGCATCAGTCATTGCTGCTAATGAGAGGCAAATAACACTTCTATGAGAATACAGAGATGCCTTTTGCTCCCTCTGCTGGGTTTGCTGAACAAACTGCAGCCTGAGTGATACTACCAAGCTGGTGTTGGTTGGTGTGAAGCTGAAGATGTTTGGGGTTGATAAGGCTACAGCAACTACAGTTCTATGTTAAAAATACAAGAGCTATATTTACGCAGGCTGCAGTGACTACTTCAGTCTGCTCTATTTTCTGTATGTCTCTGGCTTGTATAAACATTTACACTAGAGCTCTGGAGGCAAGCTTAGAAATGAAGGTGCTTTATTTAATTAAAAGTCAGAGAAATGATGCTTTTGCCTCAGCAAAACAGACTTTATAAGGACATATTCATTGCTCCTGGAATGTCGTATTAACACTAAAGGTATAAAAGTCTGAGGGGAAAAACTTTCCAAGGAGCTAAGCCCTTTAAATTATTTCTTAATGCCATAGAGAAGGCAGGAATCACTCCCAGAATACTACATTAATTGCTTCCTTTAAAATAAATAGTCTTAATTCAGTGTGCATCCCAGATGCCAGTAAGTACCATGTGATAGATTACTGCAAGAGGCAGAAGACGTTTCATGCTAGTGCTTAAAAATACAACTTTTAACTCTTTTATTAATGCTCAAAAAGGAGGAGGAGGCTGGATCTGGGGGATGGAGGGGAGGGTACCATTTTTCTTTTTTTCATGAATATCCGGAGACGTGCAGTTTTGAGGAAGCGCACTCAGTGCCACAAGCTAAGGTAGTCCTAACACGTATGCTTGGAGCAAAATCTAGCCCTTCATTTTCTTTCTGCAACGTGTTTGAGTTATGCATGGAAAGAACTGGTTGTGAATGAGTACCTGAGACACGAGAAATCATCTCTAAAGAAAACCGGGCAGTGGCACAAAGGCAGTACTGTTTCTGGATGTTTTTGAGAAGAGACRTTTTCAGCCATTGGGATGTGAGGGAGAAAAATAGAGGCAGAACAAAAAATGAGCTTTGTTATAGGAGGGAACTAGAGAAGGGGAACAAAAGCACAGTAATTCGTTTCTAGCAGGATAACTGATCTGTGGCTAGAAAAGCAGCTTCTTGTTTCCATCCTCATGCTGAACCTAGGTGGTACTGAGTCAGGCACTGAGCTCTGTCTTTGGTCTCATAAACAATCTTGACTGAAATCCCGCATGTCTGCACTGAACAGAAGAGGTGAGAAGTTCATTCTGTCTTCCTTTGCCAAACAGGAGAGAGTAACATTGACCAAAAGGAAATGTATTTTTAAGTGTCCAAGTAATATTGCGAACATCAAAACAAAGTTGCACTTACAGTTAAATTTTAAGTAAATACTGGGGCGTCTTTATTTTTTTTCATGGATTTGGGAAACAATGCTGTTACCTTGAGATATATACACCTCTATAATACATGCATGTATCATTTTAATAAAGCTTGCCTCAGAAAATAAAAACATATAATTTATCAGGACATTTAAGAATTTGCATAAGTCCCCACTCACTTCACTGAAATTCATACATATTCTTAAGCACTTTGCTGAATTAAGCCAACTAATGTCAAGAAATCAAGTTGTGTACTGGAGAGAGACAGTTTGCAAGCTAAAGAATTGATCTCACTTTTCTAATGGCTACTCTTGGACTGATTTTTAGCCTCTAGCAATGTCAGGTGTTCTGACTGCCGCCAGAAATCTATTTATTGATACAGGAAATCCATTTTGCCTTGCCTTGCTTTTAATGAGTTTTGCAAGCAAGTGGCCCCTTCCTGTGACTCATTCTGTGTTTTCTGAGCAGGAGATTGTGGTTTTAAGTTTCACATTGGAAAGTAACCACTGTGTCTGCTTTCCTTGTCTGCTGGAATCTCAACAAGAGGAATACATTTTGGAACAAAGAAATGTAAATGGAGTAGAACAGTTCACGTTTCTTTGCAAAATTGTATAAACATCCTTCTTTTCAGCACAGTTGAAAGACCAGTGCAAAGTGAAAGTAGGTCATGTTTTAAAATAACAGCTTTATCTTAGAATTGCTGTTAACACAGACAAGAAAGACATTCTCACTTATATCTCACTATCTGTTGGCCCTTTGATTTATAACCAATAACTATCGAAAAATTAAACACTGGAGTCCTTTCTCTGATCTTACTGACACAAGAGCAGTGCCATTAGCATGTAGGTGACTGTTCAGATTTCCACAGCTATAACTGTAATCCGAAGTGTGAACTATCTGACAGATGTTTAGGTTCCTGATCCTTCTCATCGCTTTAGGATATTGGGGGCTGAGACCTAGGAGAAGCTGATATGTCTGCTTCTGAATTTTGCAAAAGGTCTGGTGGAGGAAGGAGAGAATCCTTTGTGAGCTTGCACTGCTACCACCAAAAACATTGCTATTTGCATTAATTAAAACTTAACTATTTCTGTTAAAAGTTGACTGAAGCACAGCCCTAAATATATCAATCCAATGACCAGCAGAATTTCCATTTCCCATCTCTAGCTATACGCAGTTATATTTCAGGCTCAGTGGCTATGTCTCTACAAATAAATTGCTGCCCAGTAAAGGGCAGGGACCATTCTTTGGCTCTCAGACCAACTGGCACGTGTTGGCTAGTGTCTAAATRCCTAACCACCAAATAGAGAAAATTGCAGGCCCATGCTGATCTCACTGTGCCTGGGTGTTGTTTGGAAGAGTGCTGGCTGGCCAGGCCAAGGCCCTGCCAGCGATGATGTTAAGGACATACAGGATAGGCAATTGTGTGCCCGGGCCTGGGCCTATATTCTACCATTTTTCTGGGAGAGATGTGGTTGATATGTCTATACTGTACCTGGGAAGAGCTGCGTGTGGATCTGAGATCCAGGCAGTAGCTTATTCCCTCCCCCCACTCCCTGCCATATCCCAGATGGCCAGATAACAAGAGTGAGAAATCATCCYTTTTGATCCCAATGATCCCCCATCATTGGATCATCCCTTCCAGAGTGTTTGAGCTGAGCCAGGCTCTTGATGGGGGCTTGAGGAGGAACTTTGGTTCTTTAGTAGTCAAATCTGATCTCAAGAGTAGGCCCTTTTTTTTCCTGAACTGCCATTCTGTCTTACATGGTTCTGTGCAATATTAAAGCTCTTAAGGGAAGCTAAGATCATCTTAGCAGTTATGCAAAAAGACCAGTAAATTCTGAAAGCTCTACTAACATCAGATTGTTAAAGACAAAGTGAGGCTAGGGAGGTACAGAAAATCGTACTTGAAAATGCTTTAAAAAAGATGATTGGAAAGCAGTAATTGAACCTTTTTGTTACTTAAGTCAACTATCAAGTTCAAGGTGATAACAATTGGAAGAAAAAATGTTAATATTCAGGAACTTAGGAAACTGTTAATGTTCAGGAAAGTGCTGAAATGAAACTGGGATATGTGATATTATCATAGTATAGGATCCACGTATCAAATAAATATGCAATGCTTTGTATTGTGGACTTCATTTCTGATCCACATATTGCATGAAGGGAAATAACATGAGAAATCTCCTTATTTCTCAGAGTAAGATGGACTGGAGTTTTTGTTTGTTTTGTGTGAGAAATAGATTGTATAGAGGTACAATGACTCAGAGAACACTTCAGCTTTCCACACCCAGATTGCTTTCTAATGCCTTCTCTGCACAACCTTAGAGTCAGCACAAGTATTACGCTATTACACTTCCCTGCAAGRCTTATTTCATCTCTCATTCTGGGCTGTTCCTCTGCACATATCATTGGCATGGAATCACTTCCATTTTCTTTTGACCTAGTAAATTCTTGTAAACCAAGGCTGTGGTTTCATGCATGGTCAGCGGATGTGATCTACTGGTTTGTTACTGCCTAAAGGAAAAAAAGTCGTTTTCTTTTGTCTCCTCCTTTGCTCCTCCTGATTCTCTTCCTCCATTCCCCCACTCCATATGCCTGGAATAGGTTTCTTCTGGAGTAGGAAGTTAAATGGACTGATGGAGGGATCTAGCATATGCCAGATTCACAAAAACTATGTGGGGAAGTACATGAATAGGTAAAGAAAGAGGTGAGTAAGACCGTACACTTTCATCTGTGTCCCATAAAACTGCAACTTCAGTTTTCCTATGTGCATCTCTGTCTTATACCTGACCCCTTCATTTTTACAGTGATCCTTATAAAATTGAGGGCAGACCTTATCAAGTGATATGCCTGATGCCTATCAGTGAATTTGAGAGCATAGATATAACCACATGCGGATGAGATCAGAAGTGATACACAACAAGTAGAGAAATCCCAGGATCAACTCTACCTTCCCAAGAAAGGAAGGTCCATGGGGTTAGGAAATAGGAAGGTCATTCCAAGGCAGGAGCCACGTTCCAAGTCACCCTGATACAGATGTCCTGTGTCAGCCTGGGTGAATCTTGTAGTTCATCCTGTACCTAATTCYCCACACATAAAATGGGGACAATGGCAGTTTCTTATGTCTCAGGCATGCTCTGAGTAYGAGACATTAATGCCTATGAGATTCGGAGATACAATACTGAGAGGTTATGAAAGAAAAATATTTGAACCACCATCAATGGATCAGCTTGTGAACACCCGACAGTAATGTTAAGTGTTATCCTCACTGGCCTATGGGAGATGGAGAAATATTGTCTTGATTTAATACCAGGAAACAAAAAGTCTTGGTAGCCTCAGCTACTTTGACCTCAATTTTCTGAGTCCGATGTCAGGGTTTCCAGTACTGTATCARCCTTTGGTATGGTCAGAACAAGGACTGAGAGGGAGTGGGGAGATCAGGGTAGACCCTAATTTGTCAAGTAAAAAGCCTCTGGGCTTTAAACTCCTGAAGCTGCTTTGCTTTGCTTATGACCATTAGAACTGTRGTAGCATCTAGGATCTAGCTTGAGCCCTGCAGTAAGATGCCTAAAGAGAACTACCTCCTAAAAGAACCAGTAAATTGGAATTGCAAGTTTAAAGCAATTTGGATTCACTACAAACAAGYAGAAAGTTAGGGTGGTGCATAGAAATACCAAGTTAGTATCAATCATCATGACAGAAAGCAGTATATGCCAGGGCAGCCTGGCTTTTGTGGACTAAGTCCAAATGGCTAGGTGATATGCTCTTGGGATCACTGCGAAGTATTTTGTTTGTTTGCTTGCTGGTTATGTCTCCAGCTAATTTTGTAACGTGATTCTAAATCCTTCAACAGCAYATCCAATTTGTAATTTAAGCCTGCATAATTTTATCTCTGGTTGCTTACACCCACTGTCTCCTAGTTTACATAGACCTTTACTGGTTTCTGTAAGAACTGCTGCATTGATTGATATACGAAACAGGAAGGTAGGATGTTTTAATGTGGAACGGTATTTAGAGAGATGCAGCATCTGTGTCTAAAGTGAGAGATAGTTACAGGGTTAGACAAGTAGGCCATCAATTACAGGAGACTGAGGTTAGGACCATCTGGCTGTTTGAAACAACACCAGGTGTTAGTAAAAGCAAATTTCCTGTGTTGCAACATAGGAGGAGGGTGGCAGGCAAGAAGCAGCCCTCCAGAATGAATCTCAGTGATGAAGGAAGCAGCTTCTCATTTCCATTTTTAGCACTGCCTTGTGGGAAAAAAAAAATCACTTGAAGAGCCTGACACACCTGTGCTGCCTGTTTGGTGCTTACTGGGCCTGCCGATGTACAAGCTCTTAGTGTAGTTTAAATCAAGGATAGAACCTTTTCCCCYAATGAGAGACAAGCAGAACTTACAAGCCCTTCTGGTGGGCCATGTCCTGCCACATGTTGTTCTCTCCTTCGCTCCTCTCTCCTGCAGACCTGTGCCATATGCCATGCCCCAAAGCCCAGTCCTGCACWGCTCACCCTGTGCTCAATGACCTCMGGSTTTTCCAAGCACCTCCATCTTTCACATGTCCCTGCTGCACAGCATAGCCCAAACTCCCATCTTTCCTGGCCTTCCCAGCACCCTGAGTCATCCTGATCCCCTTGGTCAGCTCCTGCCAGGGTCTACCATTGCAACCACAGCCAGCTTATCAGGCACATGGAGGGCTGCAACACAGAGCTCACAGAATCGGTAAGGTTGGAGGGGACCTCTGGAGATCATCTAGTCCAATTACTCTCCTGCTCAAGCAGGGTCACCTAGAGCATGGTAGACAGGGTTGCATCCAGGCRGRCCTTGAAGATCTYCAGRCAAGRAGACTCCACAACCTCTCTGGGCAACCTGTCCCAGTGCTCCGTCACTCTCACACAGAAGAAATTCCCCCTCACGCTCAGACAGAACTTCCTGTGGTTCAATTTCTGCCCATTGCCTCTTGTCCTGTCACGTGGGGCAACTGAAAAGAGTTTGTCCCTGTCCCCTTGACACCCTCCCTTCAGGCACTTATACACGTTCAGAAGATTCCCCCTCAGTCTTCTCTTCCCCAGGCTGAAGAGGCCCAGCTCTCGCAGCCGTTCCTCGTAGGGCAGATGCTCCAGCCCTCTGATCATCTTCGTAGCCCTGTGCTGGACTCTCTGCAGTAGCCCCATGTCTCTCTTGTCCYGGGGATCCCAGAACTGGAGACAGTACTTGAGATGAGGCCTCCCAGGGCTGAGKAGAGGGACAGGATCACCTGCCTCGACCTGCTGGCAACACTCTTCCYAATGCACCCCAGGAGACCATTGGCTTTCYTGGCCACAAGGGCACATTGCTCACTTGCCAGTCTCTGTACAGATATATGTAAGCTATACCTGGGCCTCTGCCTGATGGATGCTTGTGTTGCCCATCTCATAAGCAAGGGATATCTGGTTGAGGTAATCTGGACAATTTCATGTGCTTCTCAGCTGCAATCATACCTGCAGTCACTGCTGCCGTTGTCTCTGTTGCATGTCCTGGTTGCTCAGCATGGCTGCTGGGTTTTCATATAGTTGTTGCAGATGTGGCTGAACTCTGTGTGATGGACACCACTGCTTTTTTTTTGTGACTTTCAGCTCAACTTCTGGCCACAYTTTACTTTGTCCTAGGAAATGCCACATCCTTTCCTTTTTCTTGATTCTGGCCTTGGTGTTCCTTGGCCACAACAGCTGGCTTAACCAGCTCTTGCCTTTCTCTCCTGACTGTAGCCTGGTGGACCTGAGCACAACCATCCTAGTTTGAATCCCTCAGTWCCAATCAGCCACAGTCTTCCTGGGCTGGGGGTAGCAGCTTGCTGGCRGAGATGGTCCAGCAGACAGGGAAGAGTACAAAAAGAAGAGGGCTGGGAGGAGGCTAGAAATGGGGATGGAGGGTGGTGAGACACCAGAGAGGGCAGCAGGAGGTAGGTTGGTGAAAGGGAAAGCAGGAGGGGCAAAGGAGGGAATGGGACAGTGGGGGGACTTCTGGTGATGCTGCGGATTATCAAATTCCTTCTTACAATGCTATGCCATGTGGAGGACACCATTAGCCTTCATCTGCTTATCACAGAAGTATGGTCTTTTGATCGCTCAGGGCTCCTAGGGCATATTTACTAAAAACCAATGGGCTTGAGCTACACAGAAAATGTTGCTGCCTTGCCCATATGTGTTTYGTTAAATTTGAACAAGTCTCCTATGCTGTTATGCTGGTTGAAAAATTTTTCATATATACTTGGTAATGCTTATTATTATTTATTTGAAAAGGATGAATAAATTATAATGAAAAATAATTCAAGATAAAAGCTATACTGATATAAATAAATCAGGAATCAATCATGTCTCCCACTAAGATTGTTCTTACTGTACTATAGTGTAGCTAAGACTTTACTGAGACTGTCAGGAGATGATATCCTAGCCAATCATTCCAGGAAGCCTCTTGCTCAGGCATTTCCTTTTGCAACAAGCAGACATGAGGTTAAAAATTAGGTAAATGCAATCTCAGTAACTGGCAATAGAACCTGAGTTCACTTTTTCCTAGTTTCTATTTCTATCAGTGAGAAATAGCCCTCATGGGCTTATTTTAAACTTTAATTATTATATTTTAATTATCTAGTTACAGAGGGAAAAACCTTTGGTTTTGTTATAAATTCCTAGCTTATACGAATTCCTCAATAAAACAGTTCATTCAGGAAGTACAGCAAACGTTGCTAAGTGACAACAATGCAGTGATGTATCACGGCACTTCCAAACCACTATCACTGGGGAGAAAATGAATAGCTGGGGGCCCTGACATATAAGCAGGGAGGCTGGATGGTTACAGGCTCATAAGCAAGCCTGTGCCTATGTATTTTTAGCCCCCTATTAAATGCAGGATAATTTTCAGAAGCTCAGAGAACTTATAGCAGCCACTGAGTAGTGGAAACTGTGAGGTGTCCTGATCACCGCTATACAGGTGCTTTTGTGCAAGGGTGTAGTATGGTGTTAGCTCCATCTGGATTTGAAAACATTGGCTATTATGCAAATAGGAGGGGCTCCCACCGTTCATTAAAATGCAACAGTAAGAGTATTGACCCGGGGATAACATTTTCCAGATGTAACGGTGACAGACTCAGAGGTAGTTTTGGCTGATCTGAATTTCTAAACATTCCCTTTGAAGAGAGAGTGTTCAGCAGGGAATACTGCCAGATAATATCAATAATTAGGCCTGAAAACAATGCTGCAACTACAATCCACTATAAAAACCGTGAAATTCTAGGTGTCTGGGCAAATTATCTACCTTCTGATCGACCAGTGAAACTGATTCATATGTATCAATAACCACAAGCATGGCCTTGCCGTCACAGTAAACAAATATTCTTTAAATTCAGGAGGTCTAAGCACGTAAGTCAGATAAAACCGTGGTCTATTTTCAGTTATTAATTTTATGTCCCTTTTTTAGAAATATTTTGTTGTGTGTGAATATTTCATATTTTGTGGTTAGTGATGAAAACATAATATTTATTTTAATGATGGCCTATACAAGTATATTGTTTCTTATTCTCTTTAACTCTTAAAATTTTAAAAAAGTTTTATGTGACAATTTTTCAGATGTGGGCTTGGRTTTTTATTTGCAATCATTTTGTATTAAGGGAAAGACTTATTTGCAAAGCAAATGAAACAGCTTCTAAAACTAGTTATAAATGAATTAGATGTTTGGTCTGACCGTTGAATGAATGCGTGAAACTCATATAACCACATAAGTTCTGAGACTGGGCTACAGAGAAAACTTCCAAAAATGTATGGAATGCATCTATCCAGGGTATTTACTTTGCTGTTTTGGATGGATTGTTACATTTCTATTTCTTCCTGCTTTTGGATTCACCTTTCCCTCCTTTCCCAGAGAATTGTGCCTGATTTTCAAATTACGCTATTTTCCTCAATGTTTTATTTTTGGCTTCCTTAAGGTCCTCCTGCTTTGTGTACCACTGTCAGAATCCATTTCTATTTGAATTGACTGTGAGATGGGGTTTCATAGGGCCTGATCCTTCCTATGCTCATAGCCTTCTCTTTTGTCAGTGAGTTAGGCTGTAAGGTTGTGGAAGGAATATGGTGATAGCTGCTCAGAGGATCAAATTTTTCTGCAAAGATTTTACAACAACTTATTTTATTTAATTGCAAGAGCTGCCACCCCTAAATCAACACTCAGCCTTCCTAATCCAGCATCCTATCTTAGCTAGCAGTAAGGATGCAGTGGGTTTGTGCAGCATCTCTGTTACAAAAATTCTGTGAGTGATCTCCTTAAGCAACCAGATGACTGGCTCCATTTGCAGCTCAGTCCTGGCTTTGTACATGCTTTAAACCTTATGTAACACTGTTCAGGAAACTTGGCCCCAGATAGCAAAAATTCTGTGGTGAGAGACGTGGAGTTCAATGTGGCTTCGTCTTAGTTTGGAGGCTTATCTAAGCCATGGGGTGATGGACCTGGGCCAGAACTGCTGCACTGGATGCAATGTGGCCCTTCTCAGACAACTGCCAATGCTTTGGCTTTTTTGCTTCGTAGCCCAACACTGATGCTTGCTGGCCATGCAAGGCTGAAAGTTTTGAATTCCAAAAAACCAAACCCATCTACTGACTAGGTACCACTGTASTTGATGAGTGCGCCTGTGTGCACAGTAGCTCTGTTGGCAGTGTGCAGCCATAGTCAAGCTGGACAGGCCATGGAATACCATGTTGGTCTGTTCCTAATGAGTCTGTTCCTGTAGCCAAATCAACAGTGTCCTGTGATACTTCAGCGCCCCAGGTTGAGAGGTGCTAAGGGTGATCTGGGCCCCTCAGCAGTTGAGTCAAGTGCTGTGGCTTATGGGCTAGATGATTCCTTGGGGCACAGCTTAAATAACTGCTCTGCAAACAGTCCTAGGAGATGTGGAGCGATCATGCACTTCCTACCATCTTTTTTGCTCCAAAGGATAGGATAGAAAACCTGATGTTGGGATCTGTGATAAAACCTTCCCATTGAGGAAGCTTGGAAGGAGAAGCTAAACAAAAGTGAGAATGAAATCATGATGCAACTGTCTTTGAACTTACTAAGAAATACATTCTCAGGAATAATAAGTGAGGAAGGCATCATAATTTTGGCCTGTTTAAAATTTCCTATTGTCTTCTAAGGAGCAAATACTTTAGTGTATATTTTGTTTAGCTGGATTCTTTTGCTATGATGGTCTGTCTACACTGGCTAAATTTTTGTGCTAATGGCTCCATGATGCTGCTTTTAAAGATTATAATGTATTTTTAGCTCAATGATAGAAAGAGCTGTATAAAAGCCAGGTATTAGTTATTATTAAATAAAAATAATTTACAGCTTACCACAGTCACAATGAGTGAGTTTGACTCACTCGTGGGCTTTAAGACATTTTTTCTTTTCTAGTTTTTGTTTTACGAGGCTGTACATGAAGGATGTTAGCTCAGTTGGAGATTTTCTCTTTTACTCTATGCCAAGGTTTTCAAAAGTGACTAATGACTTTGGGTGCCTAACTGGAAACATTGTAATAAGGCCTGAATTTCAGAAAGGCTGAGCACCCATCATCTGAAATTTAAGTCCTTTTATGGTTGTTTAAATTCAGCTCTCAAGACTGAGATCTTCTCATTCATTAGTAACTCTTGAAAAGCTTGGAAGTTATGGAAATATATTAAAGTCTTTAAGATGCAATTTCCTATTCAAAAGCCTCCCCATACCCAATTTTTCCACTTGTGTGAAAATAGAAAAAGAAATCGGCAATTATTGGAAGAAATACACTTTGAGTTTATGTTGAAGAAAACATTGGGTTCATTATGTTCACACTGTGGTGTGGTATCTCTGCTTTTTGATAAACCTTAATATCCATAATCTTGGCTCTGAAGTGTGTTATTCTAGTTTGCTAGATCCTCAACATAAATGGGTGAAGCTGTTGTTGCTGTATCTGTCAGCTGGGGATTCAGCCTCTTTTTTTTGGCAAGGCAGGGACAAATTGCTTACCTTTAATWATAGGGGAATTGTTCTCATGGTAATTGTAGTAAGGAGAAAAGCCTGAGAATACCTGGGGGTGAAAGTCCCATATAAGTTTATGATACTCTTTATTCCATAGACTTCCTGGTGCTGTGCTACCACAGCCCACAGTTATGTAATGGATGGACATTACATTTCACTATCATAGCCTTTGCAGATACCAAGCCATATCTTTCTTTAATGTCCACTGATGCAGACTGATACCAGTTAATTTAAATGATTTGACATCAGATCAAATCTAGTATTTCATTGCCCACAGGGAGGTGAAGTCTTCCCTTAGATAACTGGAGAGCTGCGGCTGATTATCTCATAAAAATCAACTATTGCATCAGGAATAGAATGGAAGGAAGTTAGTCTCTTAAATGAATTGTAAATGGAAGTTTTAACTCTGTCTAGCCAGGCTGTTACCCACAGCTTAGATTAGATCTGATCTTTTTTTTATGTTTCCCTACAGGTTTGCTTTGATAGTCTCCCCATTTTCCAATAAACACTTTAAGATACAACTGGGCAATTATTGAGCACTGGGCAATTATTGAGCAAGTCCCTGGGAACTGTTCCCAGCAAGTCTGATATGAGACATGAAGGGTATAAAGCACTTGATTGGGATCACATGCTCCAAAATACATTGGGCACATGGACGACCGTTCCCAGAAGGGGTTGCCAAGAAGCGAGTTAGTGAGGGGCATGGGAACAACCTTGTGACCGCAGTGAATGGCAGGGGCGGGAGACTGAAGATTACAGCTCCACTGTGAGAAATGAAGAAGTATGTTTGGTTTTGTGAGAGTCAAAGTGAGAAACCCAAATGCAAATTAAATGTTACCGAGCACCAGCTATGTGGTAACAGAGGTACAGTGAATCCTTTTTCTCGTCCATTTTGTCATCTGGATGGCCCTGAAAATTTGGCTCCAGGTAAAGACAAAAGGGTGAGTTTCTCTTTTGCCATCTATTTTATTAAAAAGCTAAAGTGTCTGTTATTTCCTGCTATAACTTCCCCTTGTCCTGCCTCTCTGAACCTGGACCTTAATCCCACATTCATTCCTGTACCAGAGCTCCTTACTTTTCCCTTCTCTGCCTTCATATCACCCAATGATGTCCTCTCCGTGGCTTTGACTGGGTGACCTCCCGGTTCTGTGTTGCCCGCAGTGTGGCCAGCAGCCCTTTGCATGTTTTATTTTACCTGTTTATTTTATCTCTTTTTGTTCAGGTGAGCCTGTTCTAGGTTGCAGTAACAAAATCCAGACAGACACATGGGGATTTGCAGTAGGCAATCAAAGTCATGGCTGGGATCTCGAGGACCTTGGTACCTACCTCTGTCGCTCCTGCAGGCAACCTGTGAGCTCAGCTCCTCTCTTCCTGATTGTGCAGGCTGCTGAGCCCCAGGACCACACAGGTGCAAAGCTTGGTCAAGAGCAGCCAGACATGTTGTATAGTGAGGGCTACACTGTCCATACTCCCAGCATGGCTGCTTCTCTCCTTTTCTGCTGTCCTGTGTGGAGGTGGCTTCAYCCACCTCTGAATTGCCAGTCCTGAGTTAGGGAGACCCCACAGCACCAAGGGCAGTTTAACAACATGAGTGTGTTCCCCCTGAATTTTACACTGTTCTCCTTTTCACTTCTTGAGATGTGATGTGCTGGAAGGGTTTTAGGAAACAAAATAGAAGAGAAGGCTGGGGAAAGCTRCTGGCTGCCCAGCCATCATTGCCATTGATGGAGAGCAGCTATCTTGCCAGCTTGTCCTCCTAAACATACCCAGCTATTCAAAGACTTCTGTTCATTTTACCTATGGCATCTTCCTCAGGCTAACGGTGTCTTCTGTTCTCCTCAGAGTAGAATAGGAAGACATGTATCTCTCAAATAACTTGGGTCCTAGGGTCTGCATATAGAAAATGGAAAGGAAGTGATTCTTCTAGGTGAATCCAAGAACTTGAACAGCAGCATTGTGAAGAGGAGAGTAAAATAAATTCTACTTGTGCTCAGGCATATACATAYTGGAACTGGGTAGAAAAGGGAAGGCAGCAGACTCTACAAAGAGGATCTGAGAGACAACATTGGAGGCGTAACCAAACTAGCAATCTATTGCCTGACTCATCATCAGGGATAAAAGCTTATTCTACTTATAAGGAAATGAATGGGGCCCTGGAGGTATTTCTGAAAAATGAGACACTGTCATCTGTACTAAGCATGACTTGATATGACCTCTAAATCTCCAAGGCCACATACCTCACTCACAAGGATGCAGTCAACTCTGGCAGTGCAACATTTCTGAACACAACACAGACCTGTTAYAGCCATGCTGGCAAAATCCAGGTCAGCAAGGTCCCCTAGCAGAGTTGCAGCTGGAGGGAAGATGCCACCCTAGCTGTGTTCCCTTCCATAACACTTTCGCTGGCAGAGTGCTTATGGTAGCATTTCTGAGCTTTTATGCTCCTACCAAATACAGCTCTGTGAGCTGAAATTTGCGGTGTGGACTGACAGTCACAAAACTTGTTTTCATATTTACTTGGCTACTGGTTTTATAGAAGTGCCTGCATCTTTCAATACTGTGTATATTGTTGATTCTAGCTTTAAGGTGCACCCCTATTTGAATCACTCTAAGGGTCCTCCTTCAAGAATTTATGCTAAGAAAATGCGAGTTACTCTGTATCTTCCCTGAGTCCACAGCTGTCTTTTTCATCAGTGTGAAAAATGGCTGCAAAGCTCTGCTGTGCACCATGAGGAAGTGGCTGCTCATGGAGCTGGCCCTGTGAGTGGTACTGCTTCTCCTCCTGGTCATTCTGCAACACCAGGGGAAACAGGAGCCTGCACGGGCCATCCCTGATGCTGTAGCCTTTTGCCTCATAGCTCTGTGGGATGATACAGCAGGGAGAGATGGCTCCCAGTTTTCCTTTTTCTCTTTAGATCGTGTTAGTGGGGAGTAAGATGTACACATGGGCTTTTTTTTTCCCCATAAAATACTCTTAAAATAAAGGTTTATTTTACTCTGAAATAACCTAGGAAGAACTGAGATCAGGTCATGGTGGCTTTGTGAGACACTAGGTTACTGCTGTGAGTACCACAAGAACAGTAGTGGCGGTGAAGGCAGGAAACTTGGAGGTGGTGGGTGGAAGAGCTTCTGCTCTGGACCATCTGACACATGGATGTCTTAGTCCCTGAGACAATATGGAAGGCTAGAAATGTCCCTGGTTCTCTTTGCAGTACATTCTTTTCTTTTCTTTTTTTTTCTTTTCTTCTCTTTGTCTGTCCACCAGTGGCTGTGCCTGTGAGCAACACACTAGTATCCAACATCCACTGAGCTCTCCTCACCAATATGACGTTTCTTGAAACTTGTCTTCCAGCTCCATCTTGCTCCAGCTCAACACCGCCACCCCCTTCCTTCAATAACACCTTCTCTGACACTCAGGCGCCTCTGTTTAATTGAGACAGAGGCTGGTTTTAATTTGAGGTTTGAACACTATATATATATACATATGTATATATATACATATATATATAAGACCTTAAATTACTTTCAAAGGGGAGGAGGTGCATCATTCTACCCCACTCCAGCCCAGCCTTTGCTGCTCATGAAGTGCCTGGGACARTCTTTGCAGCCTCCAGAAGATGGTGCCCTGCTGTTAGGAAACAATGCTGCGAGCAGCAGTCATTCCAGTTCACTGGCACAATGTCATACAAAATGCTTTGTGTCTGTCAGCACATTCCTGGAAGGTCACAGTGAATGATGAATGCTCCTGTGTAGGAGCTGAAGAGTTTCTTTTTTTTTTTCTTTCTTCCCCCCCTCCTTTTTTTTCCATGAATTGCATCACTTGGCGGCCTCTTGGCTTCATTCATTTGACTCCTGTGGTTACAAACCTTTCCCAATTGTTGTGAGCCTGCTTCCTCCACAACCCCTCTGTGGCCAAGGCAGGATATTCATGACTGACTGGCCCGGGGAAGCTGGATAACTTCCAGTTACTTTCCACAGCAGAGTTGCTCACTTCCCTCCCCCCGAGGTCTGAAATATCCTGTGGTTCTGGTTAGCTTTCTCTCCGGATGCACATCAACTAAAGCATATGCATCATCATGTGATACCCAAGGTTGTTTCAGCTTAGCTAATTATGATAGAGGCTCTATTTAGATGCCATGTATAAAAAAGATGAGTAAAACAGTCCGATGTGAAGTCAGAAGGTTATCTGACTTGATCCTGAATGAAAGCTGATTTTCACTGTGCATGTAGCACTAAAATTCTCCATCGAGCTTTGCACATACGTCTGAGATGTTTAAATAATTCCAGTAAACTATGATGTCATCTTTGCAGCTCTGTTGCCATTTCCTATGGTTTGGTTCATGACTTTTTTCCTCTCTAAGTAACAAATTATTCATGAAGCTTGTGCAATTGATTGGGGCTCTTTTATGTTTTCACTCTTCCTCCCCGTGCTCATACAGAAAGCACAGGCCAGATAGTTTTAATTGGGGAAAAACACCTACAGCCARTTCTGAATTTTTTCTCAATGGGAGAGTATCACTTGACATAGGGTATTTAACTGGTGTGGGAGTGTCTGGATGGGGGGGGGAGGGCTCAGAACATCCCTGACTAAAGAAAGGAAATCAAAGGAGGAACACCCGCACTTGCAAATAGTAACCCCAGGCCCTGGCACAAGCCCAGTGGTCAGCATTCGCAGGCCTCTTGCCTCGGCCCTCAGTCAGCTCACATGGACACACATGGCCTTCAGAAAGACGGGGACACATTCGGTGGTCAGAACAGACTAACAGCTTCCAGTATGTGCCCTTTTTTCTAGTGCTGGTTGCACAAACACCRCCAGGCAGAGGTTCTGAAACAGGAGTGCTGGGACCCTGCGTGCACGACTATGCTGAATCGTGCCAGGTCCCTGCTTCTGGAACCATCTGGCAATATCCATCCAAACTTGCTTCACCTTCACCACAGGGCTGTTGCATCTAAGCTGGTTAGTGAGTAGTCCCCACTTCATGCTAGTCCTCACGCTATGCTATGCTGGCTATGCTCAGCAACTAGCTGCAGGATGCTGGCTGGGCCAGAAATGGTCCTGGGATGGCTCTTATCATTGACTGGTCTTATCATTGGAGGGGATGTGGGCTTGTTTCCTGGCTCTGCTTAATTTACCAGTGTGGACATGGATGGACAGACTGCCGTGGGCTATAACAGGTTTCACCTGTACAACTGGGAATATTGATTTCAGACACAAGAAAAACATCCTTGGGGAGGAGAAACTGGACTGGAACCTCATGGAAAAAGGAAGATGGAAAGTGAATCCTCAATGGGAAAGAGAAAATCATCTAGAATTCAGTACAAGATGAAATAAAGCCATGGAAGAAAAAAATCCAAAGCCAAATGAGTCCTTAGGAGTCTAAGCTTATGAAATAAGGTCGGAGGTATTTTCCAGAATGCTCCAAGGAAGTACATATTGCGGCCGGTTCATTARAGTGTAGGGGTAAACTGCTGAAACTTCAAGAGGGATTTTCAACAGCAACAAACAAGGACATTTTGCAAAAGCCTTGGTGAAGGCAAGCAAATTGCAAACTGCTATCCAATAATGGCTACATGTTGCAAAATATGGAATGAAAGRAAAAGATCTGTGAAATATGAGGACATTTCACACTTTACATATTTCCTGAAATTTCACCAGATCTTTCAAGTTGTTGAAGAAACGCCAGGAAGTGGAAAACCAAGGGATTTGTGCAACTTATGGGGGTCTTTTTAAAGAAGAAATTCAGAAGAAATAATTGCTACTTGGTTGGTTTCAGGCACAATATAACGCTTTGGTGTTATATTTTCTCTTAGATCCAGTTCTGCATCTGCAGGCTCAGAGGTCTTTGTTGTTTCCCATTGGACAGTTCAAGGGCTGTTCCACGTACAGGCACACAAATAATATCAAAACGTTCTTTGAGCAAAGGTCACTTAAGGTCAAGTAAGCTCTTTGTCAGCATCTCCAACAGATGGGTAACAATACATAGAAACAGATTTGCCAAGAGGCCTAACAGGATTGTATATATGTTTTTTCTTTCCCTGCAGTGCTGTGTGCTGCTGCCAAAGGGAGCTGCTGGCAGCACCYTTATCATGTGTGTCTCTGTATCCTATCACAGTGGGTTGCCTTGTGTGGGACTTTTGAAAAACACAGGGAAACAGTGACGTCTATAGGATTTTAAATCAGGAGCTGGAGACAGGAGTGATGATGCCCATCTCTGCAGCAGCAGCTGTGCTTGATCTGCAGTTAGGTCTGCAGTGCATGGTGGAGTTCCTCTCAGCAGGAAACTTCACAGGGGCTTGCTATGCAGCCACCAATAAGAAGGGAAATGGTGTTGTCCCCTCTTTGGATTTTTCCTTTCTCCAAGGTCTCTTACAAGGAAATTTGTGTATACTTACAGATGGAAAGGACTGCTATAGCTCTGCTTACTGCACAGGAGAAGAAAGTTTCCCAAGTCCTACCTTTTGCATCTGTCCAAGAGGAAACCTTTATGTGTGCTGATGCAACCAGAGGAGCCTCTATCATTTAAACATATTAGTCCTAATTTTCAGTGCAGAATAGCCTGAGTCCTTGCAAGTAATAGTAATTCGCTCTCAGTACTGACTCAGGGAAAATGCCTGCTGGCATGTCTAAGGAACTTGGGTGAAGTAAGTGAGCCCTCTAGGAATCTCCTCAAAGTATGCTGGTACATACACTGCATCTTTTGAACCTGAAGGACAGCAAAACTCTTACCCAGCATTTGCACAGTGACACTGCTATGCATTTATCATTGGGATGGATGGAAGGAAGGGACATGCACAGGCATGAAAAATTAGTACTTCTAAAGTTCTTCAAAAAGGTAGTTTGCTTTGAACTTGAGATCTGACTGATGCAAATAAACCTTTCCTGTATACTTTATTCCAAGAAACTGGTGCTTATGTATCAAGGTGCTAAGTGCTTAAAGTTATTAGAGATGGAGGCCTCAGCTGATGTTTGCTTGGGCTATCATGACGAACAGTGGCAGCACAACTACCTCAGCTGGACAGGATGGCTTTTTCCATCATGGCCCATAACCAGTGCTGGCTCAGAGGAAGGCAGTGCCATGGCTGTGTCCTCGGCCTCTCTCCCTGCAGCCCCATGAGGGTGCCAAGGTGAGCAAGGCCAAGGCTTGCCTGTGTGTTCAGCAGGTCATTCCTGAGCAGTCCTGGCTCTTTCATGTGTGTGCCAGGAGACAAACCCAGACCTCATACCAGTATTGTTCTTCTGAGGCCTGTGAGAGGGAAAGGCCAGGACCACATGGGATACATGTGAAAATTATCAAATGMAATTGTCCATTACCAGGACCCTAAATCAAAGCAAATACAGGACTGAAGTCAATACAGATCTTTGTAACGACTTTAGTTGTGTTTGGATTTGTGCTCTAATCGTGTGCCTGCATATGGTATGAAGAAGACTGGGATTCTTCCATCTAAATGTAGGCATTTGTTTAAGGTGTCTATGGCAGGTCAGTACAGAGAGAGAGAGAGACCTGGTCAGAGGATAGGTCAGGCTATGTGAGCCCACCCCATTCAGTTAAATGTTAAGAGTGCTCAGAGGGATTACTCTTCTAATTTAGTGCTTTGAAGTAGTGCCTAAAGTTAGTGGGAAGAATGGGTTGAAGCACCTAAGTACCCAATTGAAACAATGTGCATATTACTGCATAATTTCCCTGTGCAATGCTTTATTAAGATTAGGGTGGAAATGTGCACGTTATTGGGTCTGATGGAGGGGTGAGGAGAGAATATAATAAATTATAAAACTAAAATTAAAATAAACTTTTATTTTTATGCTTTATCTTAATGTATCTAGAATGTTAAGAATTTATCACCTGAGATAAAAGACTTAATCATTACTAAACCCTTTGGCAATTGTTTTAATAACATTAATCAAGATGAGCTCATTTAGTGTTAATAGGGGTGTTTTAAGTACTTTTATAGGATTTTCACTGAAATTCAGAATTAAATAATAGGGCCATTATTCTAAAGTGTTTTCGTCATTCCTCAGGGAAGTCCCAGTTTCTTGGTTTTCATCTGCTCAGTTTTATTTCCTCTCAAGCATTAATTCTGATTGCCCTKGACAATTTTGGAGCATCCCCTCCCAGTTATTAATTTGACCTTCTTCTGGGCAGTCCGAGGTTGGTTGCCCTTGATAATCTATTTTGTCAATGCAATCATGGGCAGGTTAAAAACCACTAAATGAGTGCAGTGATGGATGATGAAACAGGAACTATAGTGATTGCCATAGGCTAGAGGCTTTAGTGAGTTGAGTTTTCACAGTGCAGACTGGATAAGTAGTTGGTTAATTAATTGCCCAATTCTGCATTTAACATTATCTTAAGCATGCTTAAATCTTATTAAAGGCCATGTTTTTTGCAATCTGAAGTGCAAGGGGCATTTACTGAAGGCATTCTGGGGAAAATGTTGCAGGGAATCATCCTCCAAAATGGTCATTTGAACTGTTCACAGTGCTAATGACTATGTTGTAGCACAGCTTTGGCCAGTGCCATGTGCACTGGTCTCCTTCTCAGATAGAAGTGGGAGATACGAATTAGAAATCTCTGCAATTTTTCTCTTGTGACTGAAAGCAAAGTATTATGGGCTTTATTCAGCTGCCTGAACTTACATTCTTAGCGTCATCTGAAATTCTACAGTGTGTCGGAGGCAGGCATTCCTGTGGCAACATCAGATATAAAACTTTTGCTTTTCTTGAAAAGTAGTTAGATGCCAGGAATGCTGCCCCCGGGTATCTCAAATTGCACTAAATATTTAGGCAGCTGAATTGAGCCTTACAACTGGGAATCATTTCGAGACTGAGATACTCCACATGTCCATGTAAACCTGCCTAMATATGAGCTAGGTATCTAGACTCTCATTTAGTCAGGAGACATCTAGCTAATGCAGTCACTGTACCCCACTGAGCATCTTGCCCGATTAGCCACTAACTGTCTACTTTAGGATGAGCTGAATCACCCTCTAAACTCTGTGTAGAGCTCTACTAATACAGTGGGAATGTAGACTCCTCAGACTTAATTCAGTTGACTAAATATTGATGCCATGGTAGATGCTCAGAYGGCTGGCGTCCAGCTATATCTTCAGAAGAAGGCAGGTCATGCCTGCCAGCCCGATGTGGATATCTCAGATGTCCTATGACACCTAAAAAAATCATAAGAAGTATGTGGGCACCAAAGCACTGCCTTTGTCACACATAAAAGRACACAATCACTTCAATACAAATGCTAAAATTCTCTGATTCATCCATATAATGATATGTTCATACTGATAATAGTCATATTAGAAAGGTTTTATTTAATCTGTTGGGAAGCCTGCATCAATCATCCTTAGTTTTGATAATCACAGGAGACATTGCCATTTCAAACTCACCCCAGTGAATTTTCATGTCATACTCTACTGGCATATGTGGTACAGTATGCCCAAGCGTGAAGAATGAGAGCAAAAATGAACTGTAATACATTTAATTATGAAATAGAACACATTGTTCATATTCAAATAAATTCCTATACTGCTATTTTCTGATTTTTTTCATAGTAACTTAAAGTTTCTAGTCTCTTACTCTACTATGRTGATTAAGAATAGTATAGGCTGGGAGATTTCTAAATCTGGGAGGGGAGAAAAAGAAGGAAGACTATATTTCCATTTTATATCTTATCTGGGAAATGAACTCTGATAATTTCTTTGTTTAAAGAAATTATTCTCAGTGGAAAGGTCTTTGCCTAAATCAAGCACATTAAAAAAACCCTACATTATATAAAGTCAAACTTCAGCTGCATAAGTCTCATTATTTAGGGGCATTATACTATAATGAAAATCATATTTTATAACCAAAGTGTGCATATATTGCAGCTTGTACATTTATTTGGTTTTAACTACTGCTAAACTGCTCAGTATCTCATATAGACTTAATAGTTCCATTTTTTTTTTGTTCACAGAAAGAAATAAAACTATTACACAGAGCAAATAATGTAACTGAGGATAGATATTTTCAGGATGGCTTAATCATTGGGTAGGGTAGTTAAGATGTCATTTTTTATTGTGCAACAGAAGCATCTCTATTTTTGTGTGCTTCTTGTTCCCACAGATGGGTCTCAAGTTTTACAGCATGTATTGGACATGGCTCCTGGCCATGCCAAATATAATGAGTGCAGGACCCAAGTAAAACGTATGACATGTATCCTGTTTACACTTGCACAATTACAATAATTTAATCTTCTACACAAGAATGATGCAACAGGGTTTCCATTTTAGGACTTTAAACTCTGCCCACACACATGATGCATGTCCTTTGTTATTATTCTGAGTTTCACTGTTGCAGGCTATGGCTGACAGATACCATGTCTCCACTACAGCCSTATGTTAACAGTGTAGCAACACTTACTGGATCCAGTCCCTGAAAGTCCTTTCTCACGTTTTCTGTAGGCCTCTTGTGATTAGAGCCCCATCTGACCTAGATCTTAGCAAATATTTCAGGATTGCAGTTATATAACCAATGCAAAAAYGGGGCTGAAGGATCGACACCTCTGTCTTTAATTCATGGCAGTATTACACAAACAACAGTCAAAAACACCATAAAGAACCATGTCTTGAGAGGCCAATTTTTCATGACTAACCCTGTGGGTTAGAGCAGAGGAAAAGCAGCTTGATTAATTGTAACATTTGTTTTCATTTAATAGATTCATAGATTTTGAGGCCAAAAGGGAGCACTCTGATTATCTAGTCTGACCTCATGCAGAACGCAGGCCGCCGAGTTTCACCCGGCAATTCCTGCATGGGCTGAGTGATTCTTCTCTGTTATGTAAGGAAACTCTCAAGCCAACTGCATGCATCAGCATTACCTCATGGCATGTACTGGGCCATATCCTGAGCTCTTTTTTACCACCTTGTAAATCCTGAAGTGTTTCATTTGCCAGCTCTGGGTTTACATGGATAAAACTGAAATCAGAATTTGGCTCACTCTGCCTCACAAAATGATAGCTGGTAGAAAGATTTATTTACTCCACTGAATAAGTAAGTATAAGGAATATTTATATGGGTTTGTGGTACATTGCTTTATCCTGAAGTATAACGTTSAGACTGAATCTCTGAAGTTGTGGCAACTGTTGTCTTTGTTCCAGTGATGAATCTGGATTTCTTTAGCTAACAAGGAAGAGCCTTCAACATTTCTGCTACAGTTTGTAGATGTGTTTGTCGTCTGCCTTGTCCACATCAGCTGTCATCCCTAAAATCTGCATTGAATCCAGCACTTCTGATGGTACTAAAGCATACCCTCCAAGTGACTTAAGAATCCACCACATCCTTAAGCAGCTTCTTTCATCACATTTGGTAGCTAGGTACCTACCTCCAAAGAGGAAAAAAATGAACAGAATGACATTTTAGACTGAAAATCACTGGGTGTAGTCAAATTATATATTTACCCTCATTGTTAAAAGCAAAAGCAGCATATTTAAAACACAGCTCAATCTAATGTGACAAGAAATGAAACAATTCAAGCACAGTTGCTATTCAAGGTAATATTCTGCTGCTCGGAAATATTCTGCATCTGTTCATCTAATTATAGCAAAATAGCACACAAATACTTTTATACCATAGTCAATGAAGAAAGAAGGGGCTAAGATAGCTACACCTGTCAATCAAGCTTTTAGGTTGCTAAATATGGGTTTCTGTCAGCCAAAATTTTCAAGGTCTGTATTTGACTGTTTCTTTTGTATTTCCAATTTTTGCACTTATATCCTGTATGTTGTGCATTATGTCATAAGCTTTTTTCAGAAGAAAAGGACACAGTGCACTTAAGCATCAAGTCTAAAGTGAATATATGAAAATGATCCACRATACTATTATAGTAACCACATTTCCCAAATGATACTTTTGAACATCAGAAAAATTCGTTATTGTGGTGACTGGCCTGAAACAGTTCAGATGATRCTGAGCTTCCTTTCCTCTTCCCCCAAAATGAACCAAATAAAACGCTTTGGAGACGAAATTCTTCTTCTGGCTAGGCAACAACAATCTCCCATGACCCATTGCTGAGGCCATATTGGCTTACTAACATTCTTGATTAGACAAAATGGACAGAAAAGTCAGCTTGAAAGTGGGCTTTAGCTGAAAATTGTCTACGTAAAATGAAGTCGTGCCCACCCATCTAACATCATTTAATCTAGCATCTGCTGAATAGGAGTGGAAAGTTCAAATGTGCCATTCAAAAATGCAAGTACTCCAGTAGCAAGAGGATGAATTTGGCATTATTTGCTGACAGATAAGGTAGACAGTGACACATTAAGTCTTCCTTTGCTCCTTAGCAACGTAGTTATTTGGCCTCATTATTAATATGTATTTTATTTTAATCCTCCAATGGATTAAAAGGTGATCTTCTTATGATCCTAAAACAACGAAAATTTGTGCTGAAAAATTTGTCTTCTTTGAGAGGGATGATGGGAAGAAGGAAATGTCAAAGAGTGACATCCCTCATGCTTCTCCATCTAATGAAATCCACAAAAGGTCATACACACCTACAAAAGAACTCAGATGGATTACTGGTACTTAAGATCCAGAAATGCAAATCACAAGGCCCATACTCAGCAGAAGCAGTTTCTATGCTTCACCAGTTAAGTTTTTAAGTATCTAGGGAAGACTTCAACTGTTCTGCCTAATCTACCTGCCTAAGGTTTGTGCCTAGGCTTCCTTGCCCAGCCAGGGGAGTTAAAGAGCAGTGAAAGGTGGTGAAGGAAGCCCCGTGCTGAGCTGGATTCATCTAGAACCAAAAGGTCAGTCCTGGGAGCAGTAGTAAAAGACTACGTATGAAACCTGTAGTTGAGGGCAGCCTGTCTGGAAAAATACATCACACTCCTACATTCTGGATACTGCTGTATTTTTAATAACCTCAGTCCATGGATGTTGAGTTGTAGTCCCAGAGCGGAGTTTAGAAGCTTAGGATCTTCATTGCAAGCTCCTCCAGAATGAAGTATCACTGCCCATAGTAAATCAGCAAGGATATTCATCACTTTCCCCTTCCCTTACAGTAATAATTCAGTCTTCCTCTACTGGAATACATCTCCTACTTCTTCCACTACTTCAGTGCTGCAACCACCATGGTCCAGACTCAGACTTCCTCTTGCTTCTTTTTCTTGTGGGCCCAGGGCTTTCGCAGGTCTTCTGTGCTTAAGGTTCAAATTAAATTCATATCCTGATAGGATTTCAAGCTGTGAATCTTGGTCTCCCACAGGGCCTGTGTTTTGGAGATAGATACAATTCCTAGTGACAGTTACTGGTGGGCATTTTAGGCAACCATTCTTCCAATGGGTGTTCTCAAGTGTTAGGGCCCTCCAGATTTGAACAGGGAAATTAGGGACTGAATGCAACACGGTGAGCTTTGCTTTGGGGATAGGAGGTACCCAAGTGTTGCTATGTGTCTTTGTGGATATGGGATAAACTAAGGGCAGGAGAAGCAGCTAACTTGCTTTATATTCTTGACAAACCATTTCATTTTTTTAAGCTCTCCTTTCACCAGGAATGAGAGGAGGCAATTCATTAAGGGCTGCTCAGAATATTTCCATTGAAACAATTCCTGAGTAAAAATTATGCTCTAGTCAAAGAAGAAATTCATGATGAACTTCTACATTTCTCTAAATGTTACCCCTTTTTGGTTGAAAAAATGTAAATTAGAATCATTTGGCTTTTCACCATCCTTATCTTCCAGTACTTTTGCTTTACTAGATCTTTTTCGAGGAAAATAACATTCTGAGCATCACTATTTATACAAGGCTCTTCAGAAACTGTCAATGAAAAAGACGATCTTSAAGTGCTACAAGCACTAGTGTTATAACTGGGGATACTGATAAGGCAAGATTTTTAGGGAGAGCGATGTCGTTCAGTCTATCAGCTTATAAAACTGGGAAAAACAATTGGACATGCAAGCCTTTCCTCAGACCTATTTAACTTATCTAAGCCCTCACTAGTAGTAAAGGACAACGATGTATGTCTTCAACTTTTACAGAATTGCTCTCCAGAGTCTATAATTGCTTTCTTTCACACACACGTAYGTGTGTGAAATCATCAGCAGCGTGTAGTCTAGTTGGAGGTCTGTGGCTAGTGGAGTCCCCCAGGGCTCAGCACTGGGTCCCATCATGTCCAGCTTTTTCATCAATGACCTGGATGAGGGGAYKGAGTGCCTCCWCAGCMAGTTTGCTGATGATMCCAAGCTGGGAGGAGTGGCTGATACACTTGAGGGCTATGCTGMCATTCAGAGAGAGCTGGACAGGCTGGAGAGSTGGGCAGAGAGGAMCCTCCTGAGGTTCAACAAGGGCAAGTGCAGAGTCCYRCACCTAGGGAAAAATAACCCTAGGCGCCAGCCCCAGCTGGGGGCTGACCTTGTGGAGAGCAGCTCTGCAGAGAAGGACCTGGGAGTGCTGGTGGATGACAAGTTGACCATGAGCCAGCCATGTGCCCCTGTGGCCAAGAAGGCCAACAGTATTCTGGGATGCATTGAGAAGAGTGTTGCCAGCAGGTCGAGGCAGGTGATCCTGCCCCTCCAGTCAGCCCTGGGGAGGCCTCATCTCAAGTACTGTGTCCAGTTCTGGGATCCCTAGGACAAAAGAGACATGGGGCTACTGCAGAGAGTSCAGYRTAGGGCTACARAGAYRATCAGAGGGCTGGAGCACCTGCCCCATGAGGAACAGCTGCGAGAGCTGGGCCTCTTCAGCCTGGGGAAGAGAAGATTGAGTGGGGATCTTATCAATGTGTACAAGTACCTGAAGGGAGGGTGTCAAGGGGATGGGGACAAACTCTTTTCAGTTGCCCCACRTGACAGGACAAGAGGCAATGGGCAGAAATTGAAGCACAGCAAGTTCCACCTGAACGTGAGGGGGAATTTCTTCTGTGTGAGAGTGACAGAGCACTGGCACAGGTTGCCCAGAGAGGTKGTGGAGTCTYCTTSTCTGGAGATCTTCAAGGCYYSCCTGGATGCAACCCTGTCTACCATGCTGTAGGTGACCCTGCTGAGCAGGGAGGTTGGACTAGATGATCTCCAGAGGTCCCTTCCAACCTTACTGATTCTATGATTCAATGATTATACACAAACAGCTTTAAAAAAATCACTTATCCTGCATAGGTATGCATCTGCCAAATACCATGTTCTCTGAAAGGTTATGAAGAAACATGGGATTCATCTTACTTCAACAAATTAACTGATTTTGACAGCTAAATTTTCCCTTAAATATGTTTAGAACTTTCTTTATATAGAAGTGTGAGTCATTCTGACAGTCTTAATTTGTACAGAAAAATGATTGTGTTAAACTTATTAGCCATTCAGGTTAGAAGGACTGTAAACAGTAGATTGATGACATTTGCACTGCATGTACTATATACACTATATGCCTACAAAGTAAAAAGAGTCAGTGAAAGGCATGCTTTATATTTGATAGAAATGGTACTCTAATTCATTTCTGCTCTTGACTTAATGTTTCCTTGTTATTTCATTTTCTCTAATGAGGAGAATATGTATGCAAAGATGGCCTTTTAATTGCATCATATTTATAACAAATTTATGAATATTTGTACCAGAACTAAGGATAAAAAAGGCAGTTCGGTGGATTTGTTATAACACTGCTCAACAGACCAAAAAAATCAGTGAAGTTTGAAGACCCATTGATTGATTCTTAAGGAGATATTGAGGTCCAAGTATCTGTTTAGCAGCCTGGAGAATATCTGTGTGTAAACTACTTTGGCTCAGAGTGTGTGCTAAAAGCACACCTGACCTGTAAGCAGGAGTGAGAGTGGAAGGAATAATGTAGTCACAAAGTCAAACATCTGATTTGCCTGAGAAATTTCCCCAGTCCCTTTCTAGTCTCAATGATAAGAAAAGCTGTCCAGAAGTTGATTCAAGTAAAGCCTAACTTAGATGTTCACCTTGTTGTACAAGCTCAGGGCTCGAGCGGTCACCTGAGCTTAAGTCTGCATACTGCTCTGTTGACTATTGTGAATACATAAACCTGGCAAATTAAATTAGATGCTTTAGATATCAATAATAGATATTAAGAATAATAACTCCTTTGTCTCTTTGACAATTGAACAGTGGACTAAGTCATTTGGAGTGGAGAAAACTCATTTGCTCATTGTGCTATGATCTTGGCTCTGTTTATGAACTGATGGGACTTTGGATCAAATTCAGCCCTCATTTTAGCAGGTCATGACCAGGGTGGGAGACACTAGCTAAATTTGAAGCTAACCTTGTTAGTATGATCCTTTACCTGTCTCCAATTCCTAGAGATTAATTAGACGGTCAAGGAGCTTCAGGAAGCCTAGCCATATTAGGTAGGGCACAATATTTCAAAGTCCTTTATTTTTATTCTATGGAGAATTTTCTACAGACAAATACATGAGGATTCAATGGTGGTATGGACACAGAGTCTTGAATTTAAGAAATTTTAAGGGTTTCCTCAGAAATTAGAATCTTATCATTAACACTTGAGAAATCTTTGTAACTCATCAAATCCAGTAAGCTATCTGTAGTCAGGACGATGTCCTGACTGTCTGCTGGGGATATTTCTACTGCTATCCAGACCCTCYGCATCTCTCCAAAGTGTATTGTGAATGTGAAAGAGGGGATAATGAGAATACAGAATCTCTAATCAAATAACTCATGAGAAGAAAAGTGGATTAGAGGTGTATGAAACTAAACACTCATCTGATCTGAATGTGCCAGCTCTACGAACTATGCACAGCTGAGAGCTTGGGGTGATGTACTTTGCAGAGAACTTTGTTTTTCTTTCTTTGCAGAGATCTTAACTGTTGGGAATCTATTGCATTATTATCTTTCATGAAAAATATTTTCAGCCCAGTGGAATGAATGATGAAAACATGTGACTCATTTTGGGCACTGCAGTCCATATGTGTGTGTGTGTGTGTGCATGTGTGTGTTTTTGTGTATGCTTTGCATAACAAACCTACCATGTTTTGTACAGTCATAAGATATTACCAAATCTATAGATACTGCCATGAGGCCAGACTGCAGATCACCAAAGTACTTAAGACTGCTATAAAAGCACACATCAGTAAAGGCTGTACTTGTATATACAGAGTAACAAAAGTACAAGTTATAGATAATCCAGGTCTTTTAGGTATTTTTGGAAGGGATTGACGTAAATGATTGATTTCACATCTTTTACTATAGTGAATCCAAAAAGAGAAGTCCAAGTGAATTTCTTTATGCTACCTCTTGATGCCCTGGGATTATAAAGTTGATTCTATTAGGTATGGTCTAAGCTAGACTGTACCAAAAAACAAAATAAAGCAAAACTAAACTAAACAAAACACTTGACAGTAGCTCTTAGAAGAACATTTTTAGATGCAAAGATTTAAAAGTTAACAAAAAACAGAATTAATGTTGTCTGTGACTTTTCATTCAGTTCCTTAGGTTACAGTCTTGAATTAAATAATCACATATGATTTTTCCACTTTGCCAGGGGGATGAATCAGAATTGTGCTGTGAAGGCATCTGTTGTCTGTTAAGTCCCCTGACTCATTTGTTGCACAAGTTGGAAGATGTGAAATGAATGAGGCAGGGGACAGCAGGAGCAAAGTGGATTGTCTCATGCCTGAGGTAGATGAATGTCACTCAGGAGAACTGGATTTCATCCCTCTCTCTAACACAAAGATCATATGAAAAGCTGTGCAAATTATGTAAACCAGAGTTGTTATTTCCAGTAACAAAGTAGTAGAAATTGCACTCTAATCTTCATATTGCCTGGATATGAATTTAAATTCCTTCACTGATCTTCTAAATACAAACACACACGTATGTTCTGATCCTCCTGCTTTGTCTTTGGTTTGGGTAGCCCAGGGGAAATTTGAGTCTCCTTGTCCTGAAAGGACCATAGCTGGACCTTAGCAATTACCTTGTAGGCACTGTGGTACCTCCAACACTCTTGAGCCCTAAAAATAACTCAGGGTAGGGCTGCAGTGTCCTAGCAAGGATGTGGGTAGAGATCATGCCTTACAACTGGGGGAGCACCATCTGCCACATTACATTCTCTCCACCCTCATGTTGTTTTCCCCTGGCTGCTTTTGAGGAAGAAATGATATCAGATCTTTTTRATATTGAATTGGTTGGAGCAGATCTCCTCCCTCTGTGAATTCCCTTGAGGTGTGGCACACTGTTACCCACCGCTCATCAGCAGTGCTGTTGCCCTGTCAAGCTTGGCTACTTGATCTAATGGCAACACTGCAGAACTCACGGTGGTGCACTAGGGGGGCATGAGATATGTAGCCAGGATATGGATTGAACTGCAAAGATTTTTGACTTAGTTTCTAACTCTGAGGAGAGTTTTGTTCAGATATTCTATACTTTAAACATAACTGCTTTAGATGCCTACCTGTTCTTGTTCCAGTCCTGTCCCAGTCCCATATCTAGCTCTTCATCTCAGTGCTGTTCTTCTCTCTTAACCATCATGGAAATCTGTCCCTTCACAAAAAATACAGGTATGTCTCATTTATGGACTCTTACCCAATTTTCATTCTTTCCCTTGCCCAGAATTCCTTTTCCTTCACCAGATCTTCTGCTCATGTCACTCTTGGTCAACCCTCAAGTTTCTTCCTGTTGGTATTATTCATCTCCACGAGCACTCAGTCTCCTTCCATTGAGTTCTCATCTAGTTCTTCATGCACTTMTGAACTTAGCTTTTTGTCCACACACAGTTTTACTTCCTCCCTCAGTATGGCTGTGCCTCACTGCTTGGGCCTATACTTCACCTTGCTATTTCCAATCTCTACCTCTCTTTTCCTCATCCAGGAGGATGACAAAAGGTGAAGCACAAAAGCACAGATAGACCTGCTACGTGTGTGCGTAGTCACATTTTATTTGTTCAAAGATTGCCTTAGACCGGAAATAAATTAGTTGTAGTCTCTGTATTTAAGTACCCTTGAGAAAAATGTCAAGTGACTAGGATCATACAGGCAGGTGGATAAAAGCATCTATCCTCATCCTTTGTCTCTTCTTCAAGCATCAGATCCAAATAACTCCATTCAATGAGATGTAGCCATCTTAAAAGGTACAGAAGAAGTGAATATGTTGGTTCCTGCCAGGTTCATCATGCTACGGCAGTAGGTCTGAGCCTCTCAAACTCCCTGCTGAGGTGTGGGGCTCTGCCTTGCTCCCATGTGCAGCTGCGTGCWGAAAAGCCACAAATGGAGCTGTTAGCGTCTATCCCGGATGTAGAGCTCATTTGAGACGAGGGAGAGAAGGAGAGACAGAGATCTCACAGCTCTACCACTAAGTAATTTTTGTTATGGAAACTTATTTTTAATTTGTTCCATATGAATCTTGGGAAAATGAACCATTTGAAAAGTTTATCATAATTCTAGTCTAGATAAACAGTTCAATAAAGAATGGAAAATATGTATTTTCTCAGAAGGCACCGCAGAAAAATGTTCACATATGGCAATGATTTCCTCAGGATTCAACAAAGGATTGGCTCAGGAGTCTTCTCCTGCAGACACGGATCAGATTTATCACTGCAGTAATGTCACCTGACTTGTACAATGTTTAAGCTGTGAGTCAGCAGAGCAGAGAGATGTAATTCTCCAGCATGTACAGTATTTATCCTGTCCTTTTCCAATCTCTGGCTCTGATTTTGTTTTTAACATTATTGAGGAGTGATTCTTCATAGTTAAGGTTACAAATGAGCTTGTCTTAAAAGTTTGTTTTGGCTTCTCTCTACAAACTACCCTACCACACCTCTGCATCATGACCGCAGAGCTGGTAATCGGAGCTGAGAACAAGATAATGTTTTGTTTCAGAATGTGAAATGAGTGAAAGGTTTGCTGGATTATGGCACTCTGAAAAGGAAAGTGCACCCATGGCAAAAAAAAAAGGTCCTTTCTATTTTGTTGCTTTACTCACTTTTTCAAGAAATTAGCAGAGAAATGCTTTGTTTATTTGTGGTGGATTCTAAATATTTCCCCATCATCCTGGAAAGATAGCTTCTGTTTTACTCACCAGAAGTTAAGGACAGGCAGTGGTTAGGAAGATAAAAAAAGCAATAAAAGATATGTATGCCAGCTTTAGCCCTTTGTAATCAGCTGAGCAAAGCCGTTTGTACACAATCCTCGGAAAAATGCTCTAGGTAACCCTGCCTGAGCAGGGGCTTGGACTGGCTGATCTCCAGACGTCCCTTCCAACCTCAGCTCTTCTGTAATTCTGTTATTCTGTGAGCAGAATGTGTGTTTGGGCAGTCAACATTTACACGGCAGTGATGTAAGTTTAGATTMATAATTTTTAAGATTGAAGTGAAAATTAAGTGCCTAAAAAAAAGCCCCCCCGAAAAAAACCCTAAAAATGTGACCAAGCCATGAGGTCACCTAAGTTGTAGGCATCTCTGTTCAGCCAGTGGGGACCTTTGCCTGTTGCGCTGCACCATGCTCTGGGAAGTCCCTGCTTGCAGCAGCTGGGTTTCTGGCATCCTAGGGGAGACCTGGGCACCTGATTCTGCAGACTGAGGATGTCCACTACACCCCATCAGGATTAGGGATATTCTGAAATGTACTTGTAATGGCACAGTTGTGGTCTCTCCTCTAAAATATACTATCGAGAGTATGTTGCAGTCTTTCCCATCCCCATCCTTCTCCTCCTTCCTTACCATTGGGAGAAGAAAAAGCAGATTTTGTCTGAGGTCTTGAGCTGCCTCAGTGCTGAGGAAGGTCTGGAGTTTAAACTTTCTCTTTTTCTTCTTCTTTTCTTCTTCTTCTTCTT